>NC_056747.1:895032204-895372850 GCF_019279795.1 Protopterus annectens | reverse complement strand
AGTGGCAGCAGCTCTGGTGGAATGAGTCTGTATACTCCCTGGGATTTGCTTTCCATGGTGAGAATAACAAAATCTGATTCCATGAGCAATCCTTTTAGAAATGGTCTGTTTTGAAATGGCTTTACCTTGGGAACTTGAAGCATAAGAAACAAACAATTGTTCTGATTTTCTGTTGTCCTTGGTTCTGTTCAGGTAAAAACGTAGTTGTCTGTGTACATCCAAGGAATGTAAGATCCTTTCCCCTTTATTTTGAGGGGAGGGGAAAAAGGTTGGCAAGTGGATAGTTTGATTTAAAGCCACTTTGGAAGCCACCTTAGGCATGAAGGTAGGATTTGTCCTCAGAGATACCCTGTCTTGATGAAAAATAATATAAGGTTCCACAGCCATAAGAGCTTGTAACTTTGAAACTCTCCTGGCAGACGTTAGGGCTAACATGATAGCTGTCTTCCAAGATAAAAACTTGATGTCAGAAGAGGCAGCAGGCTCAAAAGGAGGCAAGGTTAGTTTTCCATAACATAGTTGAGATACCAAGCAGGAATGGGAGGAGATCTAGGAGGTCTTAAGTTCTTAGCTCCCTCTGAGAAACTGTCTCATGAGCTGGTGGGAAAAGATGGGAGGGTCCGTATTATAATGAGCAGAAATAGCAGAGGCATGTATCTTAATGGAAGAAAAAGAGAGACCCTTATGTAACAGATCTGTCAAGTAAAGTAAAATTAAAGTAATGTTAGGAAGAAGAGGATCAGAATCCTGAGCCTGCATCCAGGAACAAAATCTTTTCCATTTTCCCGCATAAGATTTTCTAGTGCTAGGACGTCTGGCTTCTAAAATGACATCCATAACCTGCTTGGGCAGTAAAGAAGAAATCAAAGGCCCTGGATTAACCAGGCCGCTAGGCTGAGAGTTCTGACATGAGAGTGAAGAACCTGACCCTGATACTGGGACAGAAGGTTCAGAAACGGAGGTAAAACCCAAGGGGGCTCCAGACATAGGTTTTTTAGAGTTGGATACCAAAACTGCCGAGGCCAATTTGGAGCCAGCAAGATTATCATCTTGGGCTTGTCCTGTTTTATCTTCAATAAAACCCATGGAAGAAGAGGAAGTGGTGGAAAGGCATATCCCGAGAGGTTCCTCCAATTGAATGACAAAGCATCCACTTTCCAAGCTTCTCTGTGGAAAGTCCTGGTGCAAAAATTCTGTAGTTGATGATTGAGATGGGATGCAAAGAGGTCTAATGTCAGGACATCCCCAGACTGCTGTTATCATCCTGAATATTTTGGTGTCCAGCATCCACCATTATGGATCTGTAGGTTTCTGCTCAGACTGTCTGCCAGGAGGTTTGTTTCCTGGTAGAAACTGAGCTTGAAGATCCATATTGTAGCTAGAGCTGTGTTCCATAGATCCATGGCTAGTCTGCATAGGGGGTAGGAATGAGATCCCCCTTGCTTGTTTATGTACCACATAACTGTGGTGTTGTTCGTCCGTATTAGTAGTTGTCCTGGTTGTAAATATTCCTGAAGGCCAATAAAGCTTTCTGAAATGACTAACATTTCCTTTAAGTTGATATGCAGGTGCTTCTGATCCTTTGTCCAAAAATCCTGCAGACAATTGCCCTGGAAAATGGGCTCCCAAGTATAATCCGAGGCATCCGTGGTTAGAGTCTGAGTGGCAGGAGGCAGACGAAAGGGTTTCCTTTTGTTCAGTGCAAAAGCCCTGGACCACCAAAGAAATTCCTTTTGAAGGCAAGGAAGGAATGAGGAGATCAGTATGTCTAAACTGTGGCAATGCTGAGACCATACACTTTTTAGAGTTTACCACTGTATTTTCCTCATGTGTAGTCTTGCATGTGGTACGAGAAGGATGCAGGAGGCCATGTAACTCCAAAGCCTGCAGGAATTTCCTTGCAGATAGTTGAGTTAGAGTTGCCAAGGTTTTGAAAGTTGAAGCCAGCTGTAATTGTTTTGCGGATGTCAGAAATGCCATCTGGGTTGTAGTGTTTAGAAGTGAACCAGAAAAAGTTACCTGTTGTGATGGTGTCAAATTTGACTTTTATGTTTACAGAGAATTCCAGGAACTTGAGGAGGTTCTGCACGCAAATTCTAGATGCTGGAGTAAGACATCCTTGCTGTCTGCCTGAATTAAGATAATCATCCAGATAAGGGTAAATTTGAATTCCCCTTGAGTCTGCAGTAAGCTACTACTGGAGCCAGGCATTTGAGTGAAGACCCTAGGCATGAGTAGACAATCCAAAGGGCAGCACAGAGAATTGGCCTTGATCCGCCTTGAACCTGAGGTATTTTCGCAATCCTGCCTGCCTGATGGGAATGTGTAAATATGCCTCCTTTAAATCCAAAGTTATCATCCATGCATCTTTGGACAGCATTGGAAGTAGCTGCTGTAGAGTAAGAATCTTGAATTTTGGAATCTCTAGAAAGGTGTTCAAGACCGACAGATCCAGAATGGGTCTCCATGACTTTGCTTCCTTGGGACTAGAAAGAGCCTTGGTAAAAAACTTTTCCCATCTCTGAAAGAGGAACCAGTTCTGGCATTCATTGCCAAAAGAGATTCCACCTGGTTTAAGGCCTCCATCCATTACATTGATGTTTTGGAAGGTCTGGCCATCCGCTTGCAGCCTTGGCAAAGGTATGAAAATGGAATTAGTAACCACTTAAAATCACATCCAAAACCCATTTGTCTTTGGTTATTTGAGTCCAATTTTGATAAAAGAGAGAGTTTTCCTCCCAGAGGGGCTTCCAGACAAGACGTTCCTGTAGCCCAACAGAGGAGTCATTGAGTTTGTTTCCTTTGAGATTGTGACCTGTCCCTCCTCCCTAGGGGTGGAAGCAGTCCATGTCTTGTCTATCTGGCAAGCAGCTTGTGTTTGAGGCCTCCCTCTGGGCGTCTATATCTACCCTCCTGAGGCCTGTCTGAAGAGGGAAAGGACCAATTTTTTGAAGGCCAATTCCTGCTAAATCTAGGTGGCTGTACTTGTAAGAAATCTTTAACTGTTTGCATGGATTTCACCTTATCCTCCATCTTTTTAATCACCTCTTCAGCTTTACATCCAAACAAAACATTATGCTGAACAGGAGCATCCAATAATTTAGCCTTTACTTGTTCAGGTAAATTTTGTTCCTTTAGCCATGCATGTCTTCTAATGACTGTGCCAGGAGCCACAGCCCTACAAGAACCTCCAAGACATCAAATCCACAGTGTAAACCATGCTTCCCAACCTGTTCAGGCATGCAATAAGTCATGTAATTCCTTATCATCTGCACAAGGAGAAATGGAAGTAAACTTTTGTTTTAAGACAGACAAGAGAAATTGTTGGTATTTAAGCATATGAAACTGACAGTTTAAAGCCTAATGGACAAAGCAGCAGAAGTGTACACCTTTTTGCCCCATCTTTCTAAGGATCGAGAATCCTTTTCAGTAGGAATGGGATTGGCAGAAGCTGCCTTAACTCCTTAGGACCCTGAGAAATGGTTTCAGGGTCAGCAGTAGGGATTCTTGTATAAAAACTGATGGGAATCAGGAACCCTGTAATATCTATCAGGCTTAACAGGAGCAGGAGGAAAAGAGTCAGGGGTTAAGTTAGCCTCGAAAAGGCATCATCCACAATATCCAAAACAGGAGGAATAGCCAGGGGTCTATGTTGGGAAGAAGAAGAAAATCCTCAGTCTTTTCTTGGATTCCGAATACTCCTGTCCCTCCCAGTGGAAATGTTCCCTCATTTCATGCAAAGTTTCCCAAATAGAGAATTCCTCAGGAGGAGAAGCTGAAGGAATGGATTCTTCAGCATCAGAATCCTCATAAGGAGGGAAAGAATATTCCTGATCAGAAGAAGAAACTGAGGAAACAGAAGCCTGATCAGAGGAATCATAGTAAACATCCTGCTCACGCCTTTTTTGTCTGGAGGGGATAGAGAACCCCTAATCATAGTAAGTAAATCCTCCGCCATCTTGAGTAACTGTTTCTGTGACTTGGGAGCCGGTTCAGAAGAGGCCTGTGTTGAAGTCTTTGGTTTAGAAGGAGTCTTTGCCTTTGCCTTTGCTTTTACTAGAAGCTGAGTAGGCCTGAAAACCCCTTCGGAAGCTGGTACCTGCACAGCGGCTCCAGACCCATCCGAAGGAGCATTGTCCGAAGGTCCTGCAACAGAAATATTTAAAGGCCTGGTTGGCTCCTCATGAGAGTCCGTTTCGGCCGTCGGTTCTGAAATGGCCGATGACAGGGGCTGCAAAAGCGCCTCACTGTGTGGCGGCCAAACCTGAAGCTGGCTCCGCATGTGCACTATCATCAGATTTGGACCAAATTTCGGAGGCCTGTCTTTATCCTTGCGACGCGTTTGTGAACTCCAGTAGCGGAACCGTATCAGACGACATTTTGTAGATTCGCTACCGAAGTAATGAAAAGCAAAATCGCACCTTAAGCTAATTGCACGTTGATTGAATCTAGCACAAACCGACAACTAGTTACTGTCGTGGTCGGGATTCGGCTGAAGATTGAAGCGTTGCTCGGTTTCAGCGAAACCGAGACACTCAGTTTGCTTAACCGGTGGTTTCGCTGAAACCGGACCGCGAGTGTCGGTCCTTTCTTTCGCTTAACAATCTGAGTGGTGAGGATCCGACGGCATTATGTACGCAAAATCTGGAGCCGAAAAACTGTTCAGCAAACTCCGATCGGCCTAAGCGTTCGTCGGTTGAAAGAAGCACAGGCTAAACAAGCTGCTACGTCGTGGTCTGGGCCTAAACAAGGTAAGCAGTAAGAGTGGAAATCTTTATGAGGTATTTGTTTCCCACAAGTTAAACAGTTATTCACTTTTTCTGACATCGGCTGAGGCAAGAAAGAGTCCCCAACGGGTACTTAGCTTTTAGAAGTCTTCGAAGTAGTATTCGGTAGTAGTAATCTCTGGATCTGACCGACCGGCACTTGCGAACAGCTTCTGCTTCGGGCGCCACGCGGCAAGAAAGACTGGGGAAAATGGCGTCGGCTGATGCCTTTATACCCGAAGAACTGCAGTTATGATGTCGGGTGAAGTGCGACACCAGCCAAGGCCAGACCCAGACTTTGGAATCCGGCCGACCGAAGGGCTGCCTGACGACAGGACAACCCATTTGTAAGGACTGCAGATGCATCCTTGAAGGACATCCAGATCTCTTCCATCTCAGACAGCAGCAGAAAAGAATCTGTAAAGTTTGAATCCCTGTCTCTGTCAAATTTAGATTCACCTGAAAAAAACTTTAACAGACATCATGATTGATGGACCGGAAGAAGAGTCTGAGACCCTGGAAGCATCCAGTAGCATCCTCAAGAAACTCTGCATCCCACTAAAGATGATTATCCCATCCCTGGATTCAGACACTGGCCACAGCCGAAAAGGACATGACTGACTCCATTTCATGCTGGCCTGAAGAGCTACATTTGTAGAAACCATAAAAGAAAGGGAGTGGTCTGTGGAAAGTACAGTTGTGTACACCTACCATAAATGTAGATGTTTGTGTCTTCACTGTTGCAGTCATGACTGTAGGGTTCTCCCCTGCCGGCAGGCAGCCCTCGGTCGGCCAGAATCCCAAAGTCTGGGTCCGGCGTCGGCTGCTCAACCACGCTCCCTGACGTCAGAGCGCCAGGAGTATAAAGCTGACAGCCGATGCCATCTTCTCCAGTTTTTCTTGCCCCAGATGTCAGGAGTCCCAAAATGAAAAAGGTCCCATAACCCTTGCAAATACACCTCAGAAGAATGGTGAAAAAAGGAAATACACAAAAGTAAAAATAAGAGGGGACAGGAGGGAGGGAAACCCAGACTGCAACAGTGAAGACACTCGAACATCTACATTTATGGTAGGTGTACACAACTGTACTATGTTCATCGTGTTTCACTGTTGCAGTCATGACTGTAGGGTAGAATCCCAAAGCTGAAAGAAAGGGAGGTGGACATAAAGAGGAAGGCTAAAAGGCCCTGCAAGACTGCAGAGGCAAAGCCTGCCCTAGACTTAGAGTAGAGAGGTAGATTGTAGTACTTAGAAAAAGTATGCACTGAACTCCAAGTTGCAGCTTCCAAAATGTCCTTGGTAGGAACTCCTGAGGAAGACCTTGAAGTGGCAGCAGCTGTGGTGGAATGAGTCTGTATACTCCCTGGGATTTGCTTTCCATGGTGAGAATAACAAAATCTGATTCCATGAGCAATCCTTTTAGAAATGGTCTGTTTTGAAATGGCTTTACCTTGGGAACTTGAAGCATAAGAAACAAACAATTGTTCTGATTTTCTGTTGTCCTTGGTTCTGTTCAGCTAAAAACGTAGTCTGTGTGTACATCCAAGGAATGTAAGATCCTTTCCCCTTTATTTTGAGGGGAGGGGAAAAAGGTTGGCAAGTGGATAGTTTGATTTAAAGCCACTTTGGAAGCCACCTTAGGCATGAAGGTAGGATTTGTCCTCAGAGATACCCTGTCTTGATGAAAAATAATATAAGGTTCCACAGCCATAAGAGCTTGTAACTTTGAAACTCTCCTGGCAGACGTTAGGGCTAACATGATAGCTGTCTTCCAAGATAAAAACTTGATGTCAGAAGAGGCAGCAGGCTCAAAAGGAGGCAAGGTTAGTTTTTCCATAACATAGTTGAGATACCAAGCAGGAATGGGAGGAGATCTAGGAGGTCTTAAGTTCTTAGCTCCTCTGAGAAACTGTCTCATGAGCTGGTGGGAAAAGATGGGAGGGTCCGTATTATAATGAGCAGAAATAGCAGAGGCATGTATCTTAATGGAAGAAAAAGAGAGACCCTTATGTAACAGATCTGTCAAGTAAAGTAAAATTAAAGTAATGTTAGGAAGAAGAGGATCAGAATCCTGAGCCTGCATCCAGGAACAAAATCTTTTCCATTTTCCTGCATAAGATTTTCTAGTGCTAGGACGTCTGGCTTCTAAAATGACATCCATAACCTGCTTGGGCAGTAAAGAAGAAATCAAAGGCCCTGGATTAACCAGGCCGCTAGGCTGAGAGTTCTGACATGAGAGTGAAGAACCTGACCCTGATACTGGGACAGAAGGTTCAGAAACGGAGGTAAAACCCAAGGGGGCTCCAGACATAGGTTTTTTAGAGTTGGATACCAAAACTGCCGAGGCCAATTTGGAGCCAGCAAGATTATCATCTTGGGCTTGTCCTGTTTTATCTTCAATAAAACCCATGGAAGAAGAGGAAGTGGTGGAAAGGCATATCCCGAGAGGTTCCTCCAATTGAATGACAAAGCATCCACTTTCCAAGCTTCTCTGTGGAAAGTCCTGGTGCAAAAATTCTGTAGTTGATGATTGAGATGGGATGCAAAGAGGTCTAATGTCAGGACATCCCCAGACTGCTGTTATCATCCTGAATATTTTGGTGTCCAGCATCCACTCGTATGGATCTGAAAGGTTTCTGCTCAGACTGTCTGCCAGGAGGTTTTGTTTCCCTGGTAGAAACTGAGCTTGAAGATCCATATTGTAAGCTAGAGCTGTGTTCCATAGATCCATGGCTAGTCTGCATAGGGGGTAGGAATGAGATCCCCCTTGCTTGTTTATGTACCACATAACTGTGGTGTTGTCTGTCCGTATTAGTAGTTGTCCTGGTTGTAAAATATTCCTGAAGGCCAATAAAGCTTTCTGAACGGCTAACATTTCCTTTAAGTTGATATGCAGGTGCTTCTGATCCTTTGTCCAAAAATCCTGCAGACAATTGCCCTGAAAATGGGCTCCCCAAGCATAATCCGAGGCATCCGTGGTTAGAATCTGAGTGGCAGGAGGCAGACGAAAGGGTTTCCTTTTGTTCAGTGCAAAAGCCCTGGACCACCAAAGAAATTCCTTTTGAAGGCAAGGAAGGACGGAGATCAGTATGTCTAAACTGTGGCAATGCTGAGACCATACACTTTTTAGGTACCACTGTATTTTCCTCATGTGTAGTCTTGCATATGGTACGAGAAGGATGCAGGAGGCCATGTAACCCAAAGCCTGCAGGAATTTCCTTGCAGATAGTTGAGTTAGAGTTGCCAAGGTTTTGAAAGTTGAAGCCAGCTGTAATTGTTTTTCGGATGTCAGAAATGCCATCTGGGTTGTAGTGTTTAGAAGTGAACCAAGAAAAGTTACCTGTTGTGATGGTGTCAAATTTGACTTTTTTATGTTTACAGAGAATTCCAGGAACTTGAGGAGGTTCTGTACAAATTCTAGATGCTGGAGTAAGACATCCTTGCTGTCTGCCTGAATTAGATAATCATCCAGATAAGGGTAAATTTGAATTCCCTTGAGTCTGCAGTAAGCTACTACTGGAGCCAGGCATTTGGTGAAGACCCTGGGCGCAGTAGACAATCCAAAGGGCAGCACAGAGAATTGAAAGCGCCTTGATCCGGCCTTGAACCTGAGGTATTTTCTGCAATCCTGCCTGATGGGAATGTGTAAATATGCCTCCTTTAAATCCAAAGTTATCATCCATGCATCTTTGGACAGCATTGGAAGTAGCTGCTGTAGAGTAAGAATCTTGAATTTTGGAATCTCTAGAAAGGTGTTCAAGACCGACAGATCCAGAATGGGTCTCCATGACTTTTGCTTCCTTGGGACTAGAAAGAGCCTTGAGTAAAAAAACTTTTCCCATCTCTGAAAGAGGAACCAGTTCTGTGGCATTCATTGCCAAAAGAGATTCCACCTGGTTTAAGGCCTCCATCCATTGATGTTTTGGAAGGTCTGGCCATCCGCTTGGCCTTGGCAAGGTATGAAAATGGAATTCGTAACCACTTAAAATCACATCCAAAACCCATTTGTCTTTGGTTATTTGAGTCCAATTTTGATAAAAAAGAGAGAGTTTTCCTCCGAGAGGGGCTTCCAGACAAGACGTTCCTGTAGCCCAACAGAGGGAGTCATTGAGTTTGTTTCCTTTGAGATTGTGACCTGTCCTCTCCTCCCCTAGGGGTGGAAGCAGTCCACTGTCTTGGTCTATAAGCAGCTTGTGTTTGAGGCCTCCCTCTGGAGTGTCTATATCTACCCCTCTGAGGCCTGTCTGAAGAGGGAAAGGACCAATTTTTTGAAGGCCAATTCCTGCTAAATCTAGGTGGCTGTACTTGTAAGAAATCTTTAACTGTTTGCATGGATTTCACCTTATCCTCCATCTTTTTAATCACCTCTTCAGCTTTAGATCCAAACAAAACATTATGCTGAACAGGAGCATCCAATAATTTAGCCTTTACTTGTTCAGGTAAATTTTGTTCCTTTAGCCATGCATGTCTTCTAATGACTGTGCCAGAGGCCACAGCCCTACAAGAAGCCTCCAAGACATCAAATCCACAGTGTAAACCATGCTTCCCAACCTGTTCAGTGGCATGCAATAAGTCATGTAATTCCTTATCATCTGCACAAGCAGAAATGGAAGTAAACTTTTGTTTTAAGACAGACAAGAGAAATTGTTGGTATTTAAGCATATGAAACTGACAGTTTAAAGCCCTAATGGACAAAGCAGCAGAAGTGTACACCTTTTTGCCCCATCTTTCTAAGGATCGAGAATCCTTTTCAGTAGGAATGGGATTTTTGGCAGAAGCGGCCTTAACTCCCTTAGGACCCTGAGAAATGGTTTCAGGGTCAGCAGTAGGGTTCTTGTATAAAAACTGATGGGAATCAGGAACCCTGTAATATCTATCAGGCTTAACAGGAGCAGGAGGAAAAGAGTCAGGGTTTAAGTTAGCCTCCAAAAAGGCATCATCCACAATATCCAAAACAGGAGGAATAGCCAGGGGTCTATGTTGGGGAAGAAGAAAAAAATCCCTCAGTCTTTTCTTGGATTCCGAATACTCCTGTCCCTCCCAGTGGAAATGTTCCCTCATTTCATGCAAAGTTTCCCCAAAAGAGAAATCCTCAGGAGGAGAAGCTGAAGGAATGGATTCTTCAGCATCAGAATCCTCATAAGGAGGGAAAGAATATTCCTGATCAGAAGAAGAAACTGAGGAAACAGAAGCCTGATCAGAGGAATCATAGTAAACATCCTGCCTTGGCCTTTTGTCTGGAGGGGGATGAGAACCCCTAATCATAGTAAGTAAATCCTCCGCCATCTTGAGTAACTGTTTCTGTGACTTGGGAGCCGGTTCAGAAGAGGCCTGTGTTGAAGTCTTTGGTTTAGAAGGAGTCTTTGCCTTTGTCTTTGGCTTTGCCTTTACTAGAAGCTGAGTAGGCCTGAAAACCCCTTCGGAAGTTGGTACCTGCACAGCGGCTCCGGACCCATCCTTAGGAGCACTGTCCGAAGGTCCTGCAACAGAAATATTTAAAGGCCTGGTTGGCTCCTCATGAGAGTCCGTTTCGGCCGTCGGTTCTGAAATGGCCGATGACAGGGGCTGCAAAAGCGCCTCACTGACGACGGCCAAACCTGAAGCTGGCTCCGCATGTGCACTATCATCAGATTTGGACCTCGGAGGCCTGTCTTTATCCTTGCGACGTTTGTGAACTCCAGTAGCCGGAACCGTATCCGACGACATTTTGTAGTTAAAGCGCCTACCGAAGTAATGAAAAGCAAAATCGTACCTTCGCTTAATTGTACGTTGATTGAATCTAGCACAAAACCGACAACTAGTTACGTCGTGGTCAGGGCCTAAGCAAGGAATACAGTAAGAATGAAAATCCTTATGAGGTATTTGCTTCCCACATGAAATACAATTATTAACTATTTCTGACATCGGAGTGGAGCAAGAAAAACGTTTCCCCAACGGGGTACCTAGCTTTGAGTGGAGAAGAAAGTCTTCGGACCGAAGAATATAGAAAAATTCGTCAGGAGTCAACTGACCGGCACTTGCGAACTGCTATCACCGCACGGCAAGAAAGACTGGAGAAGATGGCATCAGCTGTCAGCTTTATACTCCTGGCGCTCTGACATCAGGAAGCGTGGTTGAACAGCCGACGCCGGACCCAGACTTTGGGATTCTGGCCGACCGAGGGCTGCCTGCCGGCAGGGGAGAACCCTACAGTCATGACTGCAACAGTGAAACACGATGAACATCAACAGATAGCCACTGCAGGTGCACCCACTATTGGATGAGCTGCAGACTGAGTCAGCATATTACAACAAGTCAGACCAGCAGGAGCAAATGTATCACTGATGTGACTGAGGAGGATGTGTCAGATATGGTTTGGATCTTTGGGATGCGTCGGCCAAAAGGCAAGTTGTCCAAAGTTTACATAAAAAGTACACAGTGAAGATAAAGTACCCAAATACTGTCATGCACAAGCAGTAAACTAAAATCCATTAAAATTTAGTCTGATACAAATAAACTGCAGTCAGATATCACTGTGTAAACACTCTCAGCAGATGCCCAGTAAATGCACAAGCAGTACATAAAATCCCATCATAAATCCTTTTAAGAAAATTTAGAAAGACAGAAGAAATGTCTGGTAAGTCGTTACTGAGTGAACACAAGCAGGACATTTCCATGCATACATTTCACAATGAATTCTGTCAGAACTGTTTAGGTGCAAAATTTTTGCCTGAATGCTTTAATAAAGGCAGCTATACTGTCTTTGCTTACACACTTAACACATGCACTGCAAATGCACAAGCAGTACATTAAAAACCCATACACAAAAAATTAGGCTGAAGGTAAGTTGTCACTCTGTGAACACAACCAGTATAAATCTCGTACACACATGAGCCATACAATAAATCAAGTCAAAACTCTTTATATGCAAAATTTTTGCTGGCTAGAATAATGGTAGGTAAATTATTACCATGTGCACACTCAACACATATATGACATACATACATAAGCTGTACACAGAAATCCTGTCACCGACCATAAATAAAACTGGGCTCACAGAAAAAATGTCAGGTAAGTTGTCACAGCATGAACACAAGCAGTACATACCCCATAATGCATAAGCAGTACACTAAACTACATCAGAACACAAGCATGAATACAAGCATTACATTTCCCATCCAAGAGAAGCATTAAGACTAGTAAAATGTTTGGGTCCCTTATACTAAAAATCATCCTACACAGAAAAATGCTGAGCAAGTTGTCACAGTGTAAGCATAAGCAGTACAGTTATGATCCATGCATTTTCTAAATATGTAACTCCTGTCAGTACTTCATAGCAGCAATAATACGTCTGGCAGAAAAAATGGCAAGTAAGATGTCACAGTGTTAACACAAGCACTAATCATCTTAACATAGACTCTGTCCAAGAAAAAATACTGCCCCACCCAAAAGTCTTGCAACCCCATCAAAAGGTTTGCAAAAGCAGTACACAGTTTATATAAAACAAGCCTGTAGCCTAGCCAAGGTAAAATACAGCAATCCTAAAGAAACAACAATAGTACAGAAATTAAAAGTTACGTACTCACCATAGACATCTCTGTTGTCCATTTTCATTCTTCCTCAACAAATGGGTTTGGATTTCAATCCTCAGATCTGAGTTGGATGCATAATCTAGACTTTGGATCCAACTCTTGTGTTCCTCCCTCTACCCATAATGCCCTTGTCCACCCTCAATACCTTATATCAAGTTTGTTGCCATAAAGTCCATATAATAAAACAGAGAAGGGATATCCAAAAGATTTAAGGATTGGGATGGATAGGAGGGAAGTTGAGGAAGAATGAAAATGAACAACATAGATGCCTAGTTATAGTTTGTGCATAACGTTTAAATCTTATGTTGTCCCTTTTCATTCTTTAACAATTGGGGCAAAGTCCTGAGCTGTGTTCATCTTGGGTGGCTCTCATGGAAGGATATTCAGGAGTACTGCTATGCCAAAGGCAGCTCTACTTCTGGATATTAGATCTAATTTGCAATGACTAAAAATGGTATGTGCATTGGACCATGTGGCTGCTGCACAAATATCATCAATACACGTTTGTGACCAAAAAGCAGATGAAGTAGTCATGGATCTAGCTGAGTTTGCTTTAGGTGGTTTAGGTAGGGAAATGCCTGGTTGAGAATAGATCCAGGAAATGCAATCCGTGATCCATTTAGCCAATATTACTTTAGAAATTGGACAACGCAGTCTTTTTGGTGAGAAGGAAACAAATAGCTGATCTGACTTTCTGATTTGCTTTGTCCTGTGTAGGTACAAATGTAATTGTCTGCGCACATCTAGGAGGTGTAGCACGTATTCTCCTTTATTTGAAAATTTTGGAAAGACCAGTAAATGAATGGATCGGTAAATGTTTGATTCAGAAGTTACTTTAGAGGTAAAAAAGAAGGGTTTGCTCATAAAGTAACCCAGTCTTAAAGGAAAATAATGTAGGGTGTCTTTGACGAAAGAGCCTGGAGTTCAGAAATCCTTTTTTGTAGAATTAGTAGCTACTAAGAGGACTGTTTTCCGTGAAAGACATTTTAGGTAACTTTTTCTGAAGGTTCAAAGGGTTTTTGAGTTAGGCCTTGGAGCACAACAGTCAGATCCCAGGGTGGTGAAGGATCCTTTATTGATGGTCTAAGGAAAAAATGCCTTTTTAGAAATGCTTTACATAATTTGGAAAAAGCCAAACAATAATTTCTGAGCCCTGTATATAAACTGGAAATGGCAGCCAACTGCAGTTTAATCACAGAAACGTTAGCTCCTTCTTTAAAAAGAACAGTCAAAAATATACGGACAGCAACAACCAGAGTAGAAAAAGAGTCAACATAATTTTTCAATCCCCAAAGGGAGAACCATTTCCACTTACTCTTGTAAACTTTCTTGGTGTAATCTTTTTTGCAATGTTAATATAATTGTAGGTACTGGGGAAGAAAGCCTGGGTTCTCTGACAATTATTGGAAGTGGAGAAACCTCATGATCAGTTTGAGGGCCTGGATATTGGGATGGCTTATCCCCAAGGAGTGTGACAGGAGATTTGGCATGGGTTCCAGTATCCATGGAGGATAATGAAGATGAGTCTAATGGAAGGGGAATCACACTTGTTGAGACAGTGGGCAATGAGGAGCTCTTCAACCAGATTGCTTTCTGTAGAAATTTGGGAATCAAGGGAAGTGCAGTATATGCATAAAGGAGAATTGATGGCCAAATGTTGACTAGAACATCTCTTGCTGACTCCCCCTGAGAGGGGTCAGGGTAAAATACCTGCTGCACTTCTTGTTGTCAGGGGAAGCAAAGAGGTTGCAGCAAGGATGCCCCCAATGAAGGAAAACCTCTCCTGCCACAAACTGTTTGAGAGATCACTCGTTAGGCATCAGAACAGACCTGCTTAATTTGTCCGCCAACATGTTGGTTTTGCCCAGAATGTGTGCTGCATCTAGAAAGTGGTTTGAGGAAATCACCCATTGCCACACTCTCATGACATCTCTGCTAAGAGGGTAAAATTGGGTTCCCCCTTGTTTGCTGGTGTGCCAGCCAACCAACATGCTTTCTGCCTGAATCGCAATAGTTCCTAGAGGAATAGCAGCTTGGAATTCCTGCAACACTAATAGGACTGCTCTCATCTCCAGTACATTGATATGCAAACTGGTTTCTTGGGTGGACTATGTGCTTCGGACTGTCCTTCCCAAGAAATGCCCCCCACCCAAACTGGCAGGCGTGCGTAGTGACTGCGGCTACTGGAGGTGGTAAAACAAAGGGTCAGCCTAAATAAATGTCATCCAGTCAGATCCACCACTGAATGTGACATTTGCAAATCTGATAAAGCTTGACTGGAAAAGATAGGGGTTGTCGAAGAATAGACCACTGAACAGCTAGAGTCCATTGAAGAACATGCATACGGTATCAAGCTAAGGGAAGTAATACTATTGCTGCTGCCATAGATCTTAGCACTTGAAGAATGAATTTGGCTGGAGGAGATGGATGGGAATGGATCTGATGAACCTGAGATCTGTGCAGGTCTATGTGCTGGTAATGATGCAATTTGTGGTGTTGTGTTCAGATGTCCACCGATAAATGCCAGACTCCGAACTGGTGTCAACCTTAATTTTGCATAACTGATTGTTATTCCCAGTGATTGAAAAATCTGAAGCAGAGTCTCTCTGAATTGTTAAAGGAGATGCATGGAGGGGGAGGTGAGCAGCCAGTCATTTAGATATGGGAATCAGAATCCTTTGAGTCTCAGGTGAGCTGCCACCACTGCCATACATTTAGTAAACACCAGGGAGGCTGTGGTGAGTCCAAAGGGCAAAGCTCTGAAATGGTAGTGGCTGGCTCCCAACTGAAACCACAAATGTCTATTTTGATGTGGCAGTACACATCCTGAAGATCTATATAGCATATCCAATCATCCTTGTGAAGAAATGGCAGAATGGATTGTACCGTGACCATTTGGAACGTTGACATTTTCACATACCAGTTCAGTTTGCTCAGATTCAGAAGTGGTCTGACGTCCCCTGTTTTTTTTTGGGCACTAAAAAGCAGTGCAAATTCTGAATTCTACTTGATCTGGTTGGACCTCTTGGATGACTCTTGTGCCTAACAGCTTTTGAATTTCTTGTGCTGCTGTATTCCTCTGACTTTGTGGAATGTCGAGAAGCTTCTTTATTTTGCAGAAAGGGGGTTCGAAAAATGGAATGGAAAAAAAATCCTCTAGATATTTTTAGAATGCATGAATCTTCTGCTATATTTGCCCAGGCATCTGGGTGCAAGGACAATCATCTCCTGACTGCTTCCAGAGGCGGACAGTTGAGCAGCACTTCAGGAGCTCTGGAAAGCTCGGACAGGGAAAGGATTATAGAAACAGTGATTTTCCAAGCCTTCTCTGGCTCTAGGGCAATGTTACCACTGGAACTGCATCTTCTGCCTCTAGAGGAGTTGTCCCCACGTGAATCTTGGAAAGTTCCCTGAGATTTGTGGAACCACATTTTCTTACTGCCTCTTTGATTCCTAGAAATGGTTTGTTGAGGGGTAGAAAACTTGATTCCCATGGCAGACAGTCTTCCCTTCATGTTTGTTGCAGTTAAGTGTTTGTTTACCAGATGGACCAAATAAGGATGTGCCATGAAAGGGAATGTTGATAAAAAGATATCTTAAAAGGCTCCACAAAGTCAAACAGAGGCATCCAGGCATGTCTCCTTATGGCAAGGCCTGAACTGGCAGCCCATGAGGTGCCTTCAGCTGTAAGAGAGATCAACCTCATGGAAGCACTGGAAATTGACAAAAGAGTGGCCAGTTGTTAGTATGATCTCTTAAAATCCTCTGCAGACATGGACTCAAACAGAATTTGGTAGTTTCTTAGTCAAAGCTCTCTGTAGTCTTGTGAAATGTGCCAGGTAATTAAGAGACCTCAAGGCAAATGTGGCTTAGGCAAAGACTAGCTTTCCAAATTTGTCCAGCACCCTAGACTCTCTGTTTGGTGGATGGACAGAAGAGCTCTGTTCTGCTAGGTGTTTTTGGTGGCTGCTGCTGCCACAACCATAGCATCTAGTAGGACTCCTTTGCTCCAGTGGAGTTTATCCTTAGGAGGAGCTAAGAATTTGTCAGGTAATTCTGGAATGGGTTTGATGTCATCCGACTCCTTCTATGCCCAACGGGAAACTAAATTAATAATTAATCTGCCGGGGGGGGGGGTTGTGGGGGGCAACCCAAGACATAGATGGGCCAGAACCAAAAGCTTCCAAAAATACTGGTTCCTCTGGAGAAGGATTTTCAGAAAACCAACAACTTTGTTTGAGGATCTCTAATAAGCCTCCAAAGGGGATACCATACAGTGGTGATCTGGGGGACCCAAATCAGTATCCTCCATGACAAGATTCCAGCCAGGAATCTATGTGCCTCTTCCTGCACATTCTCTTCTGATGGATCTCCTCTGGGGTATATTCAGGGAGGTATCTGTAGAGGGGAACGTTCCTCCATGGGAATTGATTGGAAGCTAGTTGGAACTGGTTGCCCCTGTAGAACAGGCCTGATTGACTCAGAGCTTAGAATCAAGGAGGGGTAAGGAGTAGATGTAAGGGATGAGAGAACCAGTTCTCTAGAAAGAGAAAAAGCCCTTTCCATGACCTCTGAGGGAGATGGACCTGAAGAAGCTGTGGTCACTTGGACTGAAGCCAAGACTTCCAGTACAGGTAGATCATGACTCCTACCAGATCTGCACCTAGAGGATGGAAATGGACCCAAACTGTCCAGCTCTGATGTTCCAAGAGGCAGGGATGGATCTGAAACACCTGAGTAGATCTCAACCCCACAGATCCAATGCTGACACTCTGGATCCGGGACCCATTCTGATCCAAAGGCACAGGAGCAGAACTAGTCAGGGATGCTGTCAGAGTCGAAGAAGAGATTTTCTTCAGATATGACTGGACTTCTCCAGTCTGTTGGATCCTGAGGCTCAAGAACTGTGTGATGGATCGGAGAAGGAGACAAAATCATATGAGAAGTGGTTGGAGGACTCACGGATCCAATAAGGGACACAGCAGATATGACCCCTTTTTGGATCTGAGCTCTGAGAAATGTTTGCATCATCCTACCCACATCCGCTTCTGATAAACTTCTGGAGGACCTGGAGGACTGTGGCCTGGAACGTTTCTTGGGAGTCTGCATAAAAGGAGAGTGCAGAGTAGGAGAAATCAGATCCAGGGGGAACTCCCATGAAAAAACTCTTTGCGTGTGCGAGGTGCCAGGTTTCGGATCTGAAGTTATGGGATCTGACGTGGGAGTAATAGGGCTGGCTGACATTATAACAGGATCCGAAGCTTTGTAGATCAAGCCTTTAGATCCGAGGATGTCAGATCCAAGGATTTTTGAATTTTTGTTGGCAGTTTCGACAAAGTCCTAGCAGATGTCAGTAGAAATCATTTTCTGTGCTCCGAAGGAGCGGATTTTGTAGTTTTAAACCCCAGAAGAAGATGATGAAGCAGAAGGAAAGAGACCTTTTAAAATGAGCTTGCTGAATCAGACAGCCAATGCCCTGGAATTAAAAGCAGTGAAAATAATGCAGTTAGCTTCCAGATGGGTTGCTCCGAGACAATAAACGCACTCTTCGTGGGCATCCGAGTTTGGGATTTTATGCCCACAAGAAGTACATTTCTTGAATCGTGTTAGTTTGTCAGCCATGACAGCAGGGGTAAAAATCAATACTACAATAAACCACAGTACAAAGGAGTTAGAAAGGAAAGGAAGAAGGAAAGAAATACCCTGTCTCATAGGGCAGGGAAGAAAATACCAACTATGGTACAAAAAGAAAATACTATAAAAATAGTAATGAACCGAACACTTTATAGCGTGCACCAAGAGAGAGGCTGGGAAATAAAGGAAAGAGTTATTTAGGTAAAGATACCAAAAAAACTTACAAAACTATAAAGTGATCACTTGAGAGAAGGACCCTGCATCTGAGCATGATGGTGGCAAATGAGATCTGATGTACTGAGGATGGACAAGGGCATTATGGGCAGAGGGAGGAGCTCGAGAGTTGGATCCAATGTCTAGAGTATGCGGTCAAGTCATATTAGAGGACAACATTAGATTACCTGGTTACTAAAAGGGCCAGAACCACTGCAAATACTAAATAGCAAAGCCACTTTTTTTTCAAAAAAACACACGTGTGTGTGTGTGTGTGTGTGTGTGTGTGTGTGTGTGTGTGTGTGTGTGTGTGTGTATATATATATATATATATATATATATATATATCAATAAAAACTAACAGATTTGTTTGTTTTTCAATTGAAATGTACACATTATAGGTCACATTAAAGGTGGGAAAAGTTTTGAAATGATTTATTGTGGTCGCATTTTTTTATATCACAAAAACCTGGCATTTTAACAGGGGTGTGTACACTTTTTACATCCACTGTATACATATGTACATGGGAGGCACAGTGGTGCAGTGGCTAGCGCTGCTGCCTCACAGTAAGAGGTTCTCCAGTTCGATTCTCGGCCGGGATGCTGTCTGTGTGGAGTCTGCATGTCCTCCCTGCATTCCTGTTGGTTTTCTCCTAGTGCTCTGGTTTCCTCACACATTCCAAAAACATGCGTCTGGAGCGTTTCTCCCCAGGAATCGACTGAAAATGGGCTCTTTCCAGCCAGACTTTCCCGGTAAACAAATGTCATATAAAATAATATATACATATATATATATATATATATATATATATATATATATATATATATAGGGGTGCACTTGTTTTGTCAAAAAAACAGATGCTCAAAAGTTGTGCAAGATCAACAATTCCCCAGGTTGCCAGGTTGGGAAATATGCCCTTTCACCGGGTATTTTGAGATTTCCAATTCACAATAAATAACTAGCAGGAGGTGTGGCATGGTCAGTGATTAAACTTTGGAGCATGAGCAGATGCGAGCCAACATTTTGTTGTAGATGTTAACATGTCAATGTTTAGTGGATTTGATCTATATCATTAGAAATGCACACATGCAGACTACATATATAAAGTGTACATGCACACTACAAACATACATGTGTGAGTCAAAATAATTAATTAGCAGGAGGTGTGACAGATTTTTTTATTTTCTGGCATGGACGGTGATTAAGTCTTGGAGCATAAGCAGGCACTTCAGCATTTAGTGGATTCGATTTAGATCACTAAAAATACACACACGATGACTATATATCTTAAGTGTACATGCATTCTACATACATGTGTGTGCAGATAGTTATCTACACACACACACACATATATATATATATATATATATATATATTTTTATATATATATATATATATATATATATATATATATATATATATAGTTTACTATTAAAATATCAAAGTAAAAAAAACGGCACTTAACAGCAAACTATTTCGCCGAAATTACCTAACTGCCCTAACATCGAAAATCAGCTATTAATGCCGAAAATGTTGAACACGACATTTTACGGCACTTAGCAATTCCACCCTTGCAGTAACTCCCTAACTAGTACACCTAAACATCCTGTTTATGCAGGGAGGCAACCCCCCCTGCACCCCTCCCAAAGTACAGTTTTGTACCTACCATAAATGTAGATGTTCGAGTGTTCAGCCTGCTGCAGTCATTACACTTGAGTTATCCTGCCATCAGGTGGTCCCGCAGTCGGCCTGAATTCCAAAGTCTTGGTCTGGCGTCGGTTGCTGTCACTTCTTCCCTGACGTCAGTGCGCCAAGGGTATATAAGAGGCATCCGACGCCATTTTCTTCAGTTTTTCTTGCCCCAGATGTCAGGTGCCCCCAATAGGTAGGCTATATATATATATATATATATATATATATAAAACAATACCTTCAGGCACAAGCAAATACACCACAGAGGTTGTATAGGATAGAGTGGCATAGATAAGTTCAGCTAGTTCAGAGGGGATGGAGGGAGGGAGGGTATCCTGGACTGCAGCAGGGTGAACACTCGAACATCTACATTTATGGTAGGTACAAAACTGTACTATGTTCATCGTGTTACCCTGCTGCAGTCATCACACTTGGGTTGAATCCCAAAGCTAAGGATGAGTGGTGGAGTTAAACAGGGTTAGAAAAGGCTAGTAGGCCCTGCAAAACTGCAGTGGCAAATCCAGCTCTAGTCTTAGAATATAGGAGTAAGTGATAGTGTTTGGTGAAGGTGTGCACTGAACTCCAACTTGCAGCTTCCAGAATATCCTTGGTTGACACTCCCCTGAGAAAGGCTGCTGATGTAGCTGTAGCCCTGGTGGAGTGGGACCTAATGTTAGCAGGTACCGGCTTCCCATGCTGCATGTAGCAGAAACGTATGCAATGCCCTATCCATTTAGAAATGTTCTGTTATGAGATAGCTTTTCCTTGTGATCTTGCAGCATAAGCTACAAAGAGCTGTTCAGATTTTCTGAAAGCCTTAGTTTTATCCAAGTAGTAACGTAATTGTCTGTGAATGTCCAAAGAGTGCAGGAGTCTTTCTCTTTTGTTCTGGGGATTTGGGAAAAAGGTGGGCAAATGAATGGTTTGGTTTAGGTCCACACTGGATATCACCTTTGGCATAAAGGTAGGGTTAGTTCGTAGAGAGACTCTGTCTTGATGAAAAATGAGGAAAGGCTCCACTGCCATTAGTGCCTGTAGCTCTGAGACTCTTCTAGCTGAGGTTATTGCTAGTAGCAGGGCAGTTTTCCATGAAAGAAATTTTAAATCAGATGAAAACGCTGGTTCAAAGGGCGGCAGTGTAAGCTTTTCCAGAACAAAGTTGAGATCCCAAGTAGGTGTTGGTGCTTTCCTGGGTGGTCGTATGTTCTTAGTCCCTCTGAGGTACTGTCTTAGGAGTGGATGTGAGAATAAAGGAGGATCCGTGTTGTAATGAGCTGAAATTGCTGAGGCGTGGATTTTAATAGATGAAAAGGAAAGTCCTTTGTGCAACATCTCAGTTAAATATTGTAGAATCTGAGGAATGTTTGGATCAAGGGGATTTTGGCCTTTAGCCTGGATCCAGGCGCAAAATCTTTTCCATTTGTCTGAATAGGTTTTTCTGGTGCTGGACCTCCTGGCCTCCAGAATGACATCCATAACAGCTTTGGATAGAGGAGTTGGCTGGTTGTTTAGGTAATTTGCCATGCAGCCAGGTTTAAAGTCTTGAGCTGGCTGTGTAGAATCTGATTGTCTCGCTGGGTGAGCAGGTGAGGAATTTGTGGTAAAATCCATGGTGGGCCGTGGGCCATGTTCCTTAAAATTGGATACCAATGCTGGTGTGGCCAGTCCGGTGCAATGAGTATCATTTGTGGCCTCTCTAATCTGACTTTCAGCAGTACCTTTGCTAGAAGAGGCAGTGGAGGAATGGCATACACTGTTAATGTTTTCCAACTGAATGAGAGGGCGTCCACTTTCCAAGCTTGTGGATGGAATGCCCTTGTGCAAAATTTTTGAAGTTGGTAGTTTTGGGGGCTGGCAAACAGATCTATGTGTGCCCATCAACATTTTTGAGCTATCATTATAAATACTTGTGGATCTAGTTTCCACTCGTGTGGATCCATGATGTTTCTGCTTAGGTCGTCTGCCAACGTGTTTTTCTTTCCTGGCAGGAATTGTGCTTGTAATTGAACCTGGTAAGACAGTGCTGTGTTCCACAAGGTCATTGCTTGCCTGCATAGAGGGTAGGAATGTGTGCCCCCTTGCTTGTTTATGTACCACATTACTGTGGTGTTGTCCGTCTTTATTATTAGTTGTCCTGGGTGTAAGAGGTCCTTGAAAGCTGTTAGGGCATTCTGTACTGCTAGCATTTCTTTTTGATTGATATGCAGATGCCTTTGATCTGTAGTCCATTTGCCCTGAATGCACTGTCCTGCCATGTGTGCTCCCCAGGCATAGTCTGATGCATCTGTTGTCATAGTTTGCCTGGCTGTGGGTAAGGTGAAAGGCTGACCCTTGTTGAGGTGACATGCCTGTGGCCACCATAGAAACCCCCATTGAAGGCAGGGAATGAGTGGTATCATTGTTTCCAAGCTGTGGCTGTGCTGAGTCCATACACTTTTCAGGTACCATTGTAATTTCCTCATGTGCAGTTTTGCAAATGGTATTAGTAGTATGCAAGATGCCATGAATCCCAAGGCCTGCAGAATTTTTCTTGCAGGGAGTTGGGTCTTTGTTGCCATTATTTTGAAATATTGAGTCAGCTGTTGTTGCTTGACTGGCATGAGATAAGCCATCTGGGCCGTTGTATTCAAGCTGGCACCCAGGAATATTATGTTTTGTGAGGGCACTAGTTTTGATTTCTTTTCGTTTACTGTGTACCCTAGGCAACTTAGAAGGTGTTTGACAAATGCCAGATGCTTTAAAAGAATGTCCTTGCTTTCTGCTTGAATAAGACAGTAGTCCAGGTATGGGTATATTTGAATTTCTCTTTGTCTGAAGTATGCAATTAGTGGTGCCAGGCATTTTGTGAAGACCCTGGGTGCAGGAGATAAGCCAAAGGGCAGTGCAGAGAATTGATAGTGTGTTGAACCTGCAATCAAGCGGAGGTATCTTCTGCAATTTTGTCTGATAGGGACATGCAGGTATGCCTCCTTGAGGTCCAACGTTACTAGCCAAGCATTCTTGCCCAGCATGGGAAGAAGCTGCTGTAGTGTTAGCATCTTGAATTTTGGTACTTGCAGATAGGTGTTCAGAACTGAAAGATCCAGAATGGGTCTCCATGCTTTGTCTTTTCTTGGGACTAGAAAGAGTCTTGAGTAAAATCCTTGTCCTTGCTCCTGTGTAGGTACCTGTTGAATGACTCTCATGTCCATGAGAGCTTTAATTTGTTTTTGTGTCTCTGCCCATTGATTTGGTGGCAGATTTGGCATTCCTTTTTTCCTTGGCAAGGTATGAAAGTGGAATCTGTATCCTTGTGAGACAATGTTTAGGACCCATTTGTCTCTTGTGATGATGTGCCAGTTGTCTGCAAAAAATGCTAATTTTCCTCCCAAGGGGGCTGCCAGGAGAGATTTGCTTGGTAGTTTGAGGATTGAGTCATTGTGTTTGTCTTCTGCTAGCTTGGGGCCTGTCTTGCCTCCTTTCTGGGTAGCAGTACCCCATTGGCGAGGTTTGTAAGGGCCTTGTGACTGACCTCTGCCCCTTGGGCATCTGTATTTGCCCCTCTGTGATCTGTCAAAAGCTGGAAAGGGCCAGTTTGTTGTTGGCCAATTTCTGCTGAAACGAGGGGGTTGTACCTGTAAAAAATCCTTGACCGTCTGCATAGACTTTGCCTTATCCTCCATTTTCTTTAAGACCTCTTCTGCTTTGACACCAAATAATACATCCTGCTGTAAAGGTGCATCCAATAATTTTGCTTTAACATGATCAGGCAGGGTTTGTTCTTTTAACCAAGCATGCCTACGTATGACAGACCCAGTAACAGCTGCTCTACAGGAAGCTTCCAATGAATCAAATCCACATTGTAAAGTATGTTTGCCCACCTGTTCAGCTGCATGCAACAGATCCTGCAGTTCCTTGAATTCAGACTGTTCTTTGTGTGCGCTCATTTTTTGCTTTAATTGAGACATTAGGAATTGCTGATATTTCAGCATGTGAAACTGACAATTTAATGCTCTCATAGCCAGAGTTGCTGAGGTGTATATTTTCTTTCCCCATCTATCTAGGGCTTTGGAATCCCTTTCAGAGGGCACAAAATTTTTAGCCATAGAAGCTTTAGCCCCCTTAGGACCCTGGGAAATTGTTACTGGGTCAGCCACAGGGCTTTTATAAAGGAATTTGTGTGAGTCAGGCACTCTGTAGTATCTGTCTGGTTTGGCTGGAGCAGGAGGTAGAGAGTCTGGATTTAGACTAGACTCCAAGTAAACATCATCCACAATATCTAAAACTGGAGGGATAGCAAGTGGTCTGTGCTGGGGTATTAAAAGGAACTCTTGGAGCCTTTTCTTAGAATCCGAGTAGTCCTGGCCTTCCCAGTGGAAATGTTCCCTCATGGTATGTAAAGTTTCCCCAAAGGAGTAGTCTTCAGGGGGAGATGCTGAGGGGATAGAGTCTTCAGCATCAGAGTCCTCATAAGGGGGAAAAGTGTAATCCTGTTCCTCAGAAGAATCTGAGGAAATTGAAACCTGGTCAGAGGAAGCATAACCCTCGTCTTGTCTTGGTCTTTTATCTGGAGGGGGGGGACCCCTGATTAGGGTAATCAAATCTTCAGCCATCTTAAGCATCTGTTTCTTAGGCATGGGGCCTTGAACTGTAGACTGATGTACAGTCTTTTTTGGTTTTACTGGAGTTTTAAGCTTAGCATAAGATTTAATGGTGAGTGTAGTCGGTCTGAAGACACCTTCTGCAACCAAAGGTGTTTCCACTGCACCGGGATCTCCTTCTGCTCCGGTGTCGGAAGGGCCTAATGAAGATGGCTGCATCGGCCTAGTACACTCTGCTTGAGAATCTGTAGCTGTCTGGGGTTCCAATTCTGCTGTCGTCAGAGGCTGCGTAGGCACCTCACTGAAACCGGAGAACCGGCGACAGGCCCAGCCGAGGCCTCAGAGTCTGGCTTGTTCTTAGGCTGCCTGTCCTTATCCTTGCGTTTTTTATGCATGCCGGTCATCGGCTGCTCCGACAGCATGATATAATTAAATTTCCTACCAAAGTAATGCCGTGCAAAGTCAAAATGACGTTTGATAGTTCGTTTATTAAAACTAGCACAAACCCGACAACCTGTGACGTCGTGGTCTAGGCCTAGGCAAGGAATACAAAAAGAATGGAAGTCCTTATGAGGTATTTGCTTCCCACAAGAAATGCAATTGTTAACTTTTTCTGACATCGGACTGAGGCAAGAAAAGGTTCCCCAAAGGGGTACTTAGCTTTATTGAAGACTTCGGACTGAAATTCGATTCGAAAATCTCAGGTGTCGGCCAACCGGCACTTGCAAACTGCTTCTGCTTCGGGCACCACGCGGCAAGAAAGATTGAAGAAAATGGCGTTGGATGCCTCTTATATACCCCTGGCGCACTGACGTCAGGGAAGAAGCGACAGCAACCGACGCCGGACCAAGACTTTGAAATTCAGGCAGACTGCGGGACCGCCTGATGGTAGGATAACCCAAGTGTGATGACTGCAGCAGGTTAACACGATGAACATCTATATATTCCAACTCTGAGATCGCACTACAGTGAGGAAAGGGATGTATTTCCCTTACCGCACTGTACCACGATCCCTGTACATAATCGAATGTTCATATTTGCGAATGCACAGTACATTCGCATATGTAACGTTCGATAGGTAGCCTGCACACATATGAACTATTCGAACATCTGTAGTTCGAATAGTTCATAGGCGTACAATGCTATGTCGACACTAATAGTAAACCTATATAAGACACTGAAAATACATGAATCTGGGACATAAAACACATAGCTCTAGTGTTCTGAAAAGTCATTAATGCTGCTATATTATGTTAGTACTGCTGCCCTGCATGAGATCTGTTTAAGTTCACTTATGACCTCAAATGTCCAGCAGTGGCATTCTATACCGCATATACTCCATTGCTGCCATTAGCATTATATGAGATAATGATCAGAGTTGTACAAAGGCACACTGAACGAAGCTTGTTAAATGAGCCTCTGCCTTAGAATCACTTAAACTCTAGTGTAATGCTGAATAGGCTACAGTGTACTCACACACAATATCTGCAATACATCTATGCTGTGAGCTCCACAATGACACAGTGCCTGTATACTACAGTTGTCTTACACAGCATGATGATTATCACAGTAACAGTACATATACATAAGAGATGCCATTGTACATACTGTGCTCACAATTTTTGGGGTTCTTAAGGGGCATGGAAGTTAGTTGAAGTATTATGCATCAATGGTTTTGTTAATGTATAACATTTACTGAAGTCTACAGTGATTGTTAAGATGAGGATCTGCCAGGCTTGGAGCTGTAAGGATGGCATTAAATATGTGCATTATGATCCAGTCCTCTTTGCTGGCTGACACTGTCCTGATGGAGAATAATGGGGACATACATTATGTATGTCAAGCAAAACAACTTGGTTATGCAAACACCTGGAAAGACTGGAGTATGTCAGTGATGTATTATGGCACTCTATATGAAAGAAGCACAGCATTAAGTATGGTGCTCTATGTTCCACGGACAGACAGAGTACCTCTCCATTGTGCACCGAGGTAATGTGTGGCCCATTTGTCACAAGTAAGTAGCATAAAATGCAGTTGTGTAAAATCTTACCATAATGGTAGATGTCCTTACCTTCACCACTGCAGTATTCATCACAAATGGGATTCCCTACCATGAAGGCCACCATCCGGCCAGTTTACCAAAGTCTACAGTTACCTTAAGGTACGGTGAACGTCACCTGCACACTCCTTGCATACAGTACGGCACAAAGGTAATGTTCAGGCATACCATCCTCAGAACTGATTGCCCCAGTAGGAACAGCAGTCCAAGGAAACCAAGGGGAAAGATTAGTTGTTTAAAATCTTACCATAACCATACATGTCCTTCTCTTCCATGTTGCAGTATTCTCACATGTGGGATCCTCCAGCTCAGGCGACCCGGACGTCGGGCTCATATACAAAAGCTTACCCTGTCTGCTGTAAGGTGTGTGGGACGTCACACACTGAGACTATAAACCGTGGGCCATAAATGTGATGTCTGCATGCATAGACCACAGAACTGAATGCTGAGTTGGACAACAGTCTAAGGGCAGTTGAAAAGATGCCATCCAGAAAGGAAAAAGGTCCTAAATGGGGTAGGAGGTTGGAGAGGAATATTGCAACATGGAAGAGAAGGACATCTATAGTTATGATAAGATTTTACACAACTAATTTATGTCCTTCTCTTCTCATGTTGCAGTATTCTCATATATGGGAGAGTTCCAAAGCTCAACCAGATAAATGGGTGGAGGAAGAGGTAGCAGTCTCCAAGAATCCATGGAAGATGGCTTTAGCAAATCCTTCCCTAGCTCTGGATATGTTATCTAATTTATAATGTTTAGTGAAAGCATGGACAGAGGACCATGCAGCTGCCTCTAAGATGGTGGCTGTATTAAGGCCTTTCAGGAAGGCCCCTGAAGAGGCCACACCCCTGGTAGAGTTGCCTCTCACAGTGTGGGGTAACTCTTTACTGTGGAAGGAGTAGAAAGATATAGTTTTAGAGATCCAGGAGGACATCATCTGTTTGGATACAGCTTTCCCCACGGCCCTGTGGGGAAGGGATACAAAGAGCTGGTTGGACTTTTTGATGTCCTTAGTCTTATCCAGCTAGAACCTCAGTTGCCTGTAAACATTTAGAGAATGGAGCACTCTCTCACTGTCATTCCGTGGTGAAGGAAAGAATGTGGGTAAATGGAGAGATTGGTTAAGTGACAGTTTATTCACCACTTTGGGCAAGAAGGAAGGGTTAGTGTGAAGAGAGATCCTAACCTTATAAAAAATGAGGTAAGGTGGAGAGGCTATGAATGCTTGTACCTCTGAGACCCTTCTGGCTGAAAGTAAGGGCTACAAGCAAACCAGTTTTAAAGGTGCACATCTTAAATGTGGTGGAAGCTGCTGGTTCATCTCCCAAGAAGGAGGAATGGGTTTCCTTGGTGGCCTGATGTGCAGGACCCCCTTGAGGAAGAGCTTCACCTCCAATCTGGATAATAGGGGTGGATCGAGAAGAAAACGGGCTAAGAGAGCATACAAATGTACTTTCACTGAAGAATATGAAAGATCAGATTTTAGGAGCTTACACACACACACACACACACAGGCCAAAAATAGAGGTATATCTGCCTGAAAGGGGTCTAGTTACCTTTGAACACACCAGGTAGAGAACCTTTTCCATTTTGATAAATCGGATCTCTTAGAAGTAGGTTTCCTGGCCTCCTGCAAGACAGATAGCACGTCCTCTGAGTAAAGATGTCTGAAAGGGATCAGACGTTTATCACCAACAGGGCAAGAGTGAGGGTTTGCAGGTGTGGGTGGATGAGAGAGCCCTTCTGTTGTGTGATGAGGTCCACCTTCTAAGGCAACTTGTGACTGTCCTTAGCTAATGATAAAAGAAGGGGGCATCAGTATTGCCTTGGTGAATAGGGGGGGTCACCAGAACATTTTTGGTTTGTCCCTCTGAATTTTCAGCAGGACTTTCTGTATTAGGGAAAAGGGGGAGTGCATACAGGAATATCCCCTTCCAGGAAATTGAGAAGGCATCCACTCTCCAAGCTTGTGGTGAGTGGAACCTTGAACAGAATAGATGTAATTGTCTGTTCTGGGGGAGACAAATAGATCTATCTGAGATGTACCCCACTGGTGGACTATGTCTAGGAAGACATCTCTGTGTAACATCCATTTGTGATTTAGGGACATTGACCTGCTGAGGCAATCTGCCAGATCATTGTCCTGTGATGGGATGCACACTGTTTGTAGTGCTACCTTGGATTGAATGGCCAAATCCCATGTTTGTATGGCCAGTTTGCAGAGTAAGAAAGACCTGGTCCCACCCTGCTTGCTGATGTACCACAGCACTGTGGTGCTGTCTATGAAGACTTGGGGGACATGGATGTAGGAGAGGGAGGAATGCTTTCAGGGCTAGGAGAAGTTCAGTCATTTCCCTTATATTGATGTGTTTTTTCTGGAAGCAAAGATCCCATTGAGCCTGTACCCTAAGTCCATTCATGGTGGCTCCCCATCCCAGATCTGAGGCATCTGTGTACATGTGCTGAACTGCATTGAGGGGCTGTAACAGTAGTCCTGGAGTCAGGTGAATTTGCTGAATCCACCACCTTATTTCTTTTTTCAGGCAGTGGAGGAAGGGCACCTGAAAGTCTAGGGGGTGGTCGTGTTGGGACCAGACATTCAAGTACCAGTGGAACTTCCTGTAGTTTGGCAAGGGGCATCATGGGGAGAGTGGCTGCCATTGGACCTTGAAGGTGAAGAAATTCCCTGGATGAAATGCAGTTGAGTAGGAGTAAATTCTGAAAGAAAGTGGTCAGAGAAGTGACTTTTTCTGGTGTGAGAAAGGTCTTCATGACATCCATCTTTATTCTGCAACCCAAGAAGATTTTTGTCTTGGGAGGGTGTAAGAGAGGACTTGAGTAGATTGAGTGATAAACCCAGACTTCCAAGGAGGGAAGTGGTGAATTGGAGGTGTCTCTGTAGAGTGCTTGCTTCCTCTGCCTGGATGAGGAGGTCATCCAAATATGGGAAAATCTGTATGCCTTTTGTTCTGCAGAAGGCTACTACTAGGGCTAAACACTTTGTACCCTTGGCGCTGTAGATAAGCCAAAGGGCAAAGCAGTAAACTGATACTGCAAGGATGGCACAGCAAAATGCAGGAACTTGCGAAAGTCTGGGCGGATGTGGATGTGAAGGTATGCCTCCTTCAGGTCCAAAGTGGCCATGAAGACACTGGGTGTCAAAAGTGGAAGAAAGGTTTGTAGGGATAGCAAGCAAAAGGAAGGTACATGCAGGAAGGGATTTAGAAGAGACAGGTCCAGGATGTGTCTCCATGGGCTATCCTTTTTGGGGACCAGGAAGAGCCTGGAATAATAACCTTGACCTTCTAGTCCTGGATGGACCCTCTATAGTTTCTTGAAAGAGTAAATCCTGAATGACCTGAGGTATGAGGTGGATTTGGCTTTTTTGAGGGAGGGGAATGCCTTTTGGAGAAGGTCTTTCCTGCCAAGTCATAAAATACCCTTTTTCCACAACTGAAAGAACCTAGTTGTCTGAGATGATTTGTTGCCACAGGGGGAGACAGTGAGAGAGGTGGGCAGAAAGGGGAAGATGATGAGGGTGTTTAGCCAGTCACGCATTGTTAAGTCTGCCTGGAGGTAGTGTGAGAGGAACTAGTCCTAGAGGAGGAAGGTCTCCTAACACCTTTTCTTGGCTTGGAGAAAGGGGGGTGTGGATGCCTTTATGACAAAGCTTGGCTTGGTTAGGTAGTTCCTATGGAACTTAGGGACTGGGGATACAAAAAGACATTCAAGATCCTGCAGTTCCTTGCTTTTCTCTTGCAGACTTTTAAAAAGTTCTGCAGATTGCTTGCCAAAAAGGAACTTATTGTCAAGAAGGGCATCCATAATTTTGTTTTTGAAATCATCTGGCAGAGGTTAGCCAGGAGTACCTATACAGAATAGAAGCAGATGCAGCTGACTTAGCTGATGCTTCTCCAGCATCATACCTGCATTTGATGGAATGCCTGGCAACCTGTGCTGCTAAGGATAGTTTTGAGGCAATCTAAGGTTTAGTTGGAGAGTCAGGCATAGAGGAGAGCAGATTTGTGGCCTGGGAGATAAGGTCTAAGGCATACTTTACCATACGTGTCTGGTAATTGATGGCCATAAAGGCTAGGGTTGAGGAATTGCAGATCTTTTTTTCCTAATCTGTCCATCACCTTGCTGTTTTTATCTGATGGCAGTAAGGAAGAAAAAGGTAACTGCCTAAATTGTTTGTCAGCTGTCTTCAGATCTGATGTCGACACTCTCGGGGTTCTTGGATCTTAAGGCTCCAAAATTGTGGGCTGCATTAGAGAAGGCAAAATCACAGTGTGGAGAAACAAAAAGGAGGCTCACAGATCCGACGGGAGATGGAGGTGTGATAACCCCATCTGATTCTGCGCTCTGAGAAACTTCATCATCTTATCCACTTCAGCTTCAGAAAGGCTTCTGGAGGGCCTGATGCAGGAAGTAGTAGACTGGGGCCAAGCACTCTCCTTGGGGTTTATTGTAGGAAGGGAGAATGGATTCGAGGAGAGAAAGGTTCCAGAAATAACCTTGGGGACAAAGTCCTTGGAGACTTAAACTGGGTAAGTGTCGGATCTGAGGGTGTCAGATCTGACCGTCTTCACTTTGAAACTGAGGGTGTCAGATCCAACTTCTTCTGTACTTTGGCAGGAGGCTCAGAAGTAGAAACTGACTTTGGAGAGTGGGTTGGAGACCGATTTCTCAATTCTTTTGTCTCCAAAGTGGTCTTAACTATTTTTGCGGGGGTCTGAGCCTCTGAAAAAGAAGAGGAAGAAGAAGCTAGTAGCAAACCCTTTAGGACCAGTTTACTCCACTGGTCATTAAGAGCCCTAGAATTGAATACAGCACATATAAACATCTGATACTTAAATGTGACACACCCAGACAATAAACGCACTCCCTGTGGACATCAGAATTAGGGCTCTTGTACATACAGAAAGAGCATTTCTTAAACCCAGTGGATTTGCCAGTCATAATCTTAAAAATAGTAAAAGAGAAGAAAGAACAACTACCAAAAATAAAGACGAAGTTAAGTACCAACAATGATAATGAGAACTATCGAAAGTAGAAACTGAAGAAAATGTAAATTACAACTCTAATACGATAGAACTCCAAGAAAACTATGGCAAAAGAGAAAGAGGTGAATAGAACAGATAAGATTAAAATAAAGATGCAAAGAAATGCACTCCCTGTAGCTAAGATCTACACTCCAAAGCTCAGCAAGAAGGATCCATGTGTATAGTGATAAGGTGACAAATGAAATCTGAGGTATTGTGGGGTGACTGGGGCATTATGGGTAAAGGGAGGAGCACGAGATTTGGATCTGAGAGTCTAGTGAACACGGGCGAGCCATACCCGAGGTCAGATCCAAGACCAATCAGTTGAGGAATGAAAAGAAAGGACAACATCAGATTAACATAATAAAATCCCTATCAGATGACTCCTTTCTCGCCATGACAAAGATCAGCAAGTGGTTGTTTTGCTCCTTTGTATGATCTGCAGCATTTCTGTCTCTCTCTCTCTTTTTTATTGCCATGCCTGCTCCAATTATCAGTACTTGACAAAATCCCAGTTCCAGTGGACCAATAAACACTTCCCACTCTGCTCTACTGATTGTTTCAAACCTCCTTGGTAATGTAATTCTGTTACTCACAGTGGAGCTAGAGTCCATTCCAGACCTAAGTAGGTGCCAGAAATAGAGGACATTCAGAACCACTGAAGTATGCGCATGTGCACACACGCACACACACATAGTATGCACAAGGGCTATGGATTAGTCAGAGGATTGTAAATTTAGATATGGCACATCTGTGAAATGTGGGAAGAACCAGAGCACTCAGAGAAAACCCAGATGGATATAAGGAGGATGTGCAGACTCCAAAGAGAATGTACTTTAGCTAAGAAGCAAACTGGTGAACCAAGTGGTGTGATGCAGCAACTTTAGGGTTGGGATTCAAAGGTGTTTATAGTACAATATGCAGTGCAAATCTGTACAGGCAGTGGCAGCATGCAGGGCATGAGCAGTTTAGAGACACACAGTTACCACACAACAGTAAAACAGCATTTTTTCATAGCACATGCAAATTGCTACAGAATCCTTTGGAAATAAAGAATACCATACAAATGTGGAGCATTGATTATGCAAGTGACAAGATCAAATATGGTTTATGTAAGTAACAAGATCAAATATGGTGGAACAATTTAGAAACATAAAACAGGTGCATTGCACCATGGTGCAAACCTGTTCTAAACACCATGGGTGTTTGATGTACAGGGCTAGGGGGAGCTGTGGCTAGTTCTGAACAAAATATAATAGTGACCACCACTGAAGCCAGTGCTCTCCATCTGCAAAAGCCCAGAACTTACCACTGGTGTCTTACATTCCAGCATCTCATGGACCACCAGACAGTGGCTCAATAATAAGTAGACAGTGAGACCATGAAAGAGCTAGCCTAACTGTGTCACCCAAAAGAGGTATCAAGGGGGATGTATTGACTGCCCATCCCACTGGGAAAAAAGTTATGTGAAGTACTAACCATCTTGGCAACAGGGACATACCAGTAACTTAATGTGGACATGTTATGCATACTGTAGGTATCAGCCTTGCATATCCCACACCAGTTCATTGATATCTAGCTGCAACATGTTGGAGAGCATATCCTGTTTTCAAGCATTGCATGGGACAGAACCAATCCTACAAGGTCCCGAAAGCCGCAGATTGCATACAAATTGCCATCAACACCCCTCATGGTCCACAGGGATGAAGACAGATCAACAGGAAGAGTTTCCATTCCCTTAACTGCCTGTCTGTAAAGGCTAAGGCATTACATATAATGCGTCCATGTGCCAATCAGACAGTTCGCAAGATTCACACAAGGCACAAGCATGAACTGTACTGCCTATTCATTTGCTGTCATCTAGTTGGTAGGGCCCATATTCGTGTGCAACAAAAGCCATTATACATACATACATACATACATACAAACATACACACACACACACACACACACACACACACACACACACACACACACACACACACACACACACACACACCATGCAAAAACACAGCAGGCCACATACAATGGCATGCTTGTTGTGTGTTGTAAGTGAAGCCAGAGATGTTCAGGAACCATCGGCAGATTAAGTGTACCTTGGGCCTAGGTCAGTTTTCAGGCCATAAGCCCCCCAGCCTCATACATATGTTATCACTTTCTTTTTGAAATTATATATAACTGGCCATGTGCTTTTAGGTTCATCTTCCTGATTAAGGACCATTTAAATTGCTGTCATTATAATCCATCAATGTCCATGCCTATCAACTACACTCACCTCACTATATCACCTGACTATATATACCTCAAATGTCCTACAACTATTAAAATGTCTACAGAAAAGTATATCAACTTGCTTTACATAAATGCACACTAGTCCTGAAAACCAGACTAAAGACTGTTTAACTTGATCATGACATCATGGTAAGCCATCCTCATCCACAAACAGTCCCTGTACTCTGCAATCATAGCCCCATTCATGACTGTGTACACTTCACATATCAGATTATGGTAAAAATAACAATTATGGACATAATGATTTATTATAGTAGCCCTAGTATTACAACTTATTTCACATCAACGCATACTAGTCTTGACCGACAGTTAAAACTGATCATATTATAAGAAGTTAAGAGGATCTCCGGTTCGATTCATGGCTGGAGTGCCTTCTTTGCGGAGTCTGCATGGCCTCCCCGCGGTTGAGTGAACGTTAAAGACATGCAGGTAGGTGCATGCGTGCATGTGGGCATAGCCGGCCTTAGGCATAGGCCAACTAGGGGCCGCTGCAGCAGGGTGCTTATTTGGTGTAGTGGACCAGGATGGGGGCACCAGATGGAGTGGTAGGGGGCACCGTGGAGCCCTTTTGCCTAGAGCACTAGTAGATCTAAGGCCGCCCCTGTGTGTGGGTGTTCCTTCTTTGAAGGTTGGTCACTGGGCTGGCAACTCGACACTGTAAAAATCCACTGCCAATCATTAGCGACGCCTAATCGGGAAAAGCCAAAAGACTTTTTCTTACAAGAAGTTAAGTTATTTTCAACTTTACACCCACCCTGCAGTTATATCACCTCTGCTGTGTGTACATTTCATCTGATTTTGGTGAACATAATGCCTCTCAACCTCCTACAGCAAGAATCAAGCCAGATCCAAAAAATAATGAGGGCAAAGGTCAAGAATCAAGGTTAGATTTTAAATATTGCTGTTATATCTTTTGAAAGTTGGTAGGATAAAAGCATTTGCATTAGCATGCATTTTCTAAAGAACAATAGGATCATATGAAGTTACTAGGCTATTGGCCCTGTGGCCCTTATAAGCCTAGCCAAGAGTTTAGCCCATGTTTAGACAAGTCACCACCCAAAGCCCCTGTCCAGCAGGGACACAGGTGGAATCCCAAGGGTGTATTTTTTGTTTCTCATCCAGATGTCCAGACTGTGCTTAAAAATGGATATTGAGGTTCTCTGCTTGACATGGAGAGGGAGTCTATTCCACAGATGGAGGACTCTCAGGGACACAAATCTGTCTCACCAACAAATCCTATTGACATCACAGTCCAGGTTGAGGTCACACATGTGGGTTACTCAAGTGGACCTTGACTTACGGATATGCAGCAGTCCCGTGAAGTTGGGGTCTGAGATTGCTTTGTATGCCAGACAGAGGTCACCTCTGAGGAGTCTGTCTGTGTAGGTTAGATGTTTGAGGCCCTGGATTCTTCTGGTGAGGAACCCGGGCTTTGTGGTCTCTCCAGCTGCTGCATGTGCTTTGTGAGGTATATGACTGAAAGTCAAACGTTTATCATTATTTAGTGATTGCAATCCCCAAGATTTGCCAGAAAACCGCAATGTTTATGAGAAACACATCAAAAATATGTGGCAAAAATCAGGGGCAATCAGTGAATGCAGGGACGGTTGACAACTATGTTTTTTCAGCTTTGTTTCACGAACAGTAGATAATCCACAAGTATTACAACTTATTTTATAAAAATGCACAGGGAATCTGTCATTGTATCCAAGATAGCTCAGCTGAATGCAAATCAAATGAAAATGTTTAGCGAAAAGCACATTCAGTGATAGTGAAGAATTCTCCTTTCTTCACTGTTGTGCAACCTCTTTTTAACTTTTGCTGAAATTGCTATCAGCTAAATGTTTTGGGTGAATTTGCATTTGATGGAACTACCACTGATCTATGAACATGAATCCAATGCACCTCAAACAGCCCTATCTCCCACCCAGCAGTTATGTCATCTTTATTTTGTAAACCTCATCTTAACTGTGATAAAAAAATAATACAGCAAAAATCGGGGACAAAGGCCAAAAATCAAGGACAGATTTTAAATATTATACTTAAACTTAGAACGTTGCTGCAATGATTTTTTTACACTGACATGCATTTTCTGAAGAATGTGAAATCTGAAATGCAAATGTTTGTAATTATTTTGTGACTGCAATCCTCAAATGATTTTCCAGTAAACCACAAACTTTATGAGGAATTGATCAAAATGAGGAAAAGTTAGGGGCATTCTATGAAATCAGGGATATCTACAACTTGGTTTCACATAAGCAGTACCCAAAGCTTACTTTATATAAATTCACACAAGTCCTGTAAAGCCTAGATGTAAGATGAGCAAATAAAAATAGTAAAAGTTGCTTTCATTCAGTGTCATCTCCCATCCATTTCATTGTAATTCTCAACAATTTTCAAAAAAAATCATACATTATATGAGGCACAGACCAAAAATTTGAGGCAAAGTCAGAGCTGCTCTGCAAAACCAGGAACATTTTCAACATCGTTTTACTCCAAAAGTTCCCAAGGAGTATATATTCAAACATATTTCATATACATGCACACTATTCCTGTAAAGATAGACTGTAGCTGATCAAACAAGAGAGTCAGTTGCCATCAACCACAGCCACCCACCCCAATTTAGCGATAGAATCCTGAACAGTTATAGAAAACACACACACTTTTTGAGGCACAGATAAACAATACCAGTCAAATTCAAGGTCATTCTGTAAATTCAGGAACAGTTTCAACATGGATTGACAACAGACAGTACCCAAAGAGTGAATACTTAATTTTCAAATACACGTGCAATATTCCTGTAATGTTAGACTGCAGCTGAGAAAACAATAAGATGGCAAGTTACCTTCATCCAGAGCCACACCAACCCCTACTTTTCTTGACTGAAATCCCCAGAAATTTTACAGAAACCACAAATTTTATGTGGCACAGACTAAAATATGAAGTAAAGGCAAGTACAGTTTCAACTTGGTTTCTCATAACTAGCCCCCAAAACATAAGTACTCCAACTTATTTCATATAAATGCACACCAATACAGTTAAGACAGACTGCAAGCCAGGTAAACTGACAAGACAGTAAGCTATAGACCAAAAATATTAGATAAAGATAGGAAAATCACAGACTTTTTCAAATTTATTTCACCAAAGAGTGGCCAGAGTGTAAATATTCCAGTTTAACACAAATGCACACTAGCCCATAATGCCAGACTTAAAACTCTGCAAATGGAAAGAGCATGTTGCTTTCATCCACAACACAGCTCCCCCACCTCCATCTGGATGCCTGTCAGAATAGTAAAAAAGATGAAAATCTTGCAGTTTATTTCCCACATATCAAAAGCACCCCTTAATGTCAGAATTTAAACTGAGCAAATAAAAAGGGCAAGTTGCTTTAAGCCACAGTACAGCAAACCCTTCTTATTTGGTTGCCTTAAAACAGTACTATTGTGGGTTACCACAATGATGTGACCTGCTGCTGTACTTCAAACCAGCAAACAACAATGGCAAATACTGACATACAGTATTTAATATTCACAGCTTCTCATTTATTTAACAGAAAATAAATAAATTACCTGAAATGATTTTCTTTACCAGCACAATTTGTGCATGTGCAAATGCAGACACCACAAGCATATAAAGGTAAATATTCAAGGTGCTGTCATTAGATTTTTTTTAAAAATCTAGAAATGATCAACTGTTTGTTGTATTCAGTCCATGCAGAACTAAAATGAGTTAGCAGTGTTGAAAATAAAGCTTTTAAAATAAAATTATTTTCTTGGCTGAGCATATACTCCCATAAGGCTGTGAGTCCTGGACAACTGCTGAAATTGCCCATGTTATAACCCACCACTGTCTGGAGCCCATGAGTGATGACCACCATTCTGCAATCCGAGGAAATGGAGATACAAAACAGTCCATGCAGAAAAGCATTACATTGTTAAACAGGTTTCTGAACTACTGTAGGGATGTCTCTGGTCCCCTGACATATCAAGTGGGGTGCTGCAAAATTCACCAGACATCTGCTGGAAATTCGCTGTGGAATGTGCCACACTACATAATATGGTGCTGACGAACAAATACAGCAACAAGGAAATTTTACAAGTCCAGTATAGAATTAGAACTTGCAGAGGAATAACAGGCTGTAGAGTCTATGGTTGAAGAGGGAAAGTACAGTTGGGTAAAATCTTACCATGACAGTAGATGTCCTTCGCTTCACTGTAGCAGTATTCTTTATGATAGGGATCGCCTGCCAAAGGCAGCCCAATGTCTGGCCAGTATACCAAAACCTTTTGGTTGTAAAGGGTACGCGCCTTAAGTCACACATATGGTCCATGCATGGCATAGGGCATAAAGGTGACACTCTGACGTACCATCCTCAGAACTGAAAAAGCCCCAGTAGGAACAAGAGTCCAAGGATAAAAACAGGTAACAAATATATCCAGAAGGAAAAAGGACAAGGGGAGGAGGGAGGGAGTTAGTGAATACTGCAAAAGTGAAGAGAAGGGCATCTACTGTTATGGTAAGATTTTACATAACTGTACTGTGTCCTTCCATATCACTGATGCAGTATTTTTTTAAAACAGGGAGAATGCAAAAGCTCAGGAAGAAGACTGGGAAGAAGGGCCAACAGAGCCCTCTAGTAAGCCATGGACAAGACAAGCTGATTTCAGAAAAGCATTCAAAGTTGGTTTTGCTGATTTTGGTAATGAGGTACCAGAAGTAGTAGCAGGAATCAGCAAAACCAATCTCAAATGCTTTTCTGAAATCAGCTTGTCTGTGTTTCTTTTGCAAAGTTTTCACTCTTCTTCCTTATAGTTTTACTTTTTAGAGTGACTAAATAAAACTCATTCTTCATCAAAAAAAATTTGTTTACTTACATTTTTATTTTTTACTTTTTATTTTTTTTAAAGTAAAATGCAACATTAATTCTGTATAAAAATAATATACAATAGTAACTGTGTATATTACACAATACACAGTACCTCACACCCAGGACAGCTCCTTGATTCTGTATAAAACTAAAATACAACAGTAATTATGTATAGAATGCAACACACAGTACTTCAGCACCCTGGACAGCTCAGCGCAGAGTTTGCAACTGCAACCAATAAGAAGAGCTCCACAGAACCACAGAGAGACAAAGCCAATTTCAATAAAAAGCATTCCAATAATACAAATAATAATAAAGATAATAATATCAGCACAGGCAGAAAAACTTAGAAGATATGTAGATAAATATAAATGAAAGGTACAAAATAAGCAATTTACTGATGACCCAACAAAAAATTTAGAGAATTGGGAAACAAGGCAAAAGGAATTGAAACATCACCAATAAAGAAGAAACAGATACATTTTGGAAAAATATCTATGAAGATCCTGTAGAACATAACAAAGATGCTAAATGGACAGTAGTAGTAAAAGAAAGAGCAAGAAGTCCAAATGTACAGGATATAAAATGGGATGAAATAATGGCTAGAAGAATTGAAATAAATTAAAGAAAAGCTCCTAAGTGGAAAACCACAGGCCCAGATGCAGTACCTAACTTCTGGCTAAAAGTATTAACATCTTTACATGATGATTTAGCCATGAGTAAAAACTATTTATATGCACAACCTGACCAGACATCAGCCTGGTTAACAATAGGAAAAACAATACTACTTAAGAGCAAACCTGCAAGCTATCCTAAAAACTACAGACCAATAACTTGCCTTCCAACAACGTATAAATTATACATTGGAATTGATGCTCACAGAGTTTATGGTTATTTAGAAGAAAACTCAATAATGGCAATAAAACAAAGGGGTACTAAAAGAAAGTCATATGGAACAAAGAATCATTCATTGTTAAAGTCATACTGGAGAACTGTAAAAAGGGGAAGAATACAAGTTAGTATGCTGTTATTTTTTGTATTTCTGTATTGCCTTTCTATATTTAGAAAGGTTAGTTTGCTGTTATTTTTTGTATTTCTGTATTGCCTTTCTATATTTTGAATACTGTAGTTTGTTTTCTTTACCTTGTGTTTTGCTTGCATTCTGTTTAACAGCATATTAAAACTTCAAAAGAGACCACAGCTCTCTCTGTTCTGAGTCAGGCAGAATTTTTCCCCTCCCTCCCACCCATTTAAGTTGTCTTGTTAAATACCACTGTCTTTCTAGTTGCCCGCCTCTTATGTTAATCTGACCATATATCTCATTTCTCTCTACTTTCACTGGCTTATGTGAGTAATCACAAAACCATCACTTTTGAAATCCCACCCTTCAATTATTTAAATTTATTGGCCATCCTACGGTATTTAATAGTACCAAAATACAAAAGTAACCACCCTATCAGTCCATCTTGCTGTTTTAAAAATAGTAACTCTCCACTAAACCTTAACTTTTTAAACAGGTAAAACTCAAGTTACCTACTTTCATATCTAACTTCTCTAGTGCACACTGCAGAGTGCATTCTTTTCAATCTTACCTTTAAGCATCCCTGTTACTAGCACTTTCTCTAATACCTAAAAGATCATCTCTACTTGACTCCAAGTAGACTTTTCTCTATCTGTTAAACCTAGCACTTGCTCCTACAGTACTTATTACCTTGATACGGCACTCTTATAGATAGCACCCCAAAAAGGCAAACCCCATTTCTCGGTCACCACGTCCCCGGAATCTCTTTTAAAGTTTTTGTCTAGTCCTTCTAGCATGTCGAGGGATCAGTTGCTAGTGTCCTCTCCTGCTCAGCTGGTGAACCTGGGAATATTGAGGCAATGTTACAATTGCCTCATGTACCTGAACAACCCACTCCTCCTCCCACAAAACACAAATACATGCGAGAGATGCAACTATACGGCCAAACTGGAGGCTGAGCTCTCTCAACATAGGACTGGCAAGACCAGTCAGGAGGAGAAGGTTACCACACACACTATAGACCCAGTCTCACATAGTACCATCACAACCTCAAATCATACACATAAACACACAAAGACATACTCGGCTCTGATCAAAAATCTACCAAAACAGCAGAGGCCACCAAAGCAGACACCCAAACAACCACCACCTCAGAACAACACCTGCAACACATAGACCTCACAGTCAGAGTGTCAAACAGTCACAGCCCTTAAGGCCAAACACAATGCTAGACACACTAGTCATTGGTGACTCCATAGTCAGACACACTGACGTCCCGCTCACCAGACTGAGTAAGGAGAAGGTCACAGTAAGCTGCCTGTCGGGCGCTAGAATCCGCCACATAACGCAAGCACTCAGGTCTCTCAACAGCAGGTACAAATATGACTCAGTCATTGTCCACGCTGGTGTAAACGACCTGAGACGTACCTCCTTGGACTACATGAAAAGAGACATTGAGGAGCTCTCTGATTATGTAGCCCAGGCAGGTATGACCCTGACCTTGAGCAGTATCCTACCTTCACCAAGAATGATGCCACAATACAGAGATAAGATGATCAGCTTTAACAATTGGCTTAAACTCTGGTGTCATTCAAAGGGGATCCAATGTCTGTCTGCCTGGGATGACATGCTGGACAAGCCACGCTGCTTAAGGGACGGCTTGCACCTGTCACCCTGGGATTCCGGATATTGGCAAAGGCTCTTGCCACCCCATAGTGCCTTTTTAGGCAAGGCTCAAATTCTAAACCTACCACCCTAGAACACAAAAAGGAAAAAACTAAGGGTAATGCTGCTCAATGCCAGAAGTCTAAATCTCAAAATGCACTCGAGGCCCTTCTCAGTATGGAGAACATCGATGTCTGTGCAGTGACAGAAACCTGGTTCAAGGCTCCTGAGAGCACCCCAGCACTATCAGGTTTTACCTCTTATCATGCGTTCCGGCCCCAAAATCCGGACAATACCAAGAAAGGAGGGTATCCATATTCATCAAAGACACCCACACCTCAAGACTGGTGGCAACGCACGATGCATCGGAGACCATCCAGGTGCAATTAACCATAGGCAAGACTGCTCTGCAAATTGTAGCATGTTACAGGTCACCCTCACAAACTCAGGAACCTCACATGGCCTTCCTGAAAACACTAGAGGATAAATGTATCACCAAACACCATCATACTAGGTGACTTCAATTACCCTAATATAGACTGGGAACACTACTCAAGCCCAAACACCCTAGCCCAAAAGTTCCTGGAATTCATAAACTCAAATGCCATGGAACAACTAGTCACCATCCCCACAAGAGGAGAAAACATACTTGATCTCATCATCACGAACATGGGAGCACAATGTTCAACACCGAAGTATACCCCTCACTGGTGAGATCAGATCACAAACTAATCTCGCTGGAGGTCCTCATCCCACCCCACCTGAAATAAAAAGACCACAGTAAAGAACTTCGAAAGCCGACTTCACACTTCTAAAGACTAGTGTGGTCTCCTTTAAGGCCCCGAGCCGACGGAAAACAGTACTCAAGCCGCTGAATCACTTACAAATGCTTTCTACCAGCACCTGCAGGACTGCATGGATAAGGCAATCCCAAGCAAAACAAAGACTTTTTGTACCAAAGGCAAGCGTCCACTCTGGTGGACCCCAGCCATAAACAAACTCTACAACAAAAGGAGGAAGCTACTACAAGATAGAGCAAAATCCTTAAAAGGTAAGACACCCTTGATCACTATAAGTAAAAACTAAGAGCTCTCATAAAATCATCCAAAGCAAATTTTGAGAGAAAAATAGCTAAAGACTCAAAAGACAATCATAAGGCCTTCTTTAGCTATGTTAGAAACCTGGGAGGAAACTCCCAGATATGCTCAGAACTAGTTCAAAATGATGTGAAGATTACTGATCCTACAGACATTGCCAACATACTGGCTGACAGGTTCAGTGCAAACTTCTCCCCCTCCCCCAAGGAGAGATATCTTTTCCAAGCGATTGCTGGCCCCCACCCATCTCCACCCCCCAAGTAAGAACTGCTCTCTGCAAAACACAAAACACAGCATCCATGGGACCTGATGGTGTCCCCGGCTGTGTGCTCCACGAACTCAACGAGGAATTAAACCCACAGCTAGGACAGCTGTTTAATCATAGTCTTACCTCTGGATACGTACCCAGGTAGTGGCGCACTGCAACTGTGGTCCCACTTCACAAAGGCGGTGCCTCCACCGACCCTGGAAATTACCGGCCCATTAGCTTGACAAGCCTTATCTGCAAAGCCATGGAGAGGATCATAATGGACCTCATAAATAAAGACATAGGAATTTGCAGACTTTGGATCCATCCCAGTTTGGCTTTGTCAAAGGCAGATCATGCCTTCTAAACTTGGTTGACTTTTTTGAAACAGTCACCAAAGCCATTGATGAGGGAAAGGCAGTCCATACAGCCTACCTCGATCTGGCGAAGGCCTTTGATACAATACCCCACTCGGGTATCATTGAAAACTCATCAGCTTAAATGTTAACCCATACATCACAAGATGGGTTGCAAACTGGCTGAGTGACAGAACCCACAGGGTCAGAGTTGCTGGCGCCATGTCAGACTCAAAGCCTGTCACAAGTGGTGTACCACAGGGCTCAGTCCTGGGCCCACTCTTGTTTGGCATCTACTTTTCAGTACAAGCAAACACAGGAGGGTTATGGCTGACAAAGTTTGCAGATGACTGCAAACTGGGCGCCATAGTAGAAAACACATCTGACACAGATATCCTTCAGAAGGGTCTCACAGAAGCGGATAACTGGTGCCAGAGCCATGGCCTAAAGTTAAATGCCAAAAATGCATAGTCATACCCTTCGGGAAAAACAAGGTTACCCTAGCTACCAAATAGGTGGCAATCCACTGAGTACAGAAGAAGTTATCAGGGACCTGGGGACCCAGGTTGATAGTAGTCTGTCATTCGACACCCATGTAGCTAAAGTAGTTAGGAAGACCTTCTACATTGCCCACCTTATCATGAAGGGATTCTCATCTAGATCAAGGGAGGTCATAGTCTCCCTATACTCATCACTCATCAGACCAATGATTGAGTACAATGCCCCATTCGGAATGTATCTGACCCGACACTTGCAGCAGCTGGAGAGGCCACAAAAGTTCCTCACCAAAAGGATAAAGGGTCTCAAACATCTGTCCTATGCTGCTCGACTGAAAGAACTCCAGCTCTATTCAGTCGCTTACCGCTTGCTCAGAGGTGACCTTTGCCTAACATACAAGGCCATGTCAAACCCAGATTTGATGAATATGCTTCACCTCTAAAATCTAGATCCGTCAGAGCCCCAAGGGCGGGAGACCTTAACCTCGACACCGCTATTAATAGGGCGTGCTGGGGGGGTAGATTCATCACCCCAAGACTCCCTATGCTGTGGAATAAAATCCCGGTATATGTGAGGCAGAGCACCTCGCTGGCCTTGTTCAAGAGAAATCTTGACCAATGGATGGGAGATCGCAGATATACCCCAGGGATTACCTCAGTGTCACTGCTCAACAGAGGCACAGCAAAATAATGGGTATAGTTCCCCATACTAAAGGGGTGGCGTAAGCCACAAAACTATGGGCTAGGCTTGTAAATGCCCTCGGGCAGATAGCCTAGTATGAACCTATGAACCTATGAACCTAAGTATGACTCATTGGAGAACTGTAAAAAGGGGAAGAATCTAAGTATGAAATGGATAGACTATAAAAATAATTTTATAGTTGCGACACCCGTGCCCTGGCCCAGCAATCAAGAAGCCTCAATCCTCACCACTAACACCAAAGAAGGTGTCTCATATATGAGTAAAGGATAACAAATACACACAGTAAAGTGCAATTTCCCTTAAGAGCACACACAGATCATAGTCAGTCCGGGGCTGGTCGCTCCCTTGCTCCCCAGGTCCCCAATAAGACTCCCCACTGGCACAGCTATAGGGTCCAGATCTCAGCCTAGCTGGGCAAGCTAAAATCTCCAGCACCCTCTCTGTCCAACCAGTGCTTTGTGTCCCTGCCCAAGTAGCTGATACACACACACACACACACACACACACACACACACACACACACACACACAGTTTGAGAAGAGGTTATACAGCCACACAGACACTTCTGGGTAAGACTGGCACAAGTTCTCCAGCTGTGCCCCTTTTATCCAGACTATATGGTAGTACCGGCTGCCACCACCCAGCTAATATTATCAGCTACCCAAAAGCCCTTAAAAGGGTTTCCAATTATTACTGTGCAATATTATTATCCAATTGATAAGTGTGACTAATCAGTCAAGGCTTATTAGAGTGGCTTTGTACAATAAACTCTATAAATATGCAATGTACTCTAGAGCTTAACTTATCTCTACACAAAACAGCCACAGTTAAAAGGGTTTTAAAATATTTAATAATAAATAATTAAAACCACAAGACAATACTTTCTACTATACAGTGCTAGTCAAAAGTTCAGAGATCACACAGAAATACTTAAAATAATTCAGTAGTACAGTTCTGACATCACAGAAAAACACAGTCTAAACTTTCTAATTTCTAGCTCTCTAAAAGAAATCACAAGTCTAAGATAACTTACATAAGTCAACAGACAGTGCTGAGTTGGATAGTCAGACAAAAATGCTTCATAATCTCTGGTTCTCACTGTTTAAATTGAAACTGCAGTCCTGTTAAACATTACATCATCTTTTGCACTTTCCTGGTGTTCCCAGGCTGACAGAAACTGCATTTACATTCTTTTACACTTAGAGCAATAAAGGACATTCCACATGTAAATTCTGGTCATTAACTTTAGCCTTAAAACAATAGGCAGGAAGCCTTTATCTAGCCGGACTGGAGCCAACTTGTAAAACATCAAAGTCAGTGATGAAATAATTTTAATTTCAAAGGACCAACAAGAAATGCTTGACTTAGCTTTCTTTACAGCAGATGGCAATGTTGCCACATTGTTTTAAGTTCAACATTCATATTTACAAATGATAAAATTATCTGCACAATTCTATCTGGCTAGGCTGGCAGCCTTCACAATAGTATCTCACATTCATTGATAACAGTGTGCTTAAAATGTGTAAGATACACCCTACACTGATCAATTACAGTACAACCATGAAACAGTGGCAAACCACTTTGCAATTTAGCCAAGATAAAGGGCACATTATTATTCCAGGGATAACCATTCAAAGGGGGATATTCCAGGATGACTCTCTGTCACCGCTGCTATTTTGTCTTGCCCTTATCCCATTAAGTTGTCTACAGATTAGGTCAAGGCCACAATTTGGCTCCCTGAAAACAAGAAAGTGCAATGACTTATCTTCTTTTTATAGAAGATTTAAAACTACATTGTTCATCTGATGAAAAATTGAAAGCACAACTGCAAGTGGTCAAAACATTTTCAGATGATATAAGAATGTCATTCGATCTTGATAAATGTGCCAACGCAACTTTTAAAGCAGGAAAGCTGCAGCACCAAAATCATCAATGTGATATAAAAGAACTTGACCAAGGAAGAGTGTATAAATATTTCGAAATTGATGAAGGATCAACAATAAAACATAAATCAAAATGAATAAAACTTAGTAAGGAATACTTTAGAATACTTAAATTAATACTGAAAACAGCAGTCACATCTGGAAACAAAGTCCAAACTATAAACCAATTTGCTCTACCTGCCCTAACTTACAGTTTTGGAGTGATTGATTGGCCCCAAAAGGTGGTGGATAGGTTGGACAGAAAAACAAGAAGGATGATTCATGCTCAGATGATTTATAAAAATTAGTTCACACCAATACTATATAGTCCGCATTCTGAAGGAAGCATGGATCTCAAAATTGATTACACAGATGTGCAATTGTGGGACTGCATACATATCTGCTGACCTCACAAGACCCAAATGTAGTGAAAGTATTGAAACATGAAGAGAATAAGTCTAAGACGACTTCCCTGCTTAGTTTAGCAGAAGCATATCAGCATCAAGCGGGAATGGAATTCAAACAGAAGTAGATAAAAACCAGGTAGCAAATGCATGTGCCAAAAAATAAAGAATATAAAGTGAAAGCTCAGATGAGAAAGCAAGAAATATGAACAATGCATAAAGGATAGTTGTGCAAAATCTTACTATAACCATAGATGTCCTTCTCTTTTATGTTGCAGTATTCTTTACATATGGGTTGTATTCCGCCCATCGATCCGACGTCCGGCCTGTATACAAAAGCTTAGAGCCACTGCCTGTATGTGGGGCATCGCATGAAGGAGCAGACAAAGTTAGCCATAAAAGGGATGTCCACACGTACAATCTTCATAATAAGAAAGCCCCATATGGAAAGGAGTCCAAAAGAAGCCTAAGGATATTATCCTAGGAAAGAGCAAGTTGTAGGGGGAAGGCGGGAGGGATAGAATACTGCAACATAGAAGAGAAGGACATCTATGGTTATGGTAAGATTTTACACAACTACTTTATGTTCTTCTATTCAATGTTGCAGTATTCTTTACATATGGGAGAGTGCCAAAGCTGAAAGGGAACCCAGGGTGGAAGCAGAGTATAGAAAATGTAAGAAGAAGTATTTTCCCAGGAATCCATGGAGAATTGCCCTTGAAAAAAACTGCCCTGGACCTGGAAACAGTGTCCAATTTGTAATGTTTCATAAAGGTATGAACAGATGACCAAGTGGCAGCTTCCAGGATGACATGAGCATCTGGACCTTTAAAGAAAGCCCCTGAGGATGCCATTTATCTAGTGGAATGAGCCTTAATGGATGCCAATAAAGACTTTCCATGGGATTTATAGCAAAACATAACAGTCGGATCCATATGGAAATGGTTTGTTTAGATACTGCAAACCCAAAGCCCTGGGATGAAAGGAAACAAAAAGTTGGTCAGACCTCCTAATGGACTTGGTTTTGTCAAGATACAATCTGAGCTGTCTATGAACATCCAAGGTATGCAAAATCCTCTCACTGGGGGACTGTGGAGAAGAGAAAAGAATAGGCAATTGGATGGACTGATTACGAGACAACTCATTCACCACTTTGGGCATGAAGCTTGGATTAGTTCTCAAGGAAGCTCTGTCCCTAGAAAAAACAAAGAAAGGAGGGGTAGCTGCAATGCCTGAATCTCAGATACCCTTCTAGTAGAGGTTAAGGCTACTAGAACCACAGTTTTCCATGTGTAAAACTTTAGAGAAGCAGGTTTAAAAGGTGCTTCAGTAAGTTTTTCTAACACATAGTTAAGATCCCAAAGAGGAGGAACAGGTTTCCTGGGGGGTCTTAAATGTAGGATGCCTTTAAGAAAAAGCTTAACTTCTAACCTGGAAGCTAAGGGGGGTAGTTAAAGGCAAACAGGTAGACAAAGCAGAACAATGGACTTTAACAGAGAAGTAGGAAAGACCACTGCTGAGTAACTCAAACAGGTAAGAAAGTACTAAGGGAATTTATTTATTTAAAGGGCAGGTGAGCACACACACAGGTTAGCTTTTCTGGCTGTAGTAACTTACTTTGGCCACCAGGAGGCATCACACCAGCAGTCTACCACATTCCTTGTTGTTTTAACTAACAATAGTACCAATAGCTTTTAGTTTAATGTTATTTTAACTCTCAATAGTTTCAGTATATGTAGGTTTAATGTTGCCAGGCACATTCTAGAGTGCTATTTAACCCCTAGTATGTATTCTGTACGCTTTGTCTCCTGTTTTTAAATTTATATCTGCAACATTTCCATCTCTGGTTTTCTCTCTTCTTACCTCTTCAGCTCTGATTTTCACAGTTACCTCCTTTCTGATTATATTTTCAGTGCTGTTTCACACTGCTGACCTGGCCCTACCCTCTCCGTTCGGGCACACCCCGCTCCCCTACCCCCATTCCCAACCAGCCCATTACAATTTCCTTTATACCATCTACTCCCTCCCCTTCCTTCCCCAACATACACTGACAAACTACTTCCTGTCAGACTCCAAATACATCACTTCCTTCATCTACTATTACACCCTGTCTATAACCCTCTATAACTTCCTTCCCCAACATCCACTGACAAACTACTTCCTGTCAGACTTCAAATACATCACTTCCTTCCCCTACTATTACACTCGGTCTATAACCCCTACACCCTCCATCAAAAATGAAACACCTTATCATTACCACCTCACTCCTATTTCTTCTCTCTGCTCTAACCTCTTATCGCTCACACATTCCTTATTCTCTTTTATGCTCTCCTACTTCCTATACCTTTGACACTCATTCTACACCTTCCTACTTTCATATATCCCCAACCCTTTTCAACCTCTCCACCTCATCTCTTCACAAACTGTCTATATTGCAAATCCACCCTCCTACCTACAAATCTAAATCCAAGTTAGACAAACAACATCTATGTACTACTGTACTCCCTCTTCCCACTAATAACTTACTCATATCTGGGGATGTCCAATCCAACCCTGGCTCCTCCTCCTCTCCCCTCAATCCAACACCCCCTTATCTTCTACCACCCTTCCTTCCCCAAACACCTCTCACCATACCCAGCCTCTTACACCGAACTCATCCATATCCAAGCACCTGGCAATATACTTTATAAATATTCAAAGCCTAACCAACAAAATCACCAATTTCCATGCCTGGATAACACATACAAACCCTCACATCCTTTCCTTATCTGAAACCTTGCTTAAGCCACATATCACTAACAATGAAATTCTCCCACCAGGCTATAATATCTATCGCTCTGACAGATTCCCAAAAAATGGGGTGGTGTAGACATCCTCCACTCCAATAACCTCAATCTCTCATCTTTCCTCACACCCATCCTTGACTTTCACCCAACTGAACTTATCATCCTTAAATGCCACCTTAACCCTCACAAAAAATTAGCTGTTTCTGCCATCTATATCCCTCCCAGAAACAATTCATCCACTTTAGAGAATATCTTATCCTGGTTTTCCCAAAATATTCCCTATGAAACCCTCATCTTAGGCAATGTTAACCTAGATTGGTCTAGGCAATGTTAACCTAGATTGGTCTAAACTTAAAACTGACTCTCCACAACTCAGTATCAACCTGCATGTTTTCCATCAACTGATATCGTCACCCACCCGCCTCCATAAAAACTCATCTTCCTGCTCCATAACTGACTGGATACTCACCACTACCACAACCTCACTACCCTACCATACCAACTTAGTGACCACCTCCCCACCTCGGTCCTTAGATATACCATCCAACCCCCAAAATCCCACCTTTATAGAGATTGACAAAAACGTTCTAATTTTAATGTAGTCTAATTCAACTCTATTCTATCAACCATTGACTGGTCCATCCTTAAACAAATCCCTCTCAATGATGCAGTTACAAGGTTCAATAGCATCTTCCCGAATACCCTGAACTCACTTCCTCCCTCTAGTAAGGTTAGAATGAAACCCAATTATGCTCCCTGGCTCTCAAAAGAAACTAAGTCCCTTATGCTAAAAAGAGATAGAGCTTGGATCCACTACATAATTATAGACACCTCAGAAATCTTACAAAAAACAAACCAATAATGACAAAAAGTCCTTCTAAGACTCTGCCCAATTCAATAACAAATCCAACCCTTGCAAATTCTGGTATACTATTAACAAAATTCTCTGTCCAGGTTGCTCCTCAACTCCCTGCCCCAACCCAAATACATCTCCTCTGAAAACTGCTACTCTTCTCAATAAACACTTTATTGAAACCATTCAAACACTCATACCTTCCAACTGTAACACAACATCTCTGCCCATCCCTCCCAATCCTTCTAACAAACTATTCTCTTTACAGCTAGTTCCTACTTCCTACATCAGAGCTCTTCTTCACAAACTCAAACCCTGCTCTCCCTCCACTGACAATCTACCTCCTACTTTCCTCATACTTGCTGCTGACTCCATTGCCTATCCAATACCTATACTAATCAACAGATCTATTCAGGAATCCACCATCCCTAACCTATGGAAATCCTTTTTCATTACTCCCCTGCATAAAGGTGTAAACTCTACAGACCTATCTAACTACCGACCTATGGCTATTCTATCTCCCCTCTCTAAGATTCTCGAAAAATGTATCCACTCACAACTACTCAGCTACCTCCTCCAGCATAACCTCCTTACTCCCACTCAGCATGGTTTTCATCCCAACTACATCACAACTACTCCCCTCTTATCCTTTACACATACCACTGCCAGGGCCATAGACAATAACAAACTGATATCATGTCTCTTTCTTGACCTTTCCAAAGCCTTTGATACAGTCTCCCATCCCCTACTGCTATCTAAACTTGCAGACCTCAATCTATCTTCTTCCTGCCTTGCCTAGTTCTCCAGTTACTTATCCAGCAGGCATCAATCTGTTAAATGGCTCTCTTCCACTTCTCCGTTTATATCTGTCCCAAACGGGGTACCACAAGGTTCCATCCTGGGTCCCCTCCTATTTAATGTCTTTACCAATGATCTCTATACTTCTTGTAAACAATCCTCCCTCATCCAGTATGCAGACAACTCGACTCTCATCTCCATCTCAGACAATATCTCCAATCTCCACACACTTACTCAAAAGGCCTTCCTATCCACTGAACAGTGGTTGTCCATGAATCTACTCATTCTCAACCTTAAAAAGACCAAACTCTTATTATTTTTCCCCTGATCGCTCTCTCATCACCTCAAATCCACCTTTACTACTACTTCCTCTGATAACACTGTTATCCAACCTGAAGCTCACACTAAATTCCTTGGGGTCATCATAGATGATGAACTTAAATTCAACTTGCACATCCTCCAAAGCATAAAAAAGACTCACTAGAAACTTGGCTTACTGTACTGAAACAAAAAAAATTCTAACTACAAATGCCAGACTCTCTCTTGCACAAGCTCTTCTCCTCCCCTCCCTTCTATATGCTGCCCCAGTACTCACCAACATCCAAACTACTACTTTAAACAAACTCCAACACACTTACCACAAGATATCTAGATTTATTACAAACTCTCATTACAATACACATCACTGCCTTACACTAAATACTCTCCACTGGTTAGAATTCCCCCATCTTCTCCTGCTGTCACAACTTCAAATGTTACACTTCATTCTTTACAAACCTTCCTCCTGCCCTGCTCGCTCTTCCTTCATCTCTATCTACACTCCTTCGCGGACTCTCCGTACCTCTAATCAGCAACTACTACAAATCTACCAACCCAAAAAAAATATCTGGCAAACTCCTATATAAACAGTCTGTCGCCTAAGCCTGGAACAAACTCCCAAGAGACATCTGTTCCATCATTCACTCATCCCACTTCTACTCATCTCCAAAATATGCCCTTGTCAAGCCCCTACTTAAGCTCCCCACAACCCTACTATATACCTTTTCAGTCCCTCCATATACAGCTAAGTATTCCACTACTGTGGATAATTATTAAACTCTACAATCAATATTGTTGGACTTGACTCTTTTTGTAAATATGTAAATATATTTTTTAGTCTATAAAAATATTGATATGTATATATCATGTGTTTGCATTTCTGCTTTGTCTTTCTAACATTCTTGTATAACTGATTTTGACCATATTTTTACTCAAATGGTTGATTCTCTGTAAACTGTGTTTTTTTTTTGGAGCTTTTCTCCTCTGGTCTCCACTGAAAATGGGCCACAAGCCCAGTTGGACCAACCCAGTTAACAAATGCCAATAAATAAATAAATAAATATTAATTATTTTTTTTACTGGGAAAGTCCGACTTAGAAAGAGCTAAGGAGAAATGCTCCAGATGCATGTCTTTGTAATATGGGAGGAAACTGCAGTACCCAGAGAAAACCCTCACAAACGCAGGGAGGACATGCAGACTCTGCACAGAAGGCGCTCCAGCTGAGAATTGAACCGGAAAACCTCTTGCTGTGAGGCAATAATGCTACCGCTGCACCACTGCGCCATCCAAATGTCCGCAGTGAAGGGATCTTCTTTCCTTTTTTGGCACCAAATGGAAAATCTTCTCCACTTGGAAATGTAAGATTTTCTAGTATTGGGTTTTCTGGCCTCATGCAAAACCCGTAGCACGTCCTTAGAAAATAGGTGACTAAAAGGGATCAAATGTTGATCATCCACAAGGTTAGCTGCATGGTTGACACATGAGGTGAATCAATAATCCCTTGTCCTGAGGAGGTCCAGCCAGTGAAGTAACTTGCAGTGATGACCATGGGCTAACTGCAGAAGAAGAGGGAAGCAGTGCTGTCTTGGCCAAAAGGGGGTCACTAGCAAGACTTTGGGTTTCTCCTGTAGAATTTCTAACAGGACTTTTTGAATTAAGGGGAAGGGGGAATGCACAGAGAAACATCCCCTTCCATGAGAAGGATAGAGCATCTACTTTCCATGCTTGAGGGTGAGGGACCCTTGCACAAAAGCAAGGAAGTTGTCTATTCATAGTTGAGGCAAAAATCCAGTTCTGGAGTACCTCACTGGTGAACTAGATCCAGGAACGCATTTCTATGAAGCATCCACTCATGAGATTGTGTCATAAATCTGCTTAATGCATCTGTCACCATGTTCTGAGCTGAGGAAAGGTACACAGCATGCAGAGACACTTTGTATTGAGTAGCCAATTCTCAAGCCTTGACGGCTAGGCAGCAGAAAAGGTAAGACTTTGTGCCCCCCTGCTTGTTTATATACCAAATGACCATGGTACTGTCTGTGAGGATCCTGAGAGGTCCAGGCTAAAACAGAGAGTGGAAGGTCTGTAGAGCTAGAAGTAGAGCCTCATTTCCCTGATGTTGGTATGTTCCTTCTTTTGAGAAGGGGGCCAAAGACCCTGAACTTTCCTGGAAGCAAAGGTTGCTCCCTAACCCAAGTCTGAGGCATCTGTGAAAAGTTGCTAAACTGGTTGAGGTATCTGAAGGTAGGCCAGGATTCAGAATGAGTTGCATCCACCACTGTAACTCTTTTTTCAGACAAGATAGCAGGGGAATCAAGACATCTAATGGACGAGCATGCGGGGACCAAACTGTCATTAGAAACCACTGGAACTTCCTCATATGTAACTTTGAAAAGGGCAGCATGGGAATAGTGGGAGCCATGAACGCCAGCAATCTAAGAAACTCCCTGGCCATGACAGAAGGAAGAGGCAAAAGAGCTCCCATGAAGGTCTTGAGATAAGTTTCTTTCTCCACAGGAAGAAAAACCATCATCAAATCTGTGCGGAACCTGCACCCCAGGAAAATAAGATCCTGACTTGGTAAAAGGGATGACTTTTTGAAATTTATTGAGAAACCCAGGGCCTGCAGAAAGGGAACACCTATGTTCATATGCTGGGTTAACAAGTCTGACTGTTGGCCAGAAATAGCAGCTTGTCTAAGTATGGATAGACTTGTAGGCCTTTTAGCCTTAAATAGGCAACAGCTGGGGCAAGGAACTTTGTGAATACCTTGGAGCAGTAGAAAGGCCAAAGGGCAAGGGGGTAAACTGATAGTGCAACAAACCCACCGAGAAATGCAAATAGTTCCTGAAGTGAGGATGAATAGGGATATGCAGGTATGCATCCTTGAGATTCAGGGAAGCTACGAATGCTTGAGATGAGTCCAGGGGAAGGACAGCAGGCAGGGATAGCATTCTGAAAGAAGACAGCAACAGGAAAGTGTTCAACAGGGAAAGATCTAATATAGGTCTCCAAGGACCATCTTTCCTTGGAACTAGAAACATCCTGGAGTAGAATCCCCTCCCCAGTTGGTCTGGAGGGACAGACTGGATGTTGCCTTGATGGGAAAGTTGAGCAAGAATCAAGGGAAACAGATGTAGTTCACTTGTGGGGGGTTGAGGACATTTGAGTCTTTGGTTTTCTAAATAAAGATTCAAGGATGACAGATGACTGCACAATGTTTTAGGAACAAAGGCCTGACAAACAGACCAGGCCTTGTGGTTGTGATTAGGCCGTAAGGAAAACAAGCAAAGCTTGTGACTATCTTCATGTGGAATTTGCCTTCCACACCTACACTTGCCCTTTCTGGATGACATTAACAAAAACAAAAAGCAGTAGCAATATATTAAATCCCCTATGGGGTACTTATCTGAAGCTGGAAGATGACACCAACGGTAACCAATGGCAGACTGAACGTAGGAGTCAACCTTTCTGAATAGTGGTGAAAAAGTTCTGAAGATTGTACAAGGAGATATCCCTTTTATGGCTGATGTTGTCTGTGCCTTCATGCGATGTCCCACGTACAGGCAATGACTCTAAGCTTTTGTATACAGGCTGGATGTTGGGTCGATGGGCAGAATACAACACATATGTATAATACTGCAACACTGAATAGGACATATATAATTGCAAGTATAGAAAATTCTTGCAACACTGAATAGAAGGACATATATAATTGCAAGTATAGAAAACTCTTGGAACAACCTCATGCTGATCATGACTGAATGCAGAAATGGTTAAGGAGAGATGTATTTAAACCAAAAGATGAAAGGTTAATACTGGTGGTACAAGACAGTGGACTATGTACATGTTGGTTTACAAACTTCATTAAATATGCGGGAAAAACATACAAATGTAGGATCTGAAGTAGTTAACTTCATTTGTGCAGCAACCTATGGGAATTGGATCTGACTTCGGATCCGAGCCGGCAGTTTTCAACAGCTTAGATCCGAGCTCCAAGCTCCAAGCTCCTCCCCTACCCATAATCCCCTGCCAACCCTGACTGACCTCAGATCTAGTTTGCCGCAGTTTAACCAACAGCAGCTCGATCTTGAGTTCCAGGCATTTAGAGGTTTTTGAGAGAAAAATTTAGCTTTTTCTTTCTTTTTTCTACCCTACTTGGTTGTGAGTGCTTTCATGCTCCTTTTTGTCTAAAATCCTCCCTATCTTATCTTTATATTTTTTGTAATTAACCTCCCCCTTCCCTCGTGGTTCCGTTAGGGTTGTGTGCGCATGTTTGGGGCCTAACATGTGTGTCTATCTTTCTTTATTAAAATGTCTGAGGCCCCAAAGCCTATTTTTCTAATCTTCCTCTTAACAGACAGCTCAGAAGCACTCGGGGAACCCTTCCATAACATCCCTAGCCAGACATTTGAGTCTTTGGTTTTCTAAATAAAGATTCAAGGATGACAGATGACTGCCCAATGTTTTAGGAACAAAGGCCTGACAAACAGACCAGGCCTAGTGCTTGTGACTATATGTGGAACTTGCCTTCCACACCTACACTTGCCCTTTCTGGATGACATTAACAAAAACAAAAAGCAGTAGCAATATATTAAATCCCCTATGGGGTACTTATCTGAAGCTGGAAGATGACACCAATGGTAACCAATGGCAGACTGAACGTAGGAGTCAACCTTTCTGAATGGTGGTGAAAACGTTCTGAAGATTGTACATGGAGATATCCCTTTTATGGCTGATGTTGTCTGTGCCTTCATGCGATGTCCCACGTACAGGCAATGACTCTAAGCTTTTGTATACAGGCTGGATGTTGGGTTGATGGGCAGAATACAACACATACGTATAATACTGCAAAACTGAATAGGACATATATAATTGCAAGTATAGAAAACTCTTGGAACAACCTCATGCTGATCATGACTGAATGCAGGAATGGTTAAGGAGAGATGTATTTAAACCAAAAGATGAAAGGTTAATACTGGTGATCCAAGACAGTGGACTATGTACATGCTGGTTTACAAACTTCATTAAACATGCGGGAAAAACATACAAATGTAGGATCTGAAGTAGTTAACTTCATTTGTGCAGCAACCTATGGGAATCGGATCTGACTTTGGATCCGAGCCGGCAGTTTTCAACAGCTTAGGTCTGAGCTCCAAGCTCCTCCCCCTACCCATAATCCCCTGCCAACCCGGACTGACCTCAGATCTAGTTTGCCGCGGTTTAACCAACCGCATCTCGATCTTGAGTTCCAGGCGTTTAGAGGTTTTTGTGAGAAAAATTTAGCTTTTTCTTTCTTTTTTCTACCCTACTTGGTTGTGAGTGCTTTCAGGTCCCTTTTTGTCTAAAATCCTCCCTAGCTTATCTTTATATTTTTTGTAATTAACCTCCCCCTTCCCTCGTGGTTCCGTTAGGGTTGTGTGCGCGTGTTTGGGGCCTAACGTGTGTGTCTATCTTTCTTTATTAAAATGTCTGAGGCCCCAAAGCCTATTTTTTCTAAGTGCTCTGAGTGTGGCCATAAGCTGTCCCTGGGGGATGGCCACACTCAGTGTGTGCTGTGCCTTGGGGTTGAGCACCTCTCTTCTGGTTGTTCCATTTCTGCGGCGTTCAACCCCAGGGCACTTAAGGACCGGAGGTCTAAGCTGATTCTGGTGGGTCTTCTGCCCCCGGATTCGGCTTCTACCTCCGGTCCTTCCATGGCTCCTGCTGCGGCTGCCACTCCTACTTCCCTCCCCCCGGCTGGGACTCAACCTCCCGCCTTAGGCCAGGAGGAGAGGGAGGCTAGGAAAGAGAAAAAGAGGGAGAAGCACCACAAGCAGCGGACTGAGGCCTCCGCTTCGCCCCCCCCCCCCCGGCTAAGCGGTCTTCTCCCTCCAGGACTTCTGGGTCTCCTCCTTCTTGGATCCGGTCTCCTTGCTTTTCACCGGGTCCTGAGGAGGAGGAGACCCGATCTTCCTCGAGGTCATAGAGGCGGCACTCCCATCCCGGCTCGGTGGCCTCATCGAGATCAACCCGAAGCCTCACGGATGCAGATTTGGACCGGATGATGAGAAGATTCCTCCAGGCCCAACTTCAGATCTCGACCCCCTTCTTTGCCCCGATAGCTCCTTCTCCGTCCGCTTCCCGGGCTCTGAATCTTCGGAACTGGGCAGCCTTGGAGCCGGGGGTGTGTCGGTGCAGATAGTCTCGGGTACTTCGGCGCCGACACTCCCCTTGAGTCTGTCGGGTCCATTTGTGTCGGATCCGAGCTCTCGGAGCCAAGGGCTGAGCTTCCGATCAGGGGGTATCAGTATGCCTTCGGCTCCGTCCAGGTCGGAGCATGCTGGTCCCTCGGATCCGATCGCTTCAGCACCAGCCCCGATCTGTCTGTCAGATCCAAGTGAGGGTCTGCTTTTGGATCCTAGAGAGAGCAGCTCTCCCTTGGCGTTCCACGTGGTGGAGAGGGTTCTGTCGAGAGATTCCAGGCCCCCGGCCCTTGCCACGGCTCCACCCTGCACTCCTTCTCTGTTGGGCCCAACTTCCATCACCCGGCCCCAGGGACAGCCTGCTTTGATGTCCCAGGTCATTCCTTTGGAACAAGATGGTGCTGGTGAGACCTCCTCGGACAGCCCCCTCGAGGAGGCTCCTCACAAGCGAAAGTGCAAGAGGAGGCACCTGGACTCCTCCGAGTCCTTGACTGAAGACACGGATTTGCAGGAAGGGGAAGGCTCCCCAAGATCACCCCCCAAAGATGTCTCTTTTGGTGACATCATGGAGATGCTCAGGATAAGGGGGGGGGTCTGCCCCAAAGCCTACCTCGGACGAATCCATGTTTCTGGAGGCGTTTGAAGCAGGCCCCTCTACCTCTTGGGTGTCCCCTCCGGCCAACCCCCTGGTAGATTTGATTACTACCAGGGCATGGAAGGAGCCGGACACTGTGGAGCCAGTCCCCAAGCACCTGGATAAAATTCTTAGCCCCCCCCCCTCCAACAAGTCCCATTGGAGTAAGGGTCCCCCTGTAGATGCCATGTTGGTGGCGGCGGCCACCAAGAGGGAACTAGCTCAGGAGAGTCCCTTGATCCAGCTCCCGAGCAAGGAGTCTCGGTCAATGGGCCGTTTAGGGAAGCGGGTCTTTAGTTCGGCTACCTTCTCTGTGAGGTCGCTGAACTACATGGCACATGTTCTTCGACTGCAGCGGGACCTTATCAAAGAGTACGCTGCGTCACCCCCCCCCCCCCGAGTCCATGTCAGAGGACAAACAGTTACACTCCACCCAGATGGCCACTCTCCGATCTATATCTAACACCTCTATGCGGCTTCTGTCCCATGCCATAAAAGGAGCCGCTAGAGCCAGCAGAGCGGGCCTCGTCATGAGGCGTCAGGCCTGGCTCCATCACTGTGATTTCGCAGAACCCTTCAAGGTGTCTTTCGCTAATGCCCCTTTCGATGGTTCTGCCCTTTTTGGCAAAACCGTTTGCAATACTTTGGTCCAGAGCGAGAAGGACGGGAAGACGTTGTCTGCCGTCGGAGTCCGCTTCTCTGCTCCCCGGATGTCCTTCTCCAAGAACGAAAAGGGACAAAAGAAGATATGGTTCCGGAAGTCGCAACAGTCCCGTCCCGGACTCCCAGCCCTTCCGCGGCAGAGGACAGCAGGGTGGACGCCGCCCTAGAGGCAGAGGGGGCCCAAGGAACTTTGGATCCAGAGAACCTTTCTCGGACCAGCCCACGCAGCACCCCTGAGGGGTTGCCCAACTGCTCCACTCTGGACTTAAGACCAATCCTCGACCTCTCCCCCCTGAACCTGTCAGTAAACAAAGAGAAGTTCCACATGGTCACCCTTCAATCCATTCTCCTCCTCTTGCGGGAGAATGACTGGATGTGCTCTATAGAAATCAAGGATGCGTACTACCACATTCTGATGGACAGGCGATCCAGAAGGTTCCTCCGCTTCTGGCTAAGAGCCAGTCATTACCAATTCAGGGTCCTCTCACCACAGCCCTCAGGGTGTTCACCAAAGTGTTAGCGGTGATAGTGGCCCACCTGAAGCTCCAGGGAATTCAGGTTTTCCCATACCTGGACGACTGGCTCCTGACCACCCCGACAAGGCATCTACTCTGTGCAGCCAGAAACTACTTTCTTCGTCTAGCCCCCCGGCTGGGGATCACTATCAACATAGAGAAGTCGTCTCTTGCCCTGTCTCAGACCACAGACTTCATAGGGGCCAGATTAAACACAAACAAGCTCCTAGCCTTTTTGACCATGGACCGGCTACGAATCCTGAGGCTACATGTGCAGGCCATTATACAATCCCCAGCTTCTCCGGTGGAATTGGTCCTGAGGGCTCTAGGTTCAATGGAGGCGGCAATCAATCTATTGCCAATGGCGTGTTTGAACATGAGGGTCTTACAATGGACCCTCCAAGTCCAATGGTCCTTTCTTCAATATCCTCTCAGCCACCCCATTCCCCCCAGCAGGGCTTGCAAGAGGGCCCTCTTATGGTGGCTCCAATCTCCAGACCTCCAGGAAGGACGCCCCTTTTCTATGGCCCCTCCCCTAGTCACGGTGACCACGGATGCCTCCCGCCTTGGGTGGGGGGGGGGGATTGTTCGGGCAGGACAGTCCAAGGCAAGTGGGACCTCACGGAGACTTCATTGCATATCAATGTCCTAGAGATGAGGGCAGTGCTGTTGGCGTTGCAAGCACTTCAGGACCTTCTTCCTGTAGGAACGGTTGCAATTCAGACAGACAACATGTCTGTTGTCTGGTACATCAACAAACAAGGAGGAACCAGGTCTTACCCACTCTGTCGAGAGGCCATGGGGTGTGGGAATGGGCGATCTCCACCAACCGTTTTCTCATAGCAATGCACATTCCGGGGCGGTCCAACATCCTAGCAGACAGACTAAGTCACACCATCCTGTTACCTAACATACATGTGGTCTCTGAATCTCAAGGTAGAGAATCGGATTTTCGCCAAGTGGGGTCAACCCTGTTGCGATCTCTTTGCCTCTCCCTCGAACACAAAATGTTACGACTACTTCGCTCTCATCCCAACCCCCCCCGGGGGAACTCCGAGAGACGCTCTGGTGCATGCTTGGCCTCCCGGTCTACTTTATGCTTACCCTCCTCTTCCTCTGATGCTAAAGTTTCTACAGAAAGCCAATCGGTTGGGGAGCAGGATAATCCTCATTGCCCCATTCTGGCCTCATCAAGCCTGGTTCCCTTACCTTTGGTCTCATCTGGTGAATCCTCCTTGGATTCTGGATCCCCTTCCGGATCTAATATCCCACCCCCTAGATCTCCCAGTCCCGAACCTGGACAATCTCAAGCTCACAGCTTGGCTGCTCCAGTTCCACTCGTAACTAGGACTCCCAGTATCTCTTCCCCTGTTAAAGCTATCCTAGTAGCAGTGCACAAGCCTTCTACTAGAAAGATCTATAGTAGCAAATGGAAGCGTTTCTCCATTTGGGCGGAACGTCGAAATTTGATTCCTTTCACAGCTCCTTTGCCAGCTGTATTAGATTTCCTGTCAGGTCTGTTTCATCAGGGGGCTAGGTCCTCCACAGTCAAGGTTCAACTAGGAGCTATCTCTCATTATCACGTGGGAAATGAACTGGGCCCTTTGATCACCACAAAATTGTGTAAGACCTTTCTGAAGGGCACCTTTCTGCTCAGACCTCTGGTGAAGGATGTAGTCCCTCCTTGGGATTTAATGCTGGTGCTTCAGGCCTTGACAGCTCCCCCGTTTGAGCCTGCAGCTTCAGTAGATCTTAAATTCTTGTCATGGAAATTGGCCTTTCTTGTCACTATCACCTCAGCTCGAAGGGTCTCTGAACTACAAGCCCTCTGTGTAAAACCCCCATACTTGACTTTTCACAAGGATAGAGTTTACCTCAGGACCAATCCCTCTTTTCTTCCCAAGATCGTGATTGAGTCGAATATTAATCAGTCCATTAACCTACCAGTCTTTTTTCCTAATTACCTAAACAAAGAGGAATACAAATTACACTCACTGGATGTGCATAGACAACATCGCTTCTACATCCACAGTGCATCTGGTCATAGGCAATCTGACCAGTTGTTCATCTCCTTTGCCAAATTTAACTTGGGTAAATCTGTGTCTAAAGTCACGCTGTCTAGATGGATTTCACAGTGCATCCTTTTAGCATATGAAAGTTCTGGTAGGCCCGCACCTCAGGGAGTCCATGCCCACTCTACTCGATCTATGTCTACCTCTGCGGCCTTTAGAGCTAGAGTCTCTTTGGATGATATTTGCTCAGCAGCCACTTGGGCCTCATCTCATACCTTTATCAATCACTATAAATTGGACATTATCTCCAGAGGGAGAGCATCCTTTGGCTCTGCAGTACTCCGGAACATCCTTCTATGAAGGCTGCCCAAGGTTCAGGTAGCTGGGGACTCTGTCCCATAGGTTGCTGCACAAATGATGTTAACTACTTCAGATTAAGAAGTTATGTACTCACCATAATGTTCCATCTGAGTAGGTAAACTTCATTTGTCAGCAACCGTCCCTCCCTCCTGCCCCCTCACCTTTGGATGTTTTTTTCTTACTCAGGTTTACACGATGTGTTACCTATGTTATATTTGAAAATAATTATCTTAAAGCAGTATCTGCTTTTGTGCAAACTCGATTTGAGGTCAGTCAGAGTTGGCAGGAGATTATGGGTAGGGGGAGGAGCTTGGAGCTCGGATCTAAGCTGTTGAAAACTGCCAGCTCGGATCTGAAGTCGGATCCGATTCCCATAGGTTGCTGACAAATGAAGTTTACCTACTCAAATGGAACGTTATGGTGAGTACATAACTTCTTATTTTGTAAAACAGAACTGGAAACAGTTGCACGTCTTGTTGCTGGTTGTGACATACTAATGGCAGAAGGACAGTATAGTGAAAGGGATAATAATGTGGCTAGACTGTTGCATTGAGGATTGTCCAAACAGTATAATATTGAAGTAGCTGAAACACTGGATACATGAGCCACAAAGCATCCTAGAAAATTATGAAGTTTATATCACATGGGATCATCCATTACCAAGAGCTCACAAAACAGATGCAAGAAAACCAGATATAGTAGTCCATGAAAAAAGACAAAAGTAGCAAGGATTAATGAAATCGCTACACCTAGCGACTACAGTGTCTTACGTACAGAGAGGTAAAAGTCATAAAATACCAGAATTTGCAGGCAGAAATGAGGGCAACGTTGAAGAAAGATATCCAGACAGTTCCAGTAGTAGTTGGAGCAACAGGTCTTATTAAAAAGAATTTACAATCCTACTTAGATATGTTACCGATACACGCGAGTCCATACAAATTTTAGGAGTCATTACTGGACACATTGCAGGTGCTGCGAAGAGTACTTCTAGCTGACATCAAAGATTGAAACAATACTAATTTCATGAACTTTAATCATACTTTGAATTAGGAATGGGGTCCATTTCCATCATGGTACTGCAAACCCAAAAGACCTGGACAAATTAAAAAGAGGAATCCTGGGATATTGTCGGGTCCCACTGATGCAGTATTTTTAGCTCTGGAGAGTGCAGTGAGGACCTGTTCTTTATTGACAGTTGAGGAAGGAATGGTAGATGGTATTTTCATGGTGGGAACTGGGGGGTAATAGGGGGGTGAAATTGAAGCTAAATTTATCAACCAGCAGATCTGTAATATCCCCCGATTAAGTACAGGAAGTTCCATTTACTATTGATTCAGAACACTGTTGGGTGCTCACTTTAAGGTTGTGTGCATAACTGAAAAATGCCTTACGGTTATCCTTAGCCTGGGAGACTATTTTGTCTCAGAGTTGGTTAGGTGTACTTGATTAGTCTCCTGAGTTGCTTGTGGAGACTGATGAAAGATTTTTTTGCCTTTTGGGCATAGCCCTTTCTATTTTTGGACATAAATCTTTCTTTTGTTGTGCAACCTATTTATACTAGGGGTCCAGCAGGGGGGGACTTGTTTTGGAGTTTGGATTAGAACTGCTGCATCTATGCAGTTACTTACATGCTTGTACAGGGTTTCTTTAAACACTTCCACAGAGGCCACTGTTAGGGGGGGTGGCTTGGAATTTAGCTATGCCTTCATTTAATAGGGGGGTAGTTACCCTTGGAAAGTTCTTAAAGATTCTGGGGTTTGGAGGGAGTTCAAGCTTTACATTTATTCAAGGGTTACCACTTTGTGATCTGATATGACCAGTTAGGACCTTACAAAAGTGGGGGTGTAATGTTCCATCATATGAGAGTACCACATCCAGGATATTTGCACCCCTAGTAAGTGCGCAGACTAGCTGTTTCAATGTGTTTGCATTGACAAGATCCAGGAATCTTTGAGCCTCCATGTTAGTGGTTATGTATGTATCCCGGTTTATGATGGGACAGTTGAAATCACACATGCATTTGGTAGTGGGCTGAATTCTGAGCAACTCCAGTACATTCAAGTATGTGGTATAGTTATCCTGGGTCATACAGAGGGGTCTATAGCTAGCAAGGATTGAACAAGGCTAGTTAGACATGGAGTAGCTCAAGCATGTCATAATGTTTGACCAATCTTTAGGTGTGCTTACTTTTTATGTAGGTTGATAACACCTCCACATTTTGTCCCTTCTTGTGCAGTCGGTGGTCTAAATGTGTGGAAAGCATAATAGCTTTGTACAGCCAGGGTGCCTTCAGTGGCACAGTTGTCAACACTCTGCATTTTACTGCCTGTCAATGCTCAAGTACCCATAGTAACTGCACTTTGAATAATCTCTTACATACACACACACACACACACACACACACACACACAATGAATATGGGTACATTAATTTCTAGGGAAAGTTGGTAATATTATCCAATATAAAGCCAAAAGCCTTCTAATACTGAATAAATCTTACAACAATTCAAGAAAGAACTCAGTAGCACGGTTAACAGTTAAGTATATGCAGAAATATGAACTTGCGCACAGAAAACAGAAAATAATCACTTTGAACAAACACTAAAGGAAAGAGAAAACATTTAACTAAACCTTCTCCTAGTTATCTTAACTAAAAGAATTATTGAGCCCTTAAAGCTACACTTGCTGAACTTCCATGACCCATCACAGGCACAGTCAAAACTGCAGAAGACAGCTAACAGGTCTATATACCACAAGCTCTATAGTGGCTCCAGTGAGCATTTTGTTATTCACCTATTTAACTTATATTTCTCCTATAACAACAAAGATCACTCACAGTCAAAGCTATGCCTCAGCAAGCCCAAAGGCACTCAGAAAAAAAACACCACCTACCACCACACATTCTGTCACTCTCAGTGGAGTCTCAAACACTAATCCCCTAAGGCATGAAAACACACTTCCAAGGACTCTCATCACAGGGGACTCCATTGTAAGATATACTGATGTCCCTCTAACCAGGCTGCACAAGGAGAAGATAACTGGTAGTTGTTTATCTGGAGCCAGGATATGACAAATCATGCATGCACTCAAGTCATTATGCCACATGTACCAACACACTTCCATCATAGTCAATGTATGTGTAAATGACCTGAAATGTAGCTCCCTGGATTATATGAAGAGGGACATTATGAAACGTTCAGACTGTGTGTCTCAGGCTGGTATGAGCCTGGCACTGGGCAGCATATTATCATCACTGAAGATGATGCTACAATAGGAGTGGAAAATTACTGATTTCAACAACTGGCTGTCTTTCTCGTGCAATTCTAAGGGGATCCAATATTTGTCAGCTTGAGAGGACATGGTCAACAGACTGTGCTGCTTTGTCAAGGATGGCTTGCATCTTTTTCCTCTAGGCTTTTGAATACTGGCTAAGGCTTTGTCCACCCCATAATGCCTTTTTACACAATGCCAAGTTGACAAACCAACAGACATAACAAAATCAACTCAACAGAACCTCAAGGTGGTACAGCTCAATGCCAGGAGCCTAAATAAAAAAAAAAAAAACTACACTCTGTTCCCTCCTCACACTTGAGAATACAGACATCTGCGCAGTTACCGAGACATGGTTTAAAGCAGCAGAGAGAACCGCAGCAGTGCAAGGTTTCAGTAGCTGCACAGACAAAGGCTAAATGTGGAAGTGTCTCAAAATACATCAATAACAATCATAGCTCTAGGGAGGTCAAACAAGATGATGTGCTTGAGTTCTTCCATGTGCAGATCATCATAGACAAAATTCCACACCATATCCTAGCCAGCTATAGGTTATCATCCATGTCCCAAGAAGGTCACAATGCATACTTGGACCTACTACAGACTCTAACCATCCAACCTAACACCCTACTCATGGGAGACTTTAATTAGCCTTCCATAGATTGGAAATCCTACACGGCCTCAAATCTACAGGCACAGAGATTCCCAAACTTCATAAATACAAACACCCTTGACCAAATAGTGAATACGCCCACTAGAGGCTCCAACATACAGGACCTCGTGCTCACAAATATGAGAGAATGCTGCATCCCCCCAGTGTCTCATCCTCCCTGATAAGGTTAAACCATAAAGCGGTCTCCTTTGAAATCAGAATCAACTCCATAATCCCATCAAAACCAGTAACAGTTAGAAAATTACTTGTTATTAAGTGCTGGCTTGTCAAAATTCATTGGCCCTGCAAACCCATAGAACACGCCAGCCTATGCTGAATTGCTCTCAGAAACTCTGTACAACCATATCAATGGCTGCATCAAGGCTGCTGTACCAACTAGAAGTAAGCCTAGAAATAGCCCCAGAAGCAAATCGTCCTGGTGGTATCTCAAATTAAACTGGATATACAACAAAAGGAAAAATTATGGCAAAAATCAGGAAGGGTAATTCCCATAAAGATATAAACTCTGTCAAAGTAAATAGGTAACTAAGAGAGCTAATTAGGTCAAGTAAAGCCAACTTTGATGTTAAGATATCCTCCAAGCTGAAAGATAACCAAAAGGCCTTCTACAACTAATTCAGAAACCTCAAGGTGCTAAATTGGTGGTTAATGGTGCCACTTTCACCGAGCCTGGTGATACAACAAAACTTTTAGCAGACAAAATCAGATCCAACCTTACCCCCTTTCATCCCCAACCATCCCCCCAGTAATACCCTCAAACATAACGTCTCCAACTATAAATAGGGGGCATGTACTGGCTGCACTCACTAAAGCTACGGACACAGTCTCAGTTGGCCCTGATAACATCTCAGGATGCTTCCTGATTAATCTAAAATATGACTTATCAGGAACCCTGGAGTCACTATTTAACTGTAGTCTTAAAACAGGTTTTGTGCCACGTTAATGTAGGATTGTGATGGTCATCCCCCTTTCATAAGGGAGGACCTTCAACAGATCCTAGAAACTACAGACCCATTTGTTTGACTGGTCGTGTTTGCAAAGCCATGGAAAGAATTATCATGGAAATTATCAAGGATATAGCAGACCTCCAAACACCAGATCCATCCCTGTCTGACTTTGTCAAAAGAAGGTCATGCTTAGTGACTTTTTCAGAGAAGTCCAACAGATTCATTAAGTTAATGGATGAGGGGAAAACTGTGCATACCGCCTACCTTGATCTGGCTAAGACATTTGAAACAATAACCCACTGGGACATTGTCAACAAATGTATTGAACTAGGTCTAAACTCCTATACAACATACTGGATAGATAGCTCACTGATAGGACCCTAGAAGCTAGAAGCGGTGAGTTCACCTCCGCAAAGAGGTTGGTCACCAGTGGACTCCCCCAAGGCTCTGTGCTAGGCCCACTCATTTTTGGCATCTACTTGTCATCTATCAAGGCCAATGTGAAAAGCCTCTGGCTAATCAAGTTCACAGATGATTGCAAATTGGGAGCAATCACTGAATCTCTCCCAAGATGAGAACACCCTTCAGGAACATCTATTACAAACACTGGAAGCCAAAGTCATGGCTTAAAACTCAAAACCAAGAAATGCATTACAGTACCTTTTGGGATGTCTGCCACCAGGGTAACTATGCCCATCAATAAAACACCCTTAAAAGTTGATTCACTAGACAAATATCTGGGAAATCATGTAGATAGCAACCTAGCCCTCAATCAACATGTGTCCAAGGTAGTAAGAAAATCCTTCTATGCTGGCTCAACTTACAAGCAAGGGTATAACATCTAGGTCCAGACAGGTCATCATACCACTGTACTAGGCCTTCATCAGGCCCATCAAACATATGCCCCTGAGCAGACATGTAGCAAATGGAACATCCACAAATGTTCCTTGCAAAAAGAATATAAGGGAGTAAACACAATGTCTTATGCTGATTGCCTCAAAGCCCTGTCTCTTTACTCAGTACCATACAGACTTCTGAGAGGCAATGTTTGCCTGGCATACAAGGCATCCCTGGACCCTATTTTGATGAATCTTTTGCACATGTGCAAAACAAACAGCATCAGAACTATTAGATTAAAAGACCTAAATTTTTCTTGCAACATAAATAGGACATGTTGGAGAGACAGATATGTTTCTCAGAGAATTCCCATTCTCTGGAACAAGCTCCCCATCCATGGGAAGTAGAGTTCCTTCTTATCCATATTTAAGCACAACTTGGGCCAATGAATGGGTAAACAGAAATTCACCCCAGTCTGGCTCCTATGTATCTGATGGACAGAGGCAGTCAGTAAATCACACCCTATGAATTAAATATAAATCAAACTGGTGGGTGATATTTGGGTTGCATGGCTAGGCTTTCAAAAGCCTCAGAGGTCACTGGCCTAGTATAAACCCATAAACCTATACAGAAACCATGGAGTCAATTAGGCAGTGTGTCACATTTACCTACTAAAATAGCTCTCTCCTTACAGAATTTGCTACATTTGCAGTTTTACATCTTTTAGCTTCCTGAACTAGAACTATTCACAGATCTTGCAATCACAGGGAAGAACAATTACAGTTTCTGTTTCATGTTTTATACGTTTCATATATGTTTAATCACTATATTTCCCAGCAGAAGGTAAATACAAACTTCATTTACATGCATTGTACCCATTTTATTAACTGTATAGAGAAAAAGGACTCTAACTGCAGTGGTGGTGCTGTGGTAGCTTTGTCGCCTCACAGTAAGACGTTGTCCTGTTCGATTCTCAGTTAGAGCGTCTTCTGTGTGGAGACATGCGTGAATGGGCGTACCTTCGTTGAAGGTTGTGCATCAGGGCCGGCAACTCAGCACGTAAAAAAATCTACTGCCAATCATTAGCGGACCGGAGTTCCGCTGTGGCGACCCCTAACTGGGAAAAGCCGAAAGACGCAACAACATAGAGAGGAAGGACTCTGCTTCTCATAGCACCATGTCACTGAAAAATGCACATTGCAGATTCTATCATATACTTTTGTTTTCCTGCTGCAAGCTTTATAAGGTTTAACGGCAGCTCACAGTTTTGTTACAGTCTGACACAGAAAAAGTGTCAAACTTCCTTTCAAACAACACAACACCTTTAAGGCTGGATATCAGACTTTTCCTGGAGGACTTTCTCAGTGCTATCATCAAAAGTACTGTGTTGCTCCTTTACCAAATCATCATCATTCATGTTGCATGACTCCATCTGTTTGATATAACTCTGTAAATGACCACCCAAAAGCTTGAAATGTATTAATTATTCCTTCAAGGACAACACTAATATTCCTTGTTGACAACCTCTTTATCACCATAGTATATTCTGCACCATTACCGGGCCACAGTTCCTCTTCATTATCCCTCTCCTGCAAAACAACCTCATCTTCAAGTTTCCTCTATCGCATTGCCATCATCATGAAAATTATTCTTTAATGCTGCAACGTCCTCAATTTTATGTCAAATAACTTTAGCTGACACTTTTTTAACCTTCTCCTCCACCCACACGAACTGCCCAATGACTCCCCTGCTTGCTCTCAATCGACTCAAATGTCTTCTGCTAGATGCAAGTCAGGTTCACTCATTCCCCAGACACAGTGTCCTCCCTTCAATGCATTAGTTCCCTATTTGGAGCAACAGCCTAAACAGCTCAACCCCTTAGACTTGAGAATTGGAAGTTTTGAGCTGGCCAGTCTGCGGTTGTGTGGACAGAGTTCTTAACTTTCACTTGGCCATGTTAGTGACTTCTCTAATCATTTACTTTAATGAGTAAGAAAGGCACGCACCCAGCCATTCTACTATTGTTGGGAAGAGCTACACCTAGTGCAGGTACTGTCATCCAGTTTAAGGAAATCTACCCCTGTCCTACAGGCTATCTCCCATACTAAATCTTACAGCTTCCCAAGTCACTAATCAGTCAGGCCTTTCTATCTCTACACCAGCAGAGCTGGGTTAGTTGTCACTTTTTATCAAATTTCTATCCTTATAACATGGAGTGAACAGGGAAGACGAGACATCTATTAAGAACTGTGCATGCATACTCTCCCAAAGTCCCAGTGTTTGAGTGAAGATGTTTGCAGGAAAAACTGAGAAATGCATAGTGGTCTCTTTATTATTCAAATGTAAACAAACTCAAAGCACACAGGAGCTGAAAGGGCAGAGAAGCACAGCTCTACTTGACAAAATAAATGTATAATTGATTAGCGATTTTTGTTTCTTTGAGTAAACTTCTTCAGATAAAAAACCCACAGACTAATTTATAAGCTCAGGTGATCAAACCAAAGGGGTTCATATTAAGCTGATGTCATCTATGTTAAAGGGGATGGTTGCACAATTAGTTTTACTCTGTCATGCTAATAAGAATGCTAGAGAGTGGGCATATCTAAGAGGTCTGGCACAGGATTCATTCCACCAACATTCACATGATATCAACAGTTAAAGCAAGTCACTCATCCAGGCATAACCAGGAACACTGACTTACCATTTCTCCAGCTAAAATAACAGAAAACCACAAATCTGGTCTGAATATCAGAAAAAAATGATTTTCATGGAATCTGACATTTTAAATCACAGCAGTCACTCACCACAACCTGCTACTTACAAAGTTGTCAGTTCCTTTATCAAGTGTCTGTACCCAAAATGTATTTAATTTTTTTCTCTCAGTTTCTTCCCCTGACTCTGCCACTGTCCCTTCAGTTACATTCCTGTAACCCTCTTAGCTCCGTTCAGTAATTCAACAGCTCCTTACCAGACACTACAAGAACATTCCTTTCAAGGGCAGCGCCCCCCCCTCAACTTTGCAGGGAATTGTGCTTGCAATTAAAGTCCTAGGAGTCAGGGACTCAGGACCCTAATGGGGAGACACACAGAGGAAGTCAGGAGTCATCATCCTGCAGCAGTAGTCTATCACGATCCCTGTCATGGCGAGGCAACATGTAATGATCTCATCATGTCAGTAATTCCTCTCTAACTGCTGGGCTGCAAAGTCTCTGGTCTCTACCAGAAATCTCATAAGCAGCAGTTCTCTCTACCATCCCAGATGGGAAAGCTGGCCCTCAGGTGCTCTCTCCTGTCCCCCTCTCCCAGATGGCCCTAAAATTGGCCAAGCCTTTTCCCAACCTTGAATTACTAACCACACAGACATACTTCACCAGCTGAATGGCAAAGAGACAGTGTATCTGGTGTGTGTGTGTGTGTGTGTGTGTGTGTGTGTGTGTGTGTGTGTGTGTGTGTGTGTGTGTGTGTGTGTGTGTGTGTGTGTGTGTGTGTGCATATCTACACTAAAATTATAATGTAATAATGGTAATGACTGGAAATGGCACTTAAAAATCTTGGCTATAATTCTCAAATTTCATCTCATGAAAATGGAACTTCATTAAATTGATGTCCCTGGATACGACTTGCTGGTATCACAAGAAAATTGCTATCAGTAGGTACTGCCAAAAGATATGTATGAACTGAAATACTGAATACTGTTCTAGTGGACCAGAGAGCCCAAATTCTCAGTTTTAGGAGGTAACCATTTGGCTCACACTGGCAAGCAAACAGCACATTCCCAGTGACCTATCAAAATTATTTGGATCAATACTGTGCCCAGCCCCCACTTCCACATAAACTCTGAACTGCCTGAGGAATAGGAAATACTCAGTTGCAAGTTGCTGGTTGCCCTGGTTCCAATATATGGAATATGGTTCTTTTTTTAAGAAGAGTGACATATTTTCTAAGGTTGAACATGTGCATGACAACATCTTAAGAATTTATAACAAACTGTTACGCATGGCAAAACAAAGTGCATCATTTCTGACAGTCATCTATCTGAAATGACTGCAGGCTACTGAATTCTTAATACAGCCTTATGTGAAGCTGAGGCAGGCATTCACATCTGACCATTGACCAATCTTCACTTAGACTAGGACAACAGAAGTTGCTGAATGGACTCTTACTGACCCAATCTCTAGCTTTCTGGTAATTCTGGCTAGCAACCATTGCCTTAGATGAACAGATATTATGATCTTCTGATAACATAGTTATATTTCAGGTTGTTGGAACAGAAATGTGCAGCAACCAATGAACTTGTTCAACTTCTGTATCAAAGAGATTCTTTATGAAAGGAGGTTACCAACCTGTTAATAACACTGGACTTAATCGTACTGAAATGCTTGTCCTCCAAGGTCAGAATGGTCAATATCAATGAAGGGAACATTATATATTTTAAATTGGGTGCACTGCCTGCTCTTTAAAAAAGAACAATGTTTTACTATGGATATTCCCTTAATTTCCATAGTGTAAATCAAGACATTTCCAGGAATCTTCCACCAGTGACATGGAATCATTAAAGGGGAGGGGAGGAGAGGTACAGTAAAACACTGCTCACAGTCTTAAAGTGTTTATGAAGCCCTCACTGTATTACTAACTTAGTAATGTATATTTTGTTAACTTGATCAGTCAAATACCATTCTCAGAGGGAACAAAAGGAGAAAAGCCCAGGATAAGGAAAAGCAAAATACTGGTACAGTAAAGGTACAGCAAATCTATATTATGCTAGCAAACAAACAACCACAAATAACCTTCCAAATATCATCAATAGCCCATTCTATTTTATCCACGGTAACACTGATTCAACAAAAAATACAAACAGACTGCAACTTTCACTACAGTCTGCTCATTCACTCAAACATGATACTTGAGCAGGCTTCAAAGACATTTCAAGAAGCAGTTACTACACTGAAAATTAATTTATATAGTCATTATCATTTGTTTAATTAGTAAGGAGTGCTGGCACCCTCTATACCTTCCAATGTCCCATAAATCCTTTCAAAATTCGACAGCAGTAGTGGGTTGAGGAGCCCCAGCTCCATAACTAATAAAATAAAGATTATATGTTATATATCAGAATTTTTTTAAAGAAACAGAGCATGAAGACGATCTGTAAAGTAGCACGTGCACAGAAAGTTATGCTTTGCAATTCTACACATCTTGTGATTAGGTAGAGTAAAATACTGTCAAAAAAAGAAGCCTGCTACCATACTTGGCAAAACAGCAAGACTGGCACTGTTAGATCACACAATGCAAGGTATTCGGCTATTTTTTTTCATAGCAACATCCTGTTAACAGGTCCTAGCCTACGGAATTAGCTTAATACGCCATTCATTTTACACTCTGACTACTGTTCTGCAAAACAATATAGTTATGTTTATAGGTTCATAGGTAGGTACTAGGCTATCGGCCCAAGGGCCTATGCAAGCCTAGCCAACAAGGTTCCCTGGCTTACACCACCCAAGAAAGTTATTTTCCTGTGCCACTGTCGAGCAGAGACACAGAAGTGATCCCCAGGGTGTATTTCCTATTTCCCATCCACTCATCAAGATTTTTCTTGAAGAGTGCTAATGAAGAACTTTGCTTGACATAGATGGGTAGCCTGTTCCAGAGTATGGGAAGTCTCTGGGATAGGAATACATCCCTCCAGCATGCCTGTTTATTGTGGTGACAAGGTTTGGGTCCCTAGGGCGTGTAGCTCGGAGGGATTGGGATTTCTTAAGGTGTAGCATGTCTAACAGCTCTGGGTTTGACATAGATTTATATTTTAGGCAGAGATCACCTCTGAGTAAGCGATATGCTACGGAGTAAAGCTGGAGTTTTTTGAGGCGGTCAGTGTAGGGCATTTGTTTGAGTCCATAAATCCTCTGTGAGGTACTTCTGTGGCCTTTCCAGCTGCTGCAGATGTCTTGTGAGGTACATTCCAAAAGGGGCGGTGTACTCTATAATGGGTCTAATGAGTGTTGAGTAGAGGGGAACGATGACCTCTTTTTTCCTGGATGAGAACCCTTTTATGATGAGGTGTGCCACGTAGAAGGACTTCCTGACTACTGTGGCAATATGACTATCAAAGGAGAGACTACTGTCCACCTGGGTCCCAAGGTCTCTTATCACGCATTCGGTGTTAAGTAGATTGCTGCCTATGTGGTAGTTCATGGGTACAGAGTTTTACCAAAGGGGATGACACTGCACTTTTTGGCATTGAGCTTGAGGCCATGGCTCTGACACCAGGCATCTGTCTCAGAGAGGCCCTTCTGTAGGATGTTCACATCATTTGGGGACTTGACTATGGCTCCTAGTTTGCAGTCATCTGCGAACTTAGTTAGCCAGAGGCCTTCTGTGTTAGCCTGTACTTCAGAGAAGTAGATACCAAACAGGAGTGGCCCCAGGACGGAACCCTGTGGTACTCCACTTGTCACTGGTTTGAGGTCAGATTTGGAGTCTGCAACTTTTACAGTGTGGGTTCTGTCAGTGAGCCAGTTGGCAACCCATCTTGTGACGTAGGGATTTATGCCTAGTTTATTGAGTTTAGCTATAATTCCAGACTGGGGGATGGTGTCGAAAGCCTTGGCGAGGTCAAGATAGGCTGTATGAACCACCTTATCCTCATCTATGGCTTTGGTGACTGCCTCAAAGAAGTTGATCAGGTTCAGGAGGCATGATCTGCCTTTCACAAACCCGAACTGGGTGGGATCCAGAGTTTGGAGGTTACCAATGTCTTTGTTTATGAGTTCCATGATGATACGTTCCATGGCTTTGCAGACCAGGTTCGCCAGGCTAATAGGTCTATAGTTCCCAGAATCAGTGGTTGCTCCCCCTTTGTGGAGTGGGATAACTGTTGCTGTGCGCCATTCAGTGGGCACAAAGCCTGATGCAAAGCTATTATTGAACATGGTGCTTAAGTGGGGAGCCAGTTCATTCTGAAGTTCGTGTAAAACGCAGCCTGGGATGTTGTCCGGTCCCATGGATGCTGTGTTTTTGGCTTTAGAGAGTGCAGCTTTCACCTGCGTAGTTGTGATTACAGGGACTCTGCATTCTTCCTGTATAGATATGGGCCCTTTAGGGGGTGAGGGGGGTAAAGTTAGCACTGAACCTATCTGCCAGGATGTTGGCAATATCAGTTGAATCTGTAATTTTCGTGCCTTTGTGCTGTAACTCAGAGTAGATCTGGGTGTTGCCATTGAGATTCTTGACATAGCTATAGAATGCTTTGTGGATGTCCTTGGAATTAGTGGCAATTTTATTTTCGTAGCTAGCTATCTTAAAGCCATCTTTTCCTTGTTGGGGAGCCAATTCCATATCCTGACTGCTTCCTGTTACATGACAGGATGCCTTTCATAAGATGGGCACTATCATCAATATCTTGATTGAGAGATGGTCTTAGAAAACAAGAAAATCAACTAAGAATATATACTTCTCAGTAAGACATAAGCACACAATGCTGTATATTGATACCACAACCTCTGTAAGTCCCTGCCTAAAGAAAACAATCTTAATCAACAATTTCTTTAACAGGCAGGTGATAACTTCTGTATGATATTCAGCCATTCAAGACATATACAGAGAAGACTCACAGTCACACACTAATTCTTAATGTAATGCAATAATCAGCAGCATGGCACACTGCACTGAGGACTATAGAATTCAAACACCCCCCAAACACTGCACATGATCATGTCTTTTCAAGAATTAAATGTGATGTGCCTACAGGTGAGTCTGTACAACTGATGACATGGTAGGCTAATGCTTAGATGGGTAAGCTTTACACAAACTACAGCATTTGGTCTAGCTATGTACATCAAGGTGTACACTCTTTAGGGAATGCTTTTATTTTGGGCACTAAGGTGTACTAGAAATAAAATTTTAGAAAACACTCTGGTATATTTATCATGTTTTTATTTAATTAAATTACATTTTTTATTAATGATTTTTTGCATGTCAGGCTGGCCTGTCATTTCAACAGTTTTTTTTACCAGTACTGAAAAGGTATGTTTTCTAGAAGCATGCAATGCACAGGGTGGGCTATATTTGAAGAAGGGGTTGCACTATGGAAGCTGATCCATATAAATGGGCACGTCCATCTGTGCATGTAACAGCATCACATACAACAGTATTTTGGGAGGAAAAACTGAAGGCAAGGAAGGAAGCAACATGGTCTGAAGGAGGGGATACCACACCATGCACAGACAGAGGTGGTCATAACAATGTTAATATAACATGAAAGTAACTACATCTTTGCTTAAAATTATGTTGATGATACTTCATAACATAAGAATGACAGCAATAATCCCTAGACAATACCCCTGAAGTAATAACCAACAAGTAGCAAGAATTCTTTCCCTTAATGTGAAAGACTACAAAAGTAAGTTCACACAGACTTAAGCATCACTTATATGTCCTGTATAGCCCCCCCCCAAAAAAAATCTACTTAAAATGGAAGCCACACAGATGCTAAGCTTGAAGCTCATACCACCCAGTCTGCAACTCTTCCACAGTCAGAAGGTGGGAGGTTAACATAATGGTTAAGGTGTTTACCTTACAGACACAAGGTGCAGGGTTTGATTATCATATGGGGTAATTGGCTAGGCTTAAAATGGCACACAAGTGCAGTTACACCAGTACTAATCCATGAATCTATGAATGTATGAACACATAAGATACAATACATCAGAATTCAGTTTATCATCTGGCTAGTTGTACATCTGACATATAAACTTTAGGAAGGATGGACGTAAACTGGCTGTAAAACCTGACTAACTCTTCATTCTGCAGTAGGTATAAATGTTCGTGTAAGGCAGGTACATTGGTTCGCAGAATGAAAAATAGCAATCTACAGAAGACACATACATGCTGTGTTTCATAGCAGGAATTTGGCATGTAGCTCTCTCTAAAGCAACTTATCATTACAAGGTATTATTCATTACAAGCCAGTCCTGGCCAATACATTTCTATACTCCACAGTTTAACAAATAAAACAGAAATACATGTACCAAGCATAGTGCTACAAAGAAAAAAAAAAGACTTTTCAGAAGCAGAAAAGAAGCCATAATATATTCACTGTGAGTCCTAAGGAGCATGCCTCTCGGAAATGAATCAGGTCATTTATGAACAGACCTACTGATTACTAAATGGAAATAAATATAAGAAATACCAAACCAAAAAAGAAATACTAAACCAGGCTCAGAGTGCTTCATAACAATCTCTGGAAGTAGTAACGATATGTACCATTTTATCGGTGATTTATTTGCTTTTTACAATTGTTTTACAAATGCAGCTTTAGTCAGCAGAGTAAGAAGAAATGCATAAAATAAACCTCAAGGCCAATCTAAATTTCAGTATTCTCAAAAAAAAAAGGTAGAACAGTCAATAGTACACAAACAAAAACCAGTGGAACACAAGTGATTTGATACCTTTCATTGGCTCAACCAAAGCTTTACAGTCACTCCAGTTTTCTGACTAACAGAAGCCCTTCATCAGGGGATAATAAACTCCTGCAAAAATAAAGGAGTTTATTTTTGTGCCAAGGGACTTGCATTACTGCAAAAGCTTGAATAACTGTAAAATCTTGGATTTATCATATCAGCTCTATGTTCCATTGTATTCTTCTAAGAATTGTAGTTTTCCTCAGAGATAGGAAAACAGTATAGTATAATATAATGTGGAGTTGGCTGCTCATTTTCTACCACATTTCTCACACAGTAACTCATATGAAAAAACTGCTGAAAGTTTCAGGTAATCTACCTTACAAATTGGCTCTAGTCATTCAGAAGACACTATATTATGCTATACCAAGAAATTGAGTAGTTAAACATGCATCAGCATGGACAGCAAGTACTTGTACTGCATCAGTCCCTCATGTCCACACACCTCATCTACTCAACATACTAGTTCCATTCACTGATCTTATCTGCAGTAGATTGAAGTTACAAGTTAAGTTACTTTTTCACTGAATGAAGGAGTCATTATAACAAACTTAAAGACCATCTCCACAAGAGACTGATTATACTGTGAAAGATGGACTTGTTAGGACCACAGCATAACCTGAACCTCTCATATCTAGACCATCTCCACAAGAGACTGATTATACTGTGAAAGATGGACTTGTTAGGACCACAGCATAACCTCAACCTCTCATATCTAGCAGTACTACATACTTATAAAACAAGCCAACTTACTACAAAGGAGTTGTACAGAAGAATGCATGAGCACAAATATGCAATATTAAAATATGATGAAAGGAATGCACTTGGCAAACATTATAAGATTAATAAGTGCAAGGTCAATTTTAAATGTATAGTCTTAGATCAAACAAAAAATTATGAAAGGACATTTGATGCAGAGGATGAATTAAGCTGGAGACGGTATTTGTGGCAGGTTAAGTTAAATGCCTGTTATCCACCTGGCCTGAATAATAGAGAAGAGTTTACAGCGTATCTAAAAAAGAAAGGGTTAACACATTAATTGGTTAATTTATTAATGTGATCTTACAAGTATTTAGTGTACTTGAATTGTAAGTTTATTCAGTCTGAAGAAGTCTTGTAGAACAAGACAAAACAGCTTACTGAATACTGTATTGCATTATGGAATAAAGTGCAGTTTGTTGTTCTACAGAAGCTGCTTTTCATCATTCTACATTTTCAAGTTACGGCTTTTACTCCTTTGTGGCTATCCACTACAAGAGAGAGCAAGCAGACTTTCAAGAATTTTTAATGATTAAGCGCTTTTGACTTTGATAGTCTTCTTCTGAATAATTTTCATTCTGTTAAATTTAACACTTTTTGTCAATCTCTGTTAATTGTTAAACCAATAACACAAGACTGTTAATTAAACCACAAAATACAACATAATTATCATCAGAAATGTGAATTCATGAAATGCTTTTCTTTAAAAAAATTCTATTAACCACATCACTAACAGAAACTTTTTCTAAAAAAAACAGTAAGAAATGTAAAATCTAAAATGTATTTATTTACATTTGTTCAACTGACAATTTATATTTAACACTATTTTATAATTTACACTATTTAAAGCTGGCAATGTCTATGCATTCAGCAACACTTGCCACACAAGTTCCCTATATAGCTTTCAACCAATCAGGGACACATTTCAACAGAATCAGGGCCACAAAATATTTCTGCTATTAACTTGAGACATTCACAGAATCATAGCATATGATTTAATGTACATTTTCTGAAGTAAAAGAAGCCTACAACTCTTAATTATTGTTATTATTCATTAAGTGTACATCACCAACTTTCTTCTAAAAGTCACCAGTTTTATGAGGGATTATGAGGGACAGAGCTAAAATTTTAGTCAAAATCAGGGACAATTGAGAGGTAATCTTCCTCTGTCACCACTGAAATCATACAGTACATAATCTATAACAATAAATAGAAACTTTTTAAATTGCTTACGTTTCACAGAATGTTTTGCTACGGCACTGTCCATATTCTTAATTTTAACTGCATAATGATGTTCACATTTTTTAATTCTTTGTTAGTTTTTCCTATGTAGAATGCCTCACAGGACAGACATTCCACTAGGTAAACTACATATTTTGATGTGCAAATGAAAAATCCAGGCACGCTATATGTTTTTCCTATTTGGACAGTGAGGCTATCAAGATGGCCATTCAAAGAAACTGGACGATATTTAATGTCAATATGGACCTTGCAAAAGTTCTCAGTTCAAAGCCATTATTTATTAATAAGAAGGGTAAGTAACAAAAAATATTCTAGAAAAGGAGAATTATCCAACTGAAAATATTAAGAAGGGGACTTTTAAGTGTCAAAATTGTACTGTGTGTATACATTAAAGAAAGTCCATATTTTAGCAATAGGGAAACAAAAAAACATATATAGTACTTGGATTTTTCACTTGTGCATCAAAATATGTAGTTTAGCCAGCAGAATTTTTTTCCTATGTAGAATGACTCATAGGGCAGACAGAGAATTTAAAAAGCATATGTTTGATCATTATCCAGTTACAATTAAGAATATTGGCATTGCTACTGCAAAACATTCTGTGAAATGCAAGCAATTTAAAAAAGTTTCTATTTATTGCTATAGATTATATACTTAGTGATTTCAATGGTGACAAACAGGGAGAATTAGAATATAGGAAACTTAAGTGGCAAGTGTTGTTGAATGCATATACATTGCCAGGTTTAAATAACAGTGTAAACTGTAAAGTAGTATTAAACAGAAATTGTCATTTGAACAAATGAAATTCAAATTTCTCATTATAATCATGTTGTATTTTTTTGTTTAATTAACAGTATTGTGTTATTGGTTCAACAATTATTTATTTCTTTATTTATTTTATTTAACATTTGTTGACCAGGAAAGTCCAACTAGGACAGTCTATTTTCAGTGCAGGCCCGGGGATAAACACTCCGGATGCATGTCTTTGGAATGTGGGAGGAAATCATAGCACCCGGAGGAAACCCACGCGAATGCAAGGAGGACATACAGAGTCTGCACAGAAGGCACCCCAGCCAAGAATCGAACCAGAGAAACTCTTGTTGTGAGGTGACAATGTAAACCTCTACACCACTAACTAATAGTGATTGCATTAAATTCAGAAGAAGACTATCCAAGTCGAAAGTGATTAATCACTAAAAATTCTTGAAAGTCTGATTGCTCTCCTTTGTAGTGGGTTTGTTTGTTTTGTAATCATTTTATTGTACAGCCCAGGAAGAACCATTTGTTTTATTTTTAATAATACAACATACTTACTCTGGAAACCCTGTCCACACTGATTATGCAGCCATGCTTAGCTGATGATCAAACCTCAAAAGTTTGCTTTAGCAAAGTATTACATTTTACTGCAATGCTTGTAATAACATACAATTAAACTCATTACTGCCGAATGTGCCTCCAGGTGTTTCTGCAGTTACCTGCTACTGATGCCTCAAGGCATCAAATACTGCCTGTTCATATTTGCATTAACAATTCCAAAACTAAGCTATGTACAAGATATCAGAAGATTTCATCTTAAAACATACACAATGGCAAACACAACCATATTGATATTTGACCTCTAATGCGGCTAAAGAGATATTGGATATTATTTGTATACTGTTGATCTATATTGTAATAATTTTCATATATCTCTAATTAACTCAACATTCACAGAACTGCATAGCCTTGTATGAAAGCTCACAGATGTATGAAGAAAATCCTGCTGGCAGTGTGTGTCTTGCTTTAATGGTTACGGAGATATTAAAAACTGTTTAAACAAAATTACAAAATTAATATTCACTGCCTTTATTTTGGCTTATAAAATCCAGTTTAAAGCATCAAACTGAATAAATGCCACTGATCTAAAGATTAATTTACCCTGAATCGTTTGCCACTTACAGTTTTCTAGTAACACTTATGGTTCCAGAGATATGGATATTTGTTTGAACTGTAAGGTAATAACTTTATTTTTTAAAGGCTCAAGCCACACCCTTTGGGAGTTAACAGTAAACACTCAAAAGACCTGCACTGGAAGAAATGAGTTAACAAAGAAACCCTACCTGATGTGTTACCACTTTTTAAGGAAGACAGGGCAGTACTGAGACGACAGCACTCCCCACTAGTAGCTCCATACTTCTTCATGGTCTCTTTTACCTTTGACTCACTCATAGCCAGTAATACATCTAGGGACAAATCTTCAGGGGCTGCCTGGAAAGAAAAGTCAAAATAAATTATCAGGTGATACTCTTAAAGAAATACAACACCTCATAACTAAAACTGAAATGTATTGCCTTGGAAGATTATATCTCATATACACACACACACACACACACACACACACACACACACACACACACACACACACACACACACACACACATGACACTACTGTTACAAAGACCATACTTAGAAGGCAGCTCACAGAGCACTGTACATTACTAGAGGGGATATCACTTTGGTTTCCTCAGTCTTAATTCATCAGCCACAACTTAATGCATTTCAAACCCTTAAAACAATCATTTAGATTCTAAGCATAAATATTCTAATGATTTAATTGTAAGTCCCTCAAAATATTGATAGCAACAATAAATTTGTTTTTTCCCCATTTATAGAGTATATGCATTTGTAGATTATTTTTACATTTTTTTTGTTAAAAAATGAAATAAGGAATTCAAACCAAGAAACTATAATTTAAATTTGATATTTTTTTTAATTCTTTAAAAAAATAATATTAGAGATTCATCTAATTTGCAATTATCTATTACATTAATTAATAGTAAATTCTCTCACTTGTCTAATTCTTTGTGAGAGGAAGTTCCTGAGTTGGTTAAAATTTTAAATAACATTATACACAAACATCAGGAAATTAACAATTTGATCTCTAGATTGCAAACAATCATAGCAAAAAATATTAACAACTTGAATGACAAATTCTGTAATTTTATCACAACAGAACACCAAATATCTTTTACTGAACAAACTAGAAAGTGACTTCTAATTTCTGTCGGAAACATGTCTTGGTCTGTTTACTGGAGATTATTCACTTAGAAATTTATACACACAGCTTTTCTGACTCCTATCAGAGTTGATAAATTTAAAAAAGAAAGTAAAACTGAATGCTGGAGATGTAAGCAATGCTGTAATGCTAACTGTCACATATGTTTTATGACTGTCCTATGTTATGTAATTACTAAGAAAAGATTCAGGATTTTCTTAAAGCTTTATGGTGTGAGTCTTTCATTATAACAAAAGAACTAGTATTAATCAATGTTTTAGAAATGAGAAATGCAAAAAAAAATACTTTTCCTATTTAACTTGTACAATTCTTGATGTGGCTAGGAAAAACATTACAAGAAAATGGAAGAAATCTTTAACACCAAAATGTGAAGAACTTCTTAACTCGTTGAAAGACACTGCTATTAACAAAACAACTAAGAAGATTAGAATTGTTCCTTATAACTTTAGTAACAGCCATTGTTTAAGTATTAGCCCTCAGTGAATTTTTTTCATCACATATCTGAATATCTTGACTGTTAAAATGATTTTTTAGTTATAGCTTGTATTATTTACTTTTATTTTAGTTTCAGGCAATCAGTATATATTGTAAATAGTTTTTTTAATTACTTAAAATAAGTACTGTTAAATTTAAATTTAAGACTCTATAAAATGTGTTTAACATTTTATTATGTTCTGTAAATTTCTTAATAAAATAAAATATTTTGAGCAAAAAAAATAATTTAGACTGTTTTGTTTCCATAATGTTTTGGTGTGTTATACTGGCCTAGAATGTCTTTGTGACTGTAGCACCATACAATGCCTATAATAATAATAATAATAATAATAATAATAATAATAATAATAAGCCAAGAGAAAATGGATGGAGCCAAACTACTCTACATTTTTACACATGGCAAATGACAAGTCACACTAAACTGCAGAATATAATGATGGCTGCTGCAAAATTTTCATATTAAAAGGAAATTTTATGAGCATGTTAAATGCTTGTCAGTAACAGCTGACAAAGCATATTACAACAGTAATCACAAACTGCATTCCTGCAATTTACAAAAAAAGTGTGGATTATTTTGTGATATACCAAACATGATATGTCACTAGTTTAAAAGCTTTTACAGAAATGTTCAAAAATCATTTATCTTCTTTTATTCAGACCCTTACCATCCTTCCATAAAGAATGTTAAGCTAAGAAATCAGACTACTCTGAAGATTGAAACACTTGTATTATAATCACAAAAGACAAGCATGAATGCCTAGCAGCAGTAATGGTGTTAGGTAACTCAAATCCTGCAGTACTTCACATGGTTGGCTGTCTCCTCCAGTTATTCCATGTATCATGGATAAATAAAGGACTTTTTATTAAGTTAAAGTAGGTCATTTGAGGTGTGTAATGATCAAACTGTGGAGTGACAGTGTTGCAAATCCAACGATAGTAGAAAAAATGGAAATAAAAGTATACATTTTGAGTATGGAGGAAGAAATGACTTCACACCCAGTGAAAGCTAAATGCTCAAAGTGCTATGATGACAATGCTAAAAGTTGATCCAACTTGACATTAAACAAATGGATGTTGTTTTGAAAAGGATCAAATAGAGATCATGACATTACCAAGATTATCAACTGTATTCATAAGATAGTCGGAAAAGACAGAACTTCAGGAATGTGTTTTTTTTGCAAGAACAGCATGATGCCGGTTAAAAAGAGATGCTAGATGTTGAAATGGTAATGTTTGTGTGAACCTATCTGTGAGGGCTAATTATTGATTTATAATAGTCAGACCTAATTATTAATTTATAATAGTCAGAGCTAGTACTGTGTTTTATTTTTATTACCTTTTTACTTCTCTGTGTGCCCACCTACATATACTTCATTCTATATTTGAAATGTTTCCTTTATTATTAAAGTAAAGTTCACTTATTAACCTTTAAGCTTTTGTGACTGATATGTATTTATTTATATTTACCTGAGAAGAGGGTGATCATTATTCACAGTGTTGGTTAACCGGGTATTTGGCACAAACCTCCCATTAGACTGACTGGCCTACTACCAAAGAAAGAGATATTAACTGGCATAATTTCATATCTGGCTAATTTGAGAACAACCAGGTAAGTGATGGTCTCTGGCCCTAAATACACACTGTATAGCAGTACTACCATGCCAAGAAAAAAAGCTGTGGGGAATTGGAGAATTCTGCCAGCCTTCCATGAAAAGTATGTGTGCTTGTAATAATTTGTGTAAAAGTCAATTACTATGGATAAAGGGGCACTGGGAGAGACCAGTTTAGAGACACAGCAGTGAGATGGGCCTGTAGGTGGTTGGCCAAAGACTCCGCTCCATAAGTGCCTGCATGCAGTCCAGACTAGCTGTGGAGGTTGGAAGCCCATACTCAAGACAGCAGCATAAACTACCTTTGTACTCTTGGGCATGGGTTGGATTTGTGGATCAGTTACTGACAAACATATGTGCCGGAACCATTCAGCCAGGGGGAGGGAGAGTCCCGCCAATTTTACAACTGCAATACCTGTTGAGAAAAATTAATAAAGTGGAGTTTTGACAGTCACATAGATTTGCACCCGGAAGTTAAACTAATTAAACTAGCTGTTCTTGTTCTGTTATTGCTCTGTGTTACAGGAGTTATGCTGCCACTGTTCTGTTGGAGTTGCCAGAGTCATGCCAGTAAGGGGAGTTTTGTTCTTTTATTTGCAGGAGGTGTATGTGTGTGTGTGTGTGTGTGTGTGTGTGTGTGTGTGTGTGTGTGTGTGTGTGTGTGTGTGTGTGTGTAAAATGGCCCAGTTAGGTATACCTGGTGGTTAGTGTTACTCAGGCTCAAACAAGAGCCTGAATTCTCTACCCCTACCACTACTTGTGATTCAGGGAGTGGAGTCCATAGCTCTCAACTGTCCAGATTTTCACAGAATATTTGGCTCATACTTTTGGTCTGTTCCTCTTAAAATTTGTGGCTTTCTGGCATATCAGCGAGAACTAAATTCACTAAAGAATGACAGCCCATTAAGTTTCAGTCTTCCTATCTTTCAGGAAACATATGGTAACACATAACACTTTATTTTAGCAACTTTCTAAGATTATACAAGCAATATTTAAAATGTGTCCCTGGTTTTCAGCCTTTGCCTCCCCCAAATAAATGTTGGCTTTTTCCAGATTTCTTGTGCTGCGAAGTTGAGAGATTTAGTTGAGTGTCAAGTAGATTTTACAAGGATCCATTGAATTGAATCCATCCACTGAATAATTGGATAATTGATTGTAATTAGTGAACATAGATTACTATATAAGAAGTTTCTTTTAATGTAATGGTTGTCTAAAGAAGGCTGGTGTCGCAGCCAAAAGCACTTACCTATTTATTCAATAAACTTGGATTCCTTATTTTACTTGGATGCTATTTCATCTGCATTGGTATACCGTTGGATTGCTATTGTGCTGCCATTTTTTATTCAGTTTGTTAGTTGTTGGCTCTATATTGTTCTTAGTTTATTATGGCAACTGGCAGCTCGCAAGAAGCGGTATCGACGGTTACTAGAGCTGAATTTGAATTACTTCAGCACACAGTACCAAATTTAACACAACTTATACAGCAACTGTCCGGGAACATTACTAATACAGGAGGAATATAACCAGTTCGCCCTATGCGGAACAGAGCTGATAGCAGTCGACAGTTCGGACAATATTCCACCAGGGTAACCTCAACTGCAACATCAAACTACAATGTACAGTGATGAACCTTTACAAAATGACATAGAACTGCAGCGGTGGCTAAATCAAAAAGAAAATAATATTATAGACACAGACAAGCAGATGCCTAATTTTACTACAATGACAGATGATTTTCATGATTTGGTATGGAACTATCACAAACTAGTGCATGAGAACGTATATTTTAAAGAGTGCATTAAGCGTCAGCAGGTTCCCAAGGGGTTAAGATACTGGAAGTATCCAACGGGATTAAAAGAGAATAGTGCATTGCATAAGGAGCTTCTACAATTCTTTGACTGGCAGGGGTGTGAATTGTTAGAGATACTGATCAAACACAATGGTCATAAAATGGAAGAATTAAATGTTCAAATAGAAGCACTCGATGTAAAAATAATACAGCAGACAGCATTTGCAGCCTGTCAAAATCAATACCTTGAGGTTTTCACTCAGGTTGATAACCATAGTAAATTAGCTTACAGATAGAAAAACTCGCAAACTACATAGAGATCAGTTGGACTATTCCAATGGAAGAGCCTACCCTAAACCACCACGTGGGCAGCGTTACAGTGAGCAAAGGGAAGAAGCAGCTCCTCCTTCAGATAATAATGGCAGGCAAAATCCCAATGAAGTGGACACAAATAAACAACAACAAATCCCTTTAGAGGAGGGTACCCTACACAGATCGGAAAGGCTGTGGAACAAAGGCAGCTATCAGGCGAGGGGTAATTCAGCATACACATGGAGGAGGCAGAAAACGGGCTCACGCTCACGGAACAACTACAATTAGAACTGGTAGGTGAACAAATTCCACATAATACCTACCAACTTATTATTAATTCTGCAGGGGACTATAACATTTACAATTATAGTCAGGTAGTTTTAAACACTCAACATGCCAATATTTTCAGCAAAGGTTTTACATTCATACCCAAGAGGCGAGCAAGAGTCACGGATTTAATAACAGAACTGAAGCTGTTTACTAGGAAGATGAACCTAGCTGTTATATTCCAACATGCTTCAACTGTACAAAACAACCCAAGGCATATTCCTAGCAGTTTTAATCCTCCCCTACATCCTAAGATAAAATTGTTTGAAGAATTGTGTGAACTTGATTTTAGGAATCAACTTCAACAACAGAAAACCAAATATCCTATAAGTAATATTACTACACAGCAACAAGAAATGTTAAACGAGTTGAAGGCAAGAGGTGACTTATGTATTATGCAACCAGATAAGGGAGGTGGACTGGTGATAATGAATGCAATGGATTACAACCAGCTTATACTACAAATAGTGTATGAAGATGCATACATTGAAGCCTCTTTAAATGAAATTAATATTTCCAATGCTAGAATTGACTATCATTTAGAAGACATGCTGATGCAGGGGCAAATAACAAAAGAGGCCCATGCGTATATGCATGTACAAAATCCCAGAATACCAATTATTTTTGGAGCACCCAAAATTCACAAGGACTTACAGAATCCACCCTTATGTCCAATTGTGGATGCTGGGGGCTCAAAAACATATTTTATGGCTAAATATGTAGATATGCAATTGAAAGAAAAAGTGTTTGATTTACAACACATATGTCATGATTCTTGGGATTTTCTTACAAAGGTCAATATGACACATATATCAAACGTTGAAAATATTATATTTATTACTGTGGATGTAAAAGACCTTTTTACATCTATACCTCTGGATGTAGAGCTGGAATGGTTCACTGTTTTTTTACAGAAATAATGGTTATCCCTCAGGATGACATCAACACTTTATCACATTTGTTGCAATTGGTTTTATCTAATAATTATCTATACCATGATGGTTACTATTTTAAGCAAATAAAAGGGGTAGCAATGGGCTCCCCAGTAGGCACATTGTATCCCAATCTATTTATGGCCATGTAGGATCATAATTATTTGTTTTAGTTACATTTTTATGGAATATGTGAACATGTATTGTCGTTTCTTGGATGATCTCTTTTTTATTTGGAATGGTCCCATAGAAATCATAGATGAGTTTATGCAATGCATTAATAATTCAACTGATTTTTTAAAGTTTACTTATGAAGTTGGAAGAAACAGTATTTCATATTTGGATGTTTTGTTGAGAAAAAATTCAGCACAAGGTTGTTTAAAGGCCAACATATATAGGAAGAAAACCTATTCCAATAGGTTTCTGCATTTCACTAGTAATCATCCAAAACATGTTAAGAAAGCAGTCATCAAGGGACAAATGGTCCATGCAGCAAGAATGGTAACAGATGCAGATGATTTTATAGAAGAATGTCGATACGTTGGTGATATGTTTCTAAACAGGGATTATCCCAAACAATTTGTGGATAGTATTCTTTGAAGTAGTACATAAGAGAAACACAGGGTTTTATCAGCCCTTATTGGCAAACACTAGTACAATTGCTTCATATCCACAAGAAGGGGAAATATCCCTAAATATGGAATGATTAAGCACACAGCCCAACACAAATAGGTATGGCAATATAGGTTTTATAACAACATACATCAAGGACTCTGTAGACATTATAAATCTTATGAGGAAAAATTGGACATTCATCATGGGAGACACCGAACTAGCTAAAGTGCTAGGTGCACTACCCTCAATTACTTATAAGAGGGACCGTAATTTAAAAGACTGGTGTAATGCATGCTCCAATGTAGTACAGAAAACTCAAGGAACCATGAGAAAATGTAACATGCAGATATTGTGCTTATATATTAGAAGTGGACCACTTGTCAATTATGGGTACAGAGATTAACGTTACAAGCAAACACAACTGCAAAACAATGGGTGTAGTCTATGCGGCAGTATGCTCATACTGTTCAGCCTTTTATATAGGCAAAACAGAACGAAAACTAAAACGGCGTATTTATGAGCATATTTATGAAATTAATAAACAATCACATACCAATGCATTATATAGACATCTGGCACAAAATCCTACACATAAATTTAAGTTTATAGTATTGGAACAAGTACGACCATCTCCAAGAATGATTCTAGAATCCAAAGAATATTGGTGGCAGGTTCTTTTAAATGCCACACAATTTCCGGGTCTAAATGACTCAATTTCTATTGCAAGTATTTTAAAACTTAAGGTCTATAATAGATAGAGTATTATGCAATGGAAATTATGCATAGTACTCATTTTATATTAATATTAATATTGTTTTAATATGGTTTTATATACGTATTATATATAGATATTTATTATGACACATATATTTAAATGCATTTAAACATGTATATTTATAATTATATAATTACAATTTTATATTTAATTCAATGAAACAGTCATCCATTGAATAATTGATTGTAATTAGTGAACATAGATTACTATATAAGAAGTTTCTTTTAATGAAATGGTTGTCTGAAGAAGGCTGGTGTCGCAGCCGAAAGCGCTTACCTATTTATTCAATAAACTTGGATTCCTTATTTTACTTGGATGCTATTTCATCTGCATTGGTATACTGTTGGATTGCTATTGTGCTGCCATTTTTTATTCGGATTTTACAAGGACCTGAGAGCTTCAGGGGAAGAAAAGCTTAGTGCTACTTATGCGAAGTCATTTGCATTGTTAGTAACACAACAGGTAGTCTACTTGCTTTTGATGCAGAAGGCTGTAGGTTCTACTCCCACAGTATGCATATGGATCGCTGATACTGTACTGTGTTGTACTTTAAAGGGAGTGGATGCTGCAGTCCTATGAATGTCCTCCTTTGGAGGAGAACCTAGTAACTATGTTTCTGTTATCAGTTGGCCATCCATTCCCCATTGCAAAATTACTAGCATATCATTTTTTTTTTATGTAGCATATTCTTCAAGGGCAACAGGCACTTTATTTGTAGATGAAACAATGACATATAAAATTGTTTGCTAGCAGCAACCTCTTCATTAGTTACAGATCCCTTTAATGTGGAATTATTTAGATGACTTACTTCTGCAAAGATTTTGCATATTTACTGATATTCGTGGATTATGACAGAATTTGAGTGGCCTTTTATGGTCGAAATTTTCTGAAATGGGTAGTTTTGTCATTATTGCTTCATACTTTTTGTTTCATTGCTTACTAAAAGACTGTTCCAAACTACAAATTTAAAACACATTCTAACAAGTGGTGCTGTATTATACAAGGAATATAATTTAATACAATCAGGTTAATGCAATCAGGAAGGTGAATCAAAGAATGCATACATGTATGCTTGCTCACAGGATGCAGGAGATCAAAATAGGGGAAGAGACCAGTCATCAATGGAGTCCACCCAGAGTTCGGTGCTGAGACTTTTTCTGTTTGGCATATACATCTCAGAAGTAAAAGGAAATACCAAAGGGCTTTGGCCGACTAAGTTTGAAATGGCTACAAGCTAGGAGCAGTTATTGAATCCCCAAATGACTTAACCATCATGCAGGAAGGTTTGTCCCAAACAATAACTGGTGCCAGAATCATGACCTGAAACTAAACTCCAATAAATACATTATCATAACACTTTTTGAAGTCATCTACTCCAGGGAACTGCCAAATTGACAATGCCCCCTGAGAACTGACCCAGTTGTTTGGCATTTGGGAACTTGTGTCTGCAGTGACCTTTTGACCAATATGTGTCCAGAGTCATAAGAAAGTCTTTCTATATTGCACAGCTTATAAACAAATTGATTGTGACTGGATCTAGAGATGTTACTGTCCCCCTTTACAAAGCCCTCATTAGGGCAATAATTTTTATAATGCCCACTTTGGCACGTATCTGTCCAAACCCATGCAACAGTTGGAATACCCACAGAGATACCTCACTAAAAGGATAAAAGTCCTAAACAATAGGTCTTGCATAGACCACCTCAAGGATTTATTACTATACCCAGTATCCTACAGACTACTTAGAAGTGACATGTCTGGCATAAAAAGCATCCTCCAACCTAATACAGATGGACCTACTGAACGTCAGCAAGTCAAATGGCATCAGAAATAGTCTAAGTATTTAAACTGAATGTTGTGGAGAGATGGAGATATATCACAGAGGCTACCATTGTTCCAGAACAGACTATCCATTCAAGTAAAACAAAGCTCATCCCTGTCCATATTCAAATGCAACTTGGATCTAAGGATGGGTAATAGAAAATGTACTCCAGGATTGCCCCTCATGCCACTAATAGATAGCGGTAGTTCCTAAATGCTGCATCCCTTACATGGGTCCCCTCAAATTATCTATAGTATGATCACATTTATTCTCCCTAGGGCTAATATACAATTAACAGACATGGGATAGGTAAGACCAATCAGGAAATATTAATTCAAGCACCAAAAGGGAAATTGACTAAGCTTAAAATGTCTTCCAAGTGAACCTATGTTGTGGTAGTTTTTTTAAAAATACCCTTTTTAGATCACTAAGTGCCCCTCTCACCCTCTGCCCCCCCCCCCCCCCAGTGTTCAACAGCTTCTGGCGCCTCTGCTGACAAACTTGGGTGCAATCTTGTTATTACTTCAAACTTGGGTTGGCAGTGGTGGAATTCAAACCCAGTCAGTACAGCCATCTTCACGTTAGTGGGTGGCATCCTGTCATCTGGGTGTCACATGTGGGGCAGTGGTGCATGCCCAGTGTCATAAAGAGCCACATGATAACTTCTGTGGTACTGTCCCAGGAATGTTTTGAATGGATTTTGAAAAACATCATCCACTTTTTCTTGTCAGTTACTGCAACCTACCCCACATTTCTTGTCCTTTCACATTCGAAATTTGTTGCTCAATTAAGACTTTCAATACAAGATTTACCTGTCTCATGTTTAGGATCCCCACTGTGGGTGAAGCATAACCACTTACCCACCTGCTTCTGAAGTATGCCCCCCTCCCAACCTACATTGGCCAAGGTAACGCTATTTACTCATTTATTTATTTACTTCGTTATTTGATACCCACAGGTACACACACAATTACAATTTTAACATGCTGGACTACAGAAAGTTTTCTAAATATACATATATTACACAAAGACAGCTTAATACCTACAAATAAGAAGAGTGTTTACTGAATATGCATAAATTTACAAGGTGAAATTAAGAAAAGTCACGACTGTTAAATGCTAACAGCAGAAATAAGAGGGGTCCAGATGTTTAATTTGAGGAAGAGAAAAGTAGTTTCTATAGAGGAGTGTTTACAGTCTTATATCACAATCATTTCACTGGGGATCACACTGGCCATCATAGTCTTGTTACCAGTGTGATACAGTTGCAGGGTAAGAGCTTTTTGTATTTATTACAACTGTAACAAAAGGAGATACTGCCAGCCCAGCTATCTGGAATTTTGTAAATAATTACATGTCATTGGTGAATATTAATATGATTTACACAGAAATGTCACAGAAGGAAATACAGCAGGCCAAGCTAGATAAAATTTTGTAAATAATCATATGTCATGTGTGAATATCAACATGATTCATATGCTTGTGTTACAAATGTATTAGAACTGTATGTCATATAAGATGGTTTGTACAGATGTGTTGAAGGGATATTTTGTAGAGTACACAGCTTACAGATGTGTCCACAGTGTACTCTACTGGAAAAGAACAGAAATGTATATACACTACTGTAACTGTGCAAATGTATATATTTAACAGTGGAAACTAGAACATACAGGTTAACTTCCAAAACTTCAAGAAAGTAGTTGAAATTAAATTGTTTTATAACTGCGCCATAAAAGATGGTTTCAATGCAGGAGACAGGATGTCTAAAACTAGGGAGCATTCTGCATTGTTTTGTAAATGTTTTATTGTTTTATGTCTTCCAGTAGCTGCAAACATCTGAGGGCTATGTATTTTCACAGGGAGATGCTAAATGCTGGCAGTTTCTAGCAATGGGGGTTTAGCTTGGGAACTAAAGTCAGACGACAAGAAGCAATGTCATGCTGCAAGTATCCCAGCAGCAATATTTGAGAGATTAATTTATGAATTCTCAGAGAGAGACAGAGCATTATGTATTTTGTCTTTGACCTGACAAAGAACATCCACTCACCACATATAGATGTCCACAGAGGCAAGGTGGAGAACAAAAGGTGGGAGAGCCAGAATGTGGGAATGACAGAATGCCAGCAGTAAGTTGTCTGGAGACAACAAGGGTACCAAGCTACCACAACAGGTTATATCCTATCTTAGTAAATGGGAAACACGCCACTGCTAAGAGAGACACAGCCTCTGATCTAACCATTGTGCAGCCTGCAATGGTTGACTAGGAGCAATACTTGCTTGGGCAGTCTACTTCAGTCAGAGCTTCAGAAGGAACCCCATTTCAAATAACTTTGGCTACGGTTCATCTTGACGGAAAGGGTGGAAAAGGAAGCCAGCAAGTAAATGTATTTGAGGATATCCCTGCAGATGTCTGGATAGGGAATGATTCTGATAATGCAGTACCTTGTGTGCATGCTGTGACATGCAATCAGGCTTGGAGACAAGTGTGTGGATCTGGTAGCCTGGGGGAGACCCAGACAGACAACAGGCTTGAAGCCAGGACTGGTGCGATGGCTACTTCAGAGAGGGAGCTACCCTGTAGCAGTGAGACTGAAAGTGAGCCACAGCTACTTGTGGGTACTGATGTTGCCTTGGACAGAGTGACTGCAAGGGCAGAGGGGAGTAGCATACCCAGGCTGACAGTGAATACCAGACTTACTGTGGAAGGGGAGCTGGGAAGGTTTACAAAGAGAGTTGAGACACGCTTAGCTCTCAGACCCTACATTACATGGCCTGAGGGAGGTACCTAGCGAGGCAAAAAATTCTCAAGGGAAGGGAGAATCTCCATACTGGGACAAAGGGTTACTGTACAGAGACTAGACCCCTGAGGGATGGCTAGAGGGTGAGAGAATACAGCAGTTGGTAGTACACAGAGCCTACCCTCTGGCACTTCTAGCCATAGCCTATGATATTCCCTTTGCAGATCATATGGGCACAAAGCATAGCAAGAGACACATTATGCAGAACTTTTATTGGCCTGGGATGTAACAAGGTACTGCAGGACCTGTGAGCAGTGCCAAAAAGTAGGCAAAGCAGAGGACAAGGTCAAAGCTCCTTTGATGCCTTTGCCTGTGTTTAAGGAGCCTTTTCAGAGGGTAAATATGGATATTGTGGGGCCTCTGAGTACCCCAAATTCCACAGAGAGGAAGTATATCCTAGTGGTAGTAAATTATTCTACCAGATACCCTGAGGCAGTGACATTGTTCTTCACTGAGCCAGAAAAGGTGGCAACATTATTTTAGAGATTTTCAGCAGGGAAGGTTTCCCAAACAAAATACTGACTGGCAGACATGTTAATTTCATCTGAGACCTGCTGGCTTGTCTGTGAATGCACTGTGGGGTGAAGCACTTGAAGACCATCCCCTACCACCCCAGACTAATGATCTGATTGAGAGGTTAAACTGTACACTCAAGACCATGCTATGGGCATTTGCAGACCACTTCAAGAGGGAGTGGGGCAAATATCTGCCCCATCTGTTTGCTTACAGAGAGGTGCCCCAAGAATCAACATGATTTTTCACCCTTTGAGTTGCTGTATGGGCACAGGGTGAGGGGACCTCTATATTTGACTTGAGATAAGTGGGAGGGGGTTTGTGTGAATCCCACAAGAAGTCTGTTGTGGCATATGTCCTAAATCTCACAACATGGCTCAGGGAGCTCATGGGCTTGGCCCAGGAGAACATGGCAGAAATCCAACAGCAGAATAAGGTCTGGTATGACAGGAATGCTCAGGCTAGAGAGTATTCTGTAGGGCAGCAGGTAATGGTTTTCATTCCTGTCAGACACAACAAGCTGCAGGCAGATTGGGAGGTACCCTTCAAAATGGTAACCAAGGTCAGTGGTATTAACTATATGGTAGACCTGCTGGGCAGGAACCAGGGGCACAAACTGTACCATGTTAACATAATGAAACCTTACCATGACAGGGAGGTCTTGGTGCTAAGAATTTGCAGTACAAGGTAGCAGGAGTTTGAAGGGGATCTATGGCTACAGGGAGCCAGCCAGCCAAATCCCAAATTACTTTGGTGGAGCCTAGGGTTACAGGCATATGATAGGACAGTGCAGCACTGTACTGGGGACAGCAATGCCAAGGCAGATGGAATTTCAAGACAAGGTATGGGGTAGTGTATCCTCAGACAAGGTCACTTGAAAAAAATAGCTTGATTTTTTTTGGGGGGGGTTGTGTAACAAAAAGAGATCCTGCCAGCCCAGGTATCTGGAATTTTGTAAATAATTATAAGTCATTGGTGAATATTAATATGATTTATATAGAAATGTCACAAAAGGAAATACTGCCAGCCCAGCTAGCTGGAATTTTGTAAATAATCACATGTCATTTGTGAATATCAATGTGATTCATATGCTTGTGTTACAAATGTATTAGAACTGTATGTCATATAAGATGGTTTGTACCGACATGTGTGCTGAAGGGATATTTTGCAGAATACTTAGCTTAGAGGTGCGTCCACAGTGTACCCTACTGGAAAAGAACATAAATGTGTATATACTATTCTAACTGTGTAAATGTATATATTTTATCAGTGGAAACTAGAACATAGAGGGTTAACTTGCAAAACATCAAGAAAATAGTTGGACTTAAATTGTTTTATAACTGCGCCACAAAAGATGGTTTCAATGCAGCAAGGAGTCAGGATGTTTAAAACTAGGGAGTCTTCTGAATTGTTTTGTAAGTGATTTATTGTTTTATGTCTTCCAGCAGCTTCAAATATCTGAGGGCTATGTATTTTTACAGGGAGATGCTAAATGCTGGCAGTTTCTAGCAATGGGGGTTTAGCTTGGGAACTAAAGTCATTTGACAAGAAGTGATGTCATTCTGCAAGTATCCCAGCAGCAATATTTGAGATATTAATTTAAGAACTCTCAGAGAGAGAGAAAGGGCATTTTGAATTTCTCTTTGACCTGACAAAGACATCCACTCACTACATCTGCCTGCTTGTTGTTCTGTAAAGTTAATTAGGGTACAGTAATGTATCTTATATTCAGGCAGGAATATAGTAAAGTGTAGCTTATATGTTTTCTTTATTTATTTGAGACTGTCCTGCTATGTTGGTTTAAATATTTCCTGTGATTTTGAACTCTGATGTGACTGTGAATATTTACTGAGTATTTTCTTGTTCTTTTACTACTTATTATTAAATACATTTAGACCTTTCATTGTGGCTGATATTTGTGAGACATGTTTAAGCTTATAGAGTACTTGCATATCTGTTTGGTGACACTGTGCAGGCCACTCCTAATAGCCTTGCTCTTGGGGAAAATACCATTTGGATTAATAGCAACATTACACAGTAAGATTGGACACCCTTCGCTAAGGGCCTTAAAGTAGCTGATAAGTATCTGGTGGCAGTGAAAACTACTTTATAGTCTGGGCAGAAGGGGGCATAGCTAGTAAACCTGTGCTACCCTTTCCCAGGTGTGTCTGTGTGTGTGTGTTTATAAAGCAAATCTCAAAGTGTACGTGTGTCAGCTACTTGGGCAGGGACACTAAGCACTGGTTGGACAGAGATTGTGCTGGAGGCTTGGCCACTTAGCTGAGATCTCAACCCTATTGCTGTGCCAGTGGGGAGTCTTATTGGGGAACTGGAGAAAGAGGGAGAAACCAACCCCAGACTGACCGTGGTCTCTGTGTGCCCTTAAGTGAAATTGCACTTTACTCTGTGTGTACTCGTCATCCTCCCAGTGTGTACATCCCCCACTGTTGCCAGTGGTTAGTATTGAGGCTCCTTGATTACTGGGCCAGTGGTGGGGTGTCACAACAAAATCACAGCTGTAAATATTTTGTAGACTTCCATATGTTAGCATGATCTTCTCCACCCATTCTAAGATCAAATACAAACAGCTCCCTTATGCATCAATGCACCTCTGTATCTATTACAACCCTCAAACAAAAAAGTTAAAAGAAGTGCAGAGCTGCTCAGTCTTCATCACTGCAAGCTGGCCTTGTGACATTTCAGCTGCTAATCAGTCAAGCTGCAGTCAGCAAACCATGATACATTTTGCCCTTCGGTTCTGAATTCATGCCTTTTGAATCTGACTTTTGCTGACTGTGAGATACATCAGTACTAAACAATTCAGCCAATTTGACTTTTAAATGGGGATCAACAAGTCTGAATTTGCCTTCTAAATATAAGTGCATTAATGAGTTATGTCTCCTCATGCTGCTCAGAACATCGACTGCACAGCCTTAGTCCTTTGGATATGGGTTTCCTTAAGGCTGCAAATTTATCTTTGGAGGCACAGGAGATTTAGGACAGTAATATGGAAAGTAGCAAGCTACAAACTCCACTCACATTTCTGAAAGCTTTCATACAATGCTTAGAACAGGTAGCTTGCAGGTACAATAGGCTGAGTTGCTCTTACCTTGCCCTACACTACAAAGAAAGGTAAAGGAGGGGGTGGCCATGGAGAAGAAGTATATAAGTTAACAATCTACTTTCTTACTCTCTCTCTAAGATGGGTTATGCCAGGACTGGGAAGCGTCCCATGCTTTTCTTAACATTATCACAAATGTATGGCACTTTACAAGAAAGGCAAGCAAACAAATGTATAAATAATACTGGTAAACGTTTGGATGAATTCTGCATTACACTACCATATGGATCCTTGTTTTGTATATGAACCAAATTGAACTGCAGAGCAGACTTACTCAACTGGCTAGGCCCTCTCTTGACAATAGGAGAAATCAGAGTACTTACACATCCCAAACATGAAGTTGTTAATATGCAGGAGTGGAAAGAAGAATGATAACCAATGTCTGGTCACTAAACAAGAAGCTAAAACATGGAAGGAAAATAAATAAAAACAAAGTAGAAGCATACACGGTGCATTTGAATGCAAATTTAAAATCCAAAATGGATTTTCATGGAACAAGGGAAAGGCATGGTGACACAATGTCCTAAAGAAAGACTAAGTTTATTGAGGAGCATGGAAAGGTCATGCAAAATCCTGCAACATATCACTCTCATTAGACCTGGCTTCACGGCACAGGGGACATGACTCCCTCCTGCCACCCAGGTGACCAGGGTTCAATTAACAGTTCCAGCACTGGAGAAGCCAAAAGCAGGGGTGGTAAAGAAATGCGTCAACCTCACCTCTTCCAAGGAGAGGGAGGGGCACACTGCACAGTGCTATCTTTCTGTTGGAGACCAGGAAGCTCACCATTCATACTTCAGGGGTGAGGAGGGACGCTTAGAGGTACACCCCTTGTGAAAGTTAGGGGACATCCTCTGCTGTCATCTTGTTGAATTGTCCTGCACATAATGCATGCTGGGTGTGTGCATTAGAGATGAAGGAAATAAAATAGTAAAATCTTGAACCACCCCAATGGCTGTCTGAATGACGGCCCCGCTAGCTAATAGTTGCCCTGGTGATGTGAAACAAATGGGACGACTGGCTATGGAGAGGGATAATGATCAACAGAAACTGGGGGCAAAGTGTATGAAAAGATGTACAAAAACATTCTGGTAATCCTAATGAGGAAATCAGGTTTGATAAAGTATAAGGTGTCTGGAGTTGGCTAATGCATGACCTCTACTACTACTACTAAAATCTGGTATGTTCAGACTTGTAAATCTGTACATCTGCATTTAATGTAAAGCAACAATCATACATTCTTAACAAAAAAAACAATGCTGTAAAGTAGAAAAACTGAATACACAGTAACCACTCCACCACTAGCTAAATATCCTTCCAAAAGCACCGTGTAAAAAATATTCACTTTATTAAAATAGATTGAGTGCTTCAGTTCCGTGAGCCAGAATTTCTTCAGAATCCACAAACGGATAAAAGATACCCAACATTAAAGTTAGGGCACCCTATTTTTGCGATCATAGCAAATAACTGCCAATATTTTTAATTAGTGAACAGTGGGGGGAGGGGAATTGACTAATTGAAAATCATTGGCAATTATTTCTAATTATTCTTGTGTATTCAGTTTTTCTGCTTTACAGCACTGTTTTTTTGTTACGAGTGCTGCAGTTGTCGTTTGGATGCCCTTTTATGGTTTTCTTGGTTTAATAATCATGAACTGCCAACTTGAGCGACTGGAAGCTCCAGACATATTAAGAAACATGATCTGGAGGATTATCCACTCACCTTTATTTCACTTTCCATTGCATCAGGAAGTTAAGCAAAATAACTTTGCAACCTGTGCCATTCATCAGAATCCAGCGTGTTTTGTGAATCAGAATACTGACAATTCAAAAAAATTACTCATTTACCAAAAACAAACAGCAAATCAATTCTCTGTTCATTATTCAGCCTGCAAGCAAAAGGTAAGGCAGTGCTTTAGTAAACGATAAAATTGGTCAAGTATTATCAGATAAAATCTCAAAGAACCGAAATCTTGACATGACATTCATCAGTTTCACTCTGTAGACTATCTGCATGGAATAAAAGAATGTCTGCTTACAGCACACAATTTCAGTTATAAATCAGGGTAAGCCCAAGGGACCCCTTGTTAGAAGTTTATCACTATCTGAAATCCATAGTCCAAACTACTTTAATTACAGCTTGTGTATCAAACCTGAACACATGCGTTCTCCAGAAACTCTTTAGAGCAATGCTAAACTTACAACTCAACAAGATCACTTAAAGATTGTTTGTGTGCTTTCACACAACTAGAAGGTTTACTTCAACAGTGAAACAAGACATTTGACAATCTCATGACAGCAAACATCCATAAAAAATGATGCATTTTTGTTGAGGACAGTTTGGGTAAACTCCTCCATCAGCATGGTTTCCAAGAACAACAATCCATGTGGAATTATATTAATACAGAATAAAACGATACACCCACAGGTGACTGAAATGTTACATTTGCTCTTGCACAACTATTCAATTTCCTGTCTGTTTAATGTTTTAAACTACTAAAATGACAACAACAAAGTATAAGTGAAGCAAAGCAGATTAGCACTTAAGTAATTACAGTGACCTTGATTGCAAAAGCTCAGACTTGCTGAACCTTCTACCAACCCCCAGGACATACAACAAACTACATTAAGCTGTGAAAGAACAATCATGTGCTGTACATATGTAACGGCTTATTATAAAACCAGTCACCCTGACTGCTTCATAAATAGCCCGGTACAGATTACCTCTACTACACATCCCTAGCTGGTGTGATGATGATGATGATGATGATAATGACAATAATAGCAGCCAGTAGTTTTCATGCTGAAATTATAGTAATGCTTGTTATCTTCCCTAAAGGAAGAAAAAACATCACTGACTGCAGGAATTCCTTTATTCTTGTTTACCCCTTCCCAGATTCTAAAACTGAGCACAACAAACCATAAGCAAAATGTGACAAAGCTTAATTTAGCTATATATAAGTGGTAGAATGATGCAGGTATTTTTCCATGCAGCTACCTGGAAGCACTTATATTGTTACAATACCACTTGCAGTCACTGCAAGAAAGAGCAGCTGTGTGAAGGACTTGCCATTAACAGCAGATGGCTGATTCATATTTGTCCTTACAGTTTACATGACTATGTATTCCAGCCTATAATGATACAGCACTGGTTCTTTTTTTTTATGCTTTTTGCTCCTCTCTGACAGCCGACCACCAAACCTCTCATATTCGACTTGAGTTAATTTTTCAGAGTTGTCTGGGGGAAGACCACCATTTGAGCAGCCAGGAGAGCTGCTTGATTCCTTACCACCATCTCAGAAATGAGGAAACTGAGGACATTTGTTACTAGCTTGACCCCTCCCACTGTATGGAGAGGGGGGAGGTTGATCTGCAACAATCATCACCTCGAGAGCCACTACACCTTACCTTTTACAAGTACATGCCCCCATGCACTTGCTTGAATGAAGGCTACTTCCATTCACTGGCTTGATGCGTCACATTAACATCCCCAGGCCTCAGTTTCACCACCTTCCTCCAAAGGACTGTTACAGTATGACTGGCACTGCCCTCTCACAAAAGGATAGGAACTCCCATTCTCTGTTGCCCACTTCAGTCTTAACACCCAGGAAGTTAAACTGGTCACCTGGGCTGCAGTTAGGACTTTATCCCTCTACAGCACTAGGCTGATGACTCCATACTCAATTATTTTCTTATACTTATGATCTACATGAAGCTACTGGGTGGAGCTGTGTCCGGCTGTCAAGCCCAGTAGCATAACTCACCCTTCAGCATGTCTGTCTTATAGTCCATAGACAAGCTCTAAATAGCCAGATCTGATGAAAAGAAGAATATTTGTGGTACCTTCATAATCACACCTGTAACCCATTGCACTCAGCAGGCAGGTGGCTACACCCACAATTCAATCTCTATCAACCTTCCTAGCAGAGTGGAAAACTGGAATGATGTCTCTTCCAGGATCAGTTTACCAAGCCATTACAAGTGCTGACACCAGGACTTTACTAATGGATCAAACAGAGAGCTAAAAAGAGTTATACTGTCACAGGTAGAGCCTCTATGCAATAAGCATAGTAGTAGCCTCTTTATGCACACCTAACTCATCACAGCTAATTAGACATACCATTATCACTCTAAGCAATGTCAGCTTCATTCATACTGCAGTACTCCATCAGGTATGCAATGGACTGAATATGTAACATTCATGAGTGCTGGGGAGAATAGCTCGACTATGAGGGCAAAGAAGAATCAGTTAAATCATCTGTTGATACAGTAATCGCATGCGCATCTGCCACTAACATTTCTTAATCTTTGTCCTCACATAGCTGGACAGAATACCAAGCTATGCATCTAAAGATGGAGTGCAGGCCCATCTTACATGCATGAAAAACTGCAATAGCAAAGCTTTGTCTAACTTTGGAAATGCAGTGTAATTAATAAAGTAAAGCAAAGCTGTGGATTATAAGCCATGTGGCTGCTTCAAAAATACAATTAAAATTCTTCTGAAAATGGTAACAGAAACTACCATGCTTCTGACAGAATCAGCTCTGACACATCCCTATACAGCTATGCCTGCAAATTATTAACAGAAAGCAATACAACGGAATCTAGTTAACAGATTATTTCCTCATAAGGATGTCTAACTTACTTGAAGAGAATTATATAAAACTCTGGACTGACCTGAGCTCTCCAGTCCCTTAGCAGTAGGGAAATATTTGTCTCCTATTTTAAGTGCTGTGTTAAACCCTCTTTCTTGAGTCTAAAGATCTGGATAAAAAGAAGGCAACAGGTGTTGAAATTATGCACTTAAGATCAATTTAGAGCAAGACAAGCAAGTCCATCATCGTTAATAGTAGGACTAAATTGGGAGGCATTAGCAGCTTGGCATTTGAAACTTTCCCAGACTACTACACCCTCACTTACTCACAAAGCTCTGTAAACTAGCTTACTCTTGAAATCTCTTTTATACCATTCTAAGACAGAACACCCACTAACAGACCTGCAGACCATGTCAGGAATGAAAAAGGAGAAGGTTTCACAATGCACTGAATAGGATGGACCTGCTCATCCAGAGCTATAATTGTGGTAACACATAACTTTCCTATCTTTCACGAGGAAGACCATGTGCGCCAACAGTAAGACAGAGCTTATCTTTCTCAGTGATCACCTTTATAGGAATACACTGTGATAATTATGGCCTTGAAGAAAGGCAGAGATCTACAGATCAAATCTAACTCGCAGAATCTTGCAAAAGTATTCAAAGAACTCCATGTAGCTGTTGTACAAATACTATCTAAGGATGTATTTTTGAAAAATACCAGAGAGGTAGCCAATGCTCTTTTATTTATTTATTTAGTTGACATTTGTTGACCGTGATAGTCCGACTGGGTTACTGCCCTTTTTCAGCAGAAACCTGTGGAGAAAAGCTGCACAGTACAATTATGCAAAAATTACAGAAACTGACTTAATATACAATAACAATACAATAAAAATTACAGGACTGTAGTAGAGGACAAACAATATACAACAGAGTAAATGAGCAGCTGTTCTTTTAGGTACAATTTAAATCAGTATGAAATACATATAATATAAGATATTTATCTTGAGGCAGGTAGTGACAATAAGCTAGCAAAAAGAAAATACCATAAGGATAGTCCTCCATGGAGAACTGTGCTTTTCAAATGCCTATGTTTTGCAGCAATAGTGAGCGAGAGTGTTAATTATGAGGCAGTTGCAGGTGGGATTTAGGCATCATGTTACCAGAAGTTAGGAAGTGAAGAGAATGATTACAATTAGGTGACTGCTAATTAATTTGTTAGACGATTAGTGTTAGAGAGATAAAGAGGGGAGGAGAGGAATAGGAAAGGAGAGTAAGGAGAGCAAAGAAGGTAATGTGGGAGAGAGGGAACGGTTCAGGTAGGGTGATTGCAGAGACAAGGCTAGGTGCTGTTTAGGTAACTTTTAAGAGTTTTCTTGAATTCATGGACATGAGAAATGTTTCTGAGGGTCAGAGGGAGCTTGTTCCATGATAGAGCAGAAAGGTAGCTACAGAGATTCTGTCCAATAGATTTTCTAGGCTTGTGAATCTGTAAGAGACACTGATCAGAGCTTCTGAGGGATCAAGGGGGGTTGTAGAGGGAGACAAGAGAGGACAGGTTAGGGCAGAAGGAAGGCTTGTTCAGGATAGAATGGATGATGAGATATTGCATAAATTAAGAGTTGACTGGAAAACTCAATCCAGATGAGAGTGTGGAGAGCGTGACAGTGGTGTGACTTTAAGGGCAGATTAGCTCCAAACCTTGCTACTTTGTTGTAGGTAGTTTCAAGTTTGGAGAGTAGAGAGCACTGTAGATTAGTTCAGATTTGTTAGCCATCGAATAAGTGAGGGAGAAAAGTTTGGGCTAGTAAATTTCTGGAGTTGAGCATGAGGAATCTTATTTCTGTTCAGAAGGCTACGCTTTTGGTGGGGTTTCTTCAGTGATGTACATGGAGGTCAAATTTAAGTTGGTCATCTATCAGCTGTTATAGTGGAGGTGTTAAGGGAAGAGATGGTGAAGGAGGATTTAACAGGGTAGATGGATTTAGGGAAGAAGAGAAGTTTAGTCTTTTTAGGGCTAAGTATGAGTTGATTGTCAGAAAGCCATTTTCAGTGAAGTTAAAAGATGTTTCTGTGTCAGGGTGAGCAGGTCAGAGGGGCTGTCAGTAGTGGAGATGACTGGGGAGTTGTCTATGTACTCTATGAGGGATGACTGAAGACAGGAAGAGTGAAGTTAGTTAGCAAAGAGTTTAAAGAGAAGGGCCCTAGAACTGAGGCTTGTGGGATGCCCATTTTCATGGGGAAATATGGGGATAGAACAGAGAGCCATTTGACAGATTGCTGTCTATCTGTGAGGTAGCTGTTAAACCAGGAGATAGTTGGTGGGGAGAGATTACAGTTTGGAGAGGATGATGGAGAGAGAGACAGTGTCAAAGGTAGGACACTAGCTTATTACTGTCTCTGGCAAGGGTGATGGAGTTTGTAAAGGAAATTAGTGCAGCAGAGGTGCTGTGGTGAGGGTGGAAGCCATGCTGGGTAGGGGTGATCAGGTTTTCTTAAGTGAGACAGGCCATGACTTGTTTATGAAAACAGTGTTCAAGGATTTTAGAGAGGGGAGAGAGTGTAGCAATGGGTCAATAATTAGAGAGCTCTACTGAATTCCATCTCTGTGTACTGGTATGATATGGAATTTTTTCCAAAGAGATGGGAAGGTGGATTCTGTAATTGAATGGTTTATGAGGATGGAGACTGGGTATGCAATGGAGTTAGCGGCTGCTTTTAGGAAGAGAGGTGGTAAGTTATCAGCTGGTGGCGAGCACGGTTTGAGTTTGAGAAGTAGCCTTTTGATAAAACTGGTTGGGCTGGGTTTTAATGAGAACAGGCTGTTTAGTATAAGGGGGGTGGTGGGGTTAGTAGTTTGCACGAGTTTGCTGATGGTATCAATAAAGTATGAATTGAAGATGGATGCACTTTCTTGGGGTGTGTTATTAGGGCAGGGGTTGGGAGTTGAGGGATTACCGGAGTGGAGAATTTGGTTAATAGAATTCCAGACTTTGGGGGGTTTCATGGGTCAGTAGTTAGGGGTGTGTGATAGAAGTGCTTTTTATCAGTGTTAATCTGTTTTCAGAGTTCTCTATATTTTTGGAGATGTGTGAGAGATTTAGTCTTAAATCCAGAGATTCCAGGCAGAATCTCTTTTATGGATGAGAGACCGGCTAGAGTTAGTGAACCAAGGAAAACAGCATGATTTCACTGTTCTGAGACAGGCAAGGGTGTTAAATGTATTTAGAAAGATGGAGCTGAATTGAAGAACAGCTTCATCAAGAGGGAGAGATGAAAGGCAGGACTAGTCAATTGCAGAGAGATCATTATTGAAAGTATAGGGGTTAAAGTTTGTTAGTTTTCGGCAGGCCTTAAGTTTGTGAGGTCGAGAGGGGTGTGGGAAATATATTAGGATGCGTATAGGGGAGTGGTCACTGATTGAGTCTGGAAGGGATTCAGGGTGATGATAGAGATTAGGATGGGAGACCATAATCCAGTCAAAGACAGAGTGGGCTTATGAAGAAAAGTGGAAGAGGACATAAGTTGGGTGCAACCACATAGGTGGATGCTGGTAGTAGAGGTGTTAGACATGAGGGGAATCCAGTTGATGTTGACATCACCTATTATAGTTTTGTCAGGTATAATGCCAGACATCCAGTGAAGAATTTGCTTTAGTATGGGTACATTTTCTCCAGGGGGTATGTAGATGGCAGCTATAGTTATAGTTTTATGGTCGTTGAGTTTACAGTTACCAATAAAGAGTTCAGCAGGGTGAAAAGAGGGTGGTGAGGTGGTATGGGTGGGGCCTTGGAGGTCTGAGTACATGATGGCAACACCTCCTCCTTTTTTATGAGTTCTATCAAGACGCAGGATGTTGTATCCAGAGGGGAAAAATTCAGTGTGTCAGTGTTATGAGGTTTAAGCCATGCTTCTGAAAGAGTGATTATGTTGGGGGAGTGTTGAGCTATCCAAGAGTTAGATTCAGATGCCTTGTTAAGGATGCTGTGGATGTTTATAGAGTAGAAGGAGAGGTGTTTGTGACTAGAATTATGTGGCTGTGGAAGTGTGTATGTAGCACTGGTAGGATGAGATGAATTAGTGTGGGCCAGGGTTGGGCTGGATATCACCTGAGAGTTGAAGGATGTTGTGAGGGTAGAGGAGAAAACATAAAATGGTGGAGGGTGGGAGAAATGTTTTGTTTAATTTTGTTCTGTGGGGAGATAGCTGGAGGCAATTTAATCTTGATTTGATTTTCTGAGTGTAATCTATGCTCAGAAGGCAAAGTATTACTGTACTTCTTATAACAAAAGTTAATTAATTCAGTCAGCCATTACATGTAGTAATTTAAGCACTTAAAACCTAATTTCGTATTAGAAAAAAAAATGCAAACAATTGTTTTTCTTTAAAGATTTGATTCTGTACACATAACCTTTAACCTGCCTTAACATCCTTACAATGCTACAAATATTCACCTTTGTTTGAGTAACTGGAAAAGAATATCACACCAGGCTGACAAAATTACTAAGGTTATTCTTACAGGCTACCACAGGCATAAAAACAAGTTGGCATGCAATGATATTATATCCTTCTGGAAAATTATGTATGGAGGATTAAGGCATGATACTTGCAATTCACAAGTTGATAGGTGTACATTTGATTAATGACCTAGAACTGAGCCATGTGGGATGCTAATTTATAAGTTACCTAGCCATACAACCCAAAGGTATCCCATGAATTATTGTGCCTTACTATTTTAAGGGGTGAATCTTAGCTATTGCATGATTTAACAGCTGCCTCTGTCCAAAGACATAGGTGTCAGACCAAGGGTTAATTTCCAATTCTCATCCACTGGTCTAGGCTGGGCTTGAATACGATTAAGGAAGGGCTCTGCTTCAAGAGATGGGAAACCTATTCCAGAAACTCTTATAACTGATGTAACAGCAACTAGAAAAAAAATATTTTGCATGACACATACTTCAATTCTACAGAACTGGCTCAAAAGAGGAAGGGTCAATATCACTAAAGAAAAGTATAAATGGATGGTGCAGTGGCGTAGCAGTTAGTGCTGTCGCCTCACAGCAAAAGGTTCTCTGGTTCGATTCTTGGCTGGGGTGCCTTCTATGTGGAGTCTGCATGTCCTCCCTGTGTTTGTGTGGGTTTTCTCTGGGTGCTCTAGTCTCCTCCCACATTACAAAGACATGCGAGTCTGGAGTGTTTCTCCCCGGGCCTCCTATGAAAATTGGCACGTTCCAAGTCGGACTTTCCCAGTAAACAAATGTTAAATAAATAAAATAAATCTCATAGTTTAACAGAACCCTTAATAGGATGATGGATAAGGAAAGAAGCTCTGTGAAACCGCAACCTAATTCATGGACACTGTCCACGATCACATAAAATACTTTTGCACACCACATTCTGTAAGCAGTCCTGTCATTAAAGGGATTCATACTCCAGAATCTGAGTAATAATATAGCATATACAGCCAGCTCCCTACAACTGTAAATCATAAACAAAAGAGCACAGTACCCAGTAAAATATTTTGCACAGGAACAGTCTGTAATATCAGGTTCATCAGGCAGTAAGGTATGATGTTTTCAGCACCCTAAAGTTACAGCTACTCTTCTGGGGAGGGAACAGAAGACTGCACAGGGAAAGTACGACTGAAGACACTACCTATATTGCTCTTCCTGGCTACAGACTACAGTGGCTTTCACTGCAGTGTGTGCTCACATTTGCAGGAGTACCCACCATTACTGACTGGGGGGGGGGGGTGGATTGCTGCAGTAGCAGGTAAGACTGCACCCACTAGGGGGTGCATTACCAATTTTTCTTTTTGCTATTACATAGTGTATGTCACGTTTAATTTATTCTATTTTTTTAGCCTCACACTGATGTTGCTTAGCTATGTATATTGAACACCACATAAGGCTGACAGGAAAATCAGCTGGCATTCTACAAAAAAATAAAAATTGTCATATGTGGCTCTGTTCCTGTAACTTTACGTAGATATGGTCAGCGGATTCACAGTTGCTGAATGTTTTTTGAATTGCAGACTTTGCCACAATAGTTAAATCATATAGTTGCTTCACACCAAGCCAGGTCCAAGTACACTGTAATCAAAGGCCATTCACTCCACACTTGGGAAGCTTTTATGAATCACGTATGAGGCTGGTATGCTAGTGTCAGCTGCATACTCCATGCACTCTTTACTACAATGCATATGTCTGAGCACTGTACAAAGAAAGAAGGCAAACCAATTATTGCTTAATGCAGAAGGAATGAAAAAAAAATAAGGAAAACTGCTTCATGAAATACATAAAATTAAAATTAAATTAGTAAATAAAGAAATAGGCATGATAAAACAGTAAAACTACAGCAAATCTAAATGTTTAGTGGTAGAGTTGTAAACTTGCCTGTTTAGCAGTATAGCATACAAGATTACAGAGGGTGGTACAGCATACACTATTATAGCTCCAAGCTCTAAGACGTTACACCCTGAACACTTGGGTATGAACTGCTCAGTTTTCAACTCTATAATATAAGACTAAGTATAGCACTAACAAGGCTACAGCTCTTAAGTCATCCATGAAACCAGAGTGTATCGAGTAGGTCTTCTAGAAAACAAAATACATCTTAAACCTTGTAGCAATTCCTACCCAAGTGTGTGTGTGTTTACATTGTCTACTGCAACTCCAGAGCCTCTAAACACAGCAAGTCACTATCTTCTGAACCTGGATCAAAATCAAGTGCTATATGTGACAAGAGCTGTACTTATATCAGGACAAAGCAGTAAGTTACAAGTGTTCTGTCAGCAGCACTGTTCCTAACTGAAGAAGTGGAGGTGAGTCATGACACCAGAAGCTGATGGTGGTACTGCTCAGACTTCAGGCCCCTCCTTTTCACTGACGTATGTCTCACAGTGGCTAAGCATGCTGTAATGCCAATAACATCCCCCTGCACATGAAGAATGGGGTAATGTTACAAGATTATGGTGGACAAATCAACCGTCTAGTTAATAAAGTGTGCATACACTGCACAACTTCTGGCTGTGGCAGAAGCCCAACTATGTTTGAACCCAAATGCAGTGCAGGAGGCCACAGAGTCTGTCAGCATATAGCAGCAGATGAGGGCAGAGTACCATCTGTCAGAGTATGCCTTTCTGAGATAGATAGCTAGTTACTGCTAGTACTGCATTCCAAATGGCCTTTTCATATCACACACATACATTCAGCACGGACATGCCTTCTTGTCAATGGTGCAGGATACATCTCATAGCTCTAGCCTTGTGTGATCCTTTTCAGACTGTGGCAATGCACTGCACCTGGCTGTATAAGCTAGCTACTTGCTGATCTGCATGTCACTCCATTTGTCACTCATTTATTAAAATGATGTGCAAAGTGCATGGATTACCAATGACTTACAACGGGCTCTGCTCTCCTACTGCTATTGGCTGGAAGCTGAGTTTCACAAAGATTCAGCTTTGCTGGTGTATCTACAGCTACCATCCTGGCAACAAAATGCTAGAGATCTGAATAAAAGTCTACCGCTACTGAAAACATCTTCCAAGTGTATCCAAGAAGATACATAAAGGGGGAGGGGGCTGACATGTGCAGCAACTCTGACAAGATTTACAACCACAAGTACATCTTTTTAATGGTGAATTTGGAGCCTTATTGAGTGAAAGAAAACAACTTGAGGGTGGGGTTGGCTGCAAAAACAACATAGTAATAAAAGAAAACCAAATGCAGCCAACTTACACAGACACTAATTTTAATTGAATAAAACAGTACTGCGGTGGTGGTGCTGTGGTAGCATTGTCGCCTCACAGTAAGACAATGTCCTGTTCGATTTGTCTTCTGTGTGGAGACCTGCGTGAATGGGTGTACCTTCATTGAAGGTTGTGCATCAGGGCTGGCAACTCAGCACGTAAAAATCTACTGCCAATCATTAGCGGATCGGAGTTCCGCTGTGGCGACCCCTAACTGGGAAAAGCTGAAAGACACAACAACAACAAGCGCTTTCACGACCAAAAACTGTCGCTTCATGAGACCTCTTAGTGGCTGTGTAAGTTGGGTGCATTTGGCTTTCTTTTATTACTAATTTGGAGCCTTAGTCTTGTTAAGCATCTTGCTCAGTGTTGCAATGTATACAAATGACGATTAACAGAATCAAAACTTGACACAGTGAATAAAAGATCGCTAATACTATACATTCTGCAGTTACATCCTACTGACACCTCCAGGCATCGAATACTGCTTGTTCGTATTTGCATTAATAATTCCAAAACTATGCTATAAACAAAGTATTAAAATATTTCAGCTTAAAGCTTACACAATGCAAACACAATTGCATTGATGCTTCAACTCTGTCTAATGCAGGTAAAGAAATATTAACTGTTGCAAATATAATTATTTTTGTGATAAATGTCATGTTTCTCTACATATCTTGATAAACAGCTAGGAGAAACAAAACTGCCTAGCCTCATATTAAAGCTCTCAACTGGATGAATAAAGTGCTGCTGACAGTATGTGTGTAATTTTAGTAGTTGATATTGTAAATCGTTTTGAAAATGTTATACATTTAACAGTTACTCTGCTTACTGTGACTTACAAAATACAATTTAAGACCTAGAATCTAAAGAATGCTACCACTACAAAATCAGTTTGTGCGAAAGAATTTAACATTTACATTTATTTAGTAATCCCAATGATTCCAGATATATAATCATGTTTTTGAAATGTGTGGACATCATTTGATTTCATCATAATGTTTAGGCTCCGCCCACTGGATATTACAGTGCAAACTTCCAGACCTCCTTTGGAGGTAATGAGTTACATAACATAAAGGCATGAAAAACACATTATCTTACTTTTCACAGTATGAAAAAGTGCTTTTTTAATAAACACGCAGTGTTCATCTAACACAGAACTGTTTAACCCAATTAATAGTAATGAACAACCCCAAAAACCTAGCTCTTGTGCATACTTCTCTGTGGAGCAAGCATTGCCAGCACACAGAAGAACTGTTAACATTGTCGGTGCTAATACCAAAGTCTAAAAGAAACATCCTAAAGTCACACTACAGTTTTTTGAGTTTAGGCATGTTTCTTTTTGGTGTTGGCAATGAAGCATACAGACTAGCTATCCGAGGTCATCAGTTCCATCGTCATTACCTTATTTATTTATCATTTGTTAACGGGAAAGTCCGACTTGGAACAAAGCCGATTTTCAGCGGAGGCTCAGTGAGAAATGCTCCAGATGCATGTCTTTGTAACGTGGGAGGAAACCGGAGCACCTGGACAAAATACACACAAATGCAGAGAGGACATACAGACTCCACACAGAAGGCACCCCAGCAGAGAATCGAACCAGAGAACCTCTTGCTGTGAGGCGACAATGCTACAGCTGCGCCGTCCAAGACCTTGAAGACAAAGATTCTTTCATCCTCAAATCAGACCCTATCAGGGCAATAGTTTAGTACACCAAATATTCACAGATATAACTCCATTTAGAAAATTAAACTATTTACAATGCAGACAGAAAAGGACAATACAATTTAGATTTACAAAAAATATTTTGAGTAGACAAGTATTTATAATAGTCTACGGATGGAAAGGGTTACCTCGTTTACAATGCTCAAGCCATAGCTGTGCTGTCAGATTAGCAACCTGGATTTTAATGGGTGCAAGGGCCTAATCTGATTAAAGATCGGTTAGGACAGCAGTTGGGTTGCTCTTTCATTCACTGGTGGCCATTTTACCGTAGCTAAGAGTAAGTAAACATGGATGCTCTGGTCATCAAGAAGAAAAATCTGCACTTTTATTCACTGCTGTTTGTATTTTGTGAGAAAGAGAGACAGAATGTGTTTGTGTGTGTGTGTGTGTGTGTGTGTGTGTGTGTGTGTGTGTGTGTGTGTGTGTGTGTGTGTGTGTATTTGTGCTGGAGTAGAAAGTTCCTAGTGGAAGACATATTCAGTTTTTGGAATAATGCATTCCTTGCTACAGCTTGACAGGACAGTAAAGTAAGTGAGCAGGATATTTTATAGCACAATATAAGCTGTGAGAGCACATTGTTTACAATAAAGTCTGTGTTTAATGAAGGATAGTAAGAGATCAATGGTGAAGCAAAGGTATCTTGGTTACTTTCATTTGTGTCTGTAACAATGCTAAAGTTTTTTAGGACCTTCTGAGGTATTCCAAATATCAAGATGCTAGATTTTAAAGTGTTGATAAGAACCTATTTTGGATCCAGCTGCAATTTGTACTGAAGCAGTTTTGTACATTCAGCTGAAACTGTGAAAGCTGATTGCTAGTTTCAAGTATGAGGAGATCATCAGCATACATTATAGTATTTTGATTGGAGAAGTCATTGGTGAGATCACTGATGAAAAATGAGAAAAATCAATTAAACCAAAACTGAACTCTGGGGTACTCCCATTTTGAAGGAGCCTTGGTTTGGGAAATTGTTGAGTAGACCTGGAATGACCTGTCTCGAAGTTAACTTTGAAATCATAATGGTTATTCAGGTTCTAAAGATGTGTCTGCATAGCTTACAAAGGAAAACGTTATGCCTGGCTGCTTGAAATGCTTGCACTCCTTCACATACAGTTTTTTATGAAGAGGGATTATGATTGCATGCTTGAAATAGGTAAGGAAGACCTCTGAAGTAATTGATAAATTGTATATGTGTGAGAGGGGTTTCGCAGTACACACAGCTAGCAATTTAAGAAACACTGGATACAATTTAGAGAAAGATGCACTGCTTTTCTCACTGAGGTTCAGAAGGGGCTTTTAATATGTTTTTCACAAATTTGCCTAAAGTATAATACTGGAGTAGCAAGATCCTTGTGTATAAAGTTGGGGAGATAAAGATTAAGAGGGGAGTGAGGAATTAGTAAGAATTGGATGGGTTTGGTAAGGAAGGAATTTCTTTATGTCTTTTAAAGTTTCTATTAGGATGTGCCTCTAGTTGTTATTGAAATGGCAGTTTTCATACCTGACTGTGTGGACTAATACTCCAGGGATTCTGCAGCACTTCCTATAACTTCATTTATTTCTGTCCAGAAATCTTTTGGGTTGCTAGCCCATGCTTCCTGACAATTTCTTAAGAAAATCACCCTTGGAGAATTGTTTGCTCTCCAGACTCTATTCTTTAATTACAGGTAATCTGGTGCAGCTGAGCACTGGATTTCTGCAGTTTCCAACTTTCTCATGCATTACCCTTAGCTACTAGAAGCTTTTTTTAAGCCTGGGCTAAGCCACAGGAATTTTTTGCCTTCTCAATCTCCATTTAAATAGACAGAAGATTGCAACTTGCTGGATGGTAAGTTTCTCAAGGAAGCAATTTAAAGACAAGTTGGAATTGGTGAGGTTGAATATTGGGGTTCCTATTAAATGATCGAAGATGCATTCTTTCGACTGTGTCTTGATCGAACTTTAAAGTACGAAAAGGCAAAATAGCGAAACGACATACAAGAGAATTCTTTCCCTGGGAAAGAAATTGCTTGGCCACTTCCATTACTGTGCTGTTTTTGTGACTGTAATGCAATCTCGGAGTTGGTATATTTAAGTACGGGGGTGTGGAAAAAAATTGCTGTTCCAAACGTTCAAGACTGTAAGCTTTCACTTACATGGGTTCGATAAATCACTGTTCACTTTTTTAAGCGTTCAATGATTTAACATAGACCCGAATATTGGGGACCAGTTAAAATTATTTAAGGGGTAGAATATTTAGGAGGTGGAAGGGGGAGGATTTAGGAGTCCCTGGAAAATGGTCCTAGCAAAGCCTGATCTAGACCTAGAGAAAGAATTTAGCATGTAGTGCTTTGTAAAAGTATCTACAGAGGACCAAACTGTCGCATCTAGAATCCAACCCTTTCCAAAAAGCTACATATGCAGCCAAGGCCCTGGTAGAGTGAGCCTTGACCCTGCCTGGAATAGTTTTGCTGTGATAAGAGCAACAAAAGGTGATAGCCTGAGACAACCACTTGAAAATAGTCTGTTTTAACACAAGCTGTCCCATCTTCTTACCTTCACATGAAAAAAAACAATTGATCTGAAAGATTATTTTCTGTCAAGGTAGTATCCAAGTACTCTATGGATATCCAACTTATGATGTATCCTTTCTCCCTCATTTTGGGTTGAGGAAAGAAAAAAGACAGATAGTTTGGCTTAAAGTAAACTTGGATACTATTTTACACATAAAAGAAGGATAAGTTCTCAATGAAACCTTGTCTCTGTAGGTAGGACTGACTTGCCATAAGAGCTTGCAACTCAGGTACTCCTCTACAGAGGTCTGAATATTCAGTAATAGTTTTATATGTTAAAATCTTCAAGTCAGCCTGATGATCTGGTTCAACCGGAGCAAGTGTTAGCTTTTTTAACATAAACTTAAGATCCCGAGGAGGAGCCACTGGTTTTCGTGCAAGTCTCTTATGCAAAACCCCTTCCAAAACTGTTTTCACATGCAAACGCATTGAAAGAGGGGATCCATAGGCAGACATGCTGAAACAACCAATAAACCTCACACAATTATTGGAGTAGATATCATGTGGTCGAAAGCTAAAAAGAGCGAACAACCACAACTCTGAAAACACCAGAACTCTAAGTTGTTACTGTGGGGGTCGCACTACAGTGTAGATAGGGGTATTTGCACTTTCCTCACTGTAGTACGATCTCGGAGTTGGTTTATATATTTAGCAGGGGGTGTGGGGGGTGCAGCCCCCCACCCCAATTGCAACTTCAAGTTCTAGTGTTTTTGAAGTTGTGGTCGTTCGCTATTATTAGCTTTCGACCACATGATATAGTCCCCAAATGTTGTAAAATCAGAGAAAAACTAGCCTTAAAATGGTGCTAGTTATCTTGTTGGCACCAACTAGAAAACCTTTTCAATTTGCTAATACAAGAGTTTCTAGTAGCAGGTTTTCTTGCCTTCATTAGTACGTACTGGACATCCTTAGTAAAGAGGTGCCTAATGGGCATTAAGACCCAATCACTCAGGTAGTCAGCTGAAATTGATTGGGGTCAGGATATATCAAATACCAGTGTTCTTGTGTGAGTAGATCCATTCTGTGAGGGAGCTTGTGGTAACTGCCCCTGACCATTTTCAAAAGAAGGGACAGCCGCTATTGTCTTGGCTAGAAGGGAGTCACCATAATGATCTTGGGGGATTTCTTCTGAATCTGCAGACATACCCTGGGTATCGGTGCAAATGGTGGAAAAGCATAGGGAGTATTCCTGTCCAAGGAAAGGAAAATACATCAGCCTTCCAGGCCTTCATGCATGGAGTCCTGGAGTAGAATTGTGCCTACTGATTGTTCAGAGATGAGTCAGACAGGCTTACTTCAAGAACTCCCCACAGATGAATCAAATCTTGGAAGACAGTCTGAACTGGTTATTCGTACAGGTCTGCCTTTGTCCTGCTCACCTTGTCTGCCACACAGTTTTGCTCTGACAGGATGTAGGATGCCTGTACAGTGAGACCGTGCTGTAAAGATTATATCCCAAGCTGACATGGCTAGTCTGCATAGGGGGTAAGACCTAGTTCTCCCTTACTTATTGATGTACCGCATAACTGAATTTAATCATATTTGCTGACTCCACCAAATGATTTCTCTTCTGGCAAATCCCAGAACTTGAATTTTAAAAGATAAAGGGTGTTGGTGCTGGGAGCAAAAAGACTTCAGATACCACTGTGTCTTTCTCATGTGGCATCTTGCCAGGGGTATCGTGAATCATACATGCTACAAGTCCCAAAATCCTGAGGTGTTCCTTTGAGGAGACTGACATCTGAGTGGAAAACAAGTGAAATAGATCTAGATTTAGATCTACTTTTCATGTGAAAGAAAAGTTCTTTGAACTGAGGTCTCTAGCAGCCACCCCAGGAACACAACCCTATGTGATGGAGTCAAAAAAAGGCTTTTGAATGTTTTCGTGGAATCTCAGCTTGTGTTGGAGATTTCTCACCAAAGACAGAGAGACTCCTACTACTTTGAAAAAAGACTCTACGATGATAAACAAGTCATCTTAATATGGAAAAATGTGGATACCTTGTACCCTGCAATGATCTATAAATGGAAATAGACACTTTATTAACACTCTTGGTGGAGTGGGTAGTCCAAAGGATAAAGCAGAGAAACTGATAATGTGATCCAGACACAAATAACTTAAATCCTGCAGTCTGGATGAATAGGGATGTGATGGTAAGCATCTATTAAATTTAGTGCAACTAGAAAACATAAATGAGGAAGAAGGGGTAACAGGTTGTTTAGTAACTGAATTTTGAACCTGGGCAATATCACAAATTGATTTAGCAAGCAAAGATCCAAAACTGGACTCCAGTTATTTTCTTTCTTTAGCACCAAAGACATCCTTGAATAAAACTAAATTGGGGAGGAGTAACAGGATCTATTACTCCCTGAGGCAACATATGTTGAAGGACAGGGTGAAACAGAGGAGTATGGTCTGGAGAATGAGGAATTACTCCCTAAGAGGGAGGAATTTACTCCCACTGCCATCTGTAACCTTGATGAATAGTCTTCAGAACCCATTTGTCTGAAGCTATTTGTTGCCAGAGAAAGAGAGAGAAATGGAGATTCACACATTCTGGAATGGATAAGGGACCTGCAGGCTGGGAGGAGGGAACATTGTCCCTTGATCAGTCATTCTAACTTGTTTGACTGTCCTTTGTTTTTGGGGGGTTACTGCCATTTTTGTGGAAATCTCTTGACATTGCTTCATAGAAGTCTGTTTACCAGCATTTTGTTGAGACTTTATTTTGTTTCCTGCCAAAATTGGACAAGGGGATAGAGAATCCCTCTGGTAATATGGAAAAGGAGTGCTGAAAGATCTGAGAGATTCCCTGAATCATCTAAAACCTCTCATTACATTTTTTGATAAACTCTGCAGCAGAGGGTCCAAAAAAGTATACCTCTATTCAAATGAGAACTTAAAATCTTATTTTACATCTTCTGGGAGATTTTGGGAACACAGCTAGGCAAACCTCATCAATACAATACCTATGAATGTAGTCCTGGAAGAAGTATCAACAGAGTCGTATACACCTTTTAAACAATGAGCTGTGACCTGTGAAATGGAGGAAAACAAAGCATTCAAACATATTTTCCTCACAATAAGAAACTGCAGACATAACATTCCTCATACTGCCACAATTAGTCAGAATAAACTAACATACGAGCCTGACAATTCAAAATTCTGAAAATCAAACTTGCAGAAGCATAAACGTTTTTCCCCACAGTTTTCAATTATTTTACCATTCATGTAAGAAAGGGAATGACTGGAATTAATCAAATGCTTTGCAGCACTAGGAATAACTAAAGGTACAGCTGCTGGGTCAAGTTTGAGACTATCAGGGAAATGGCAAGTAGTAATGCACACATTCTTCAAGGCAGACAGCACAGGAAGGATGGGAGAAGATTCTAGAAATTCCATTTGTAATGGCTCATAGTATTTGCTGGGGGACTGTGAAACTTCAGTGTACTCCCACTGTAAACACTGGCACATTCTGGAAATATTCTCAGAAAAAGAAAATCCTACACAGGGAAAATCAGATACCTCATTCCCTCTTGAGACCAAAACAAAAATCTGAGGAGAAAGTCCTGCATCCCTTCATCTTCCTGTCCAGATTCAAAATCCTGACTCTCTGGCGAAAAAAGTTATCCATTTTTATTTTACCAAAAACAACCTCATGAAAGATCAATAACCTGAATTAGAACCTCACCCAGACCTAATATACTACTCCTGTCCAGGAAAATTTGAGCAGGAACAGACAGATGTTTAGTTTTCGGTTTCTTTTTGACAGGAAAAGTGGGCCAGCAGGGTTATTAATGGCAGTAGCTGCTTCCCCAGGAATGGGTACAACATTCAGACTAAACATGGACGCCTTCCCTGCCCCTTCTCCCAGGACCAACAAAACTGGCTCTCCCTTGACCACTGAGGGGACACCATCAGATGCAGAGAACACTGTGAATCCCCATTCCATAGTGGCTGTAGGTGTTACACCAGAGGGATCTAAGTTAAAAGACGAGTGGTCTGAAGAACCAGTTTGGCCACAGCAGTCATCCACCTGCAGCTGAGGCAAATTGCTAGCTTGCTGCGGTGGCAAAGGCCATTTGCTTAACTTTTTCTTATTATGGCTGGAAAAAGGACTGTCCATGGTACTGATAGTTTGTTCCATTGTCAAGCCAAAATGGTACTTCCTTCCTAGGGAAACCAAGCAGTACAAGCCAGTAAAAGTACAAAGTCCCAAAAAAGTCACATTTTCTCAGTAAAATCACATTAAAAAGTGATTTGATACATTTTTCCACACCCAAGAAGTAATAAATACAGTTTTTCCAGAGGAAAAATGATTTTAAAATGTTTTTAGCAACTTTTAAACTGACAGTAAAAGAGTACGCTCCTGTTTAAAAGTACAGTTGAGTCTCATGACAGACTGTTAAACCACAAACTCCTAGATTAAAAACAACTTTCCTAACAAGGAAAGTAAAGGTACATAATAAATTATTAAACGTGGAAGGTTTTTCCCCAAAGAAAACTTATCTGCCCTAATGAAATAGCACAAGCCAACTGTTTATCCTCGAAAATCTGTATATGTGTGCTCTCTTCTGTGGCAGGAAAGGTCTGAATGGCTTGGCACCAACACCTATCTTTTTAGACAGCTCAACTTGAACTGCCTAACAGTTTGGGTGGCTGGAAGGTCCCCTGCAGCTGGCTGGCTGGCTATTACATATTTGGCAGGATATAGCCTATATAGTTTAGGCTAGTGCAGCAGTGATCAATATGATGAACATCATCTGTTCTTATCCAAAACTGTTAACAGCTGAACAACAATAATGAACAAGAGGCACCAGCTCTGAGACATACAGGAGATAAAGTGGCTAAGTTCAAACAGCAGCTTGAGAACGGGCAGGTGAGGACAGAAGTGAACAGCCACTGCTGGCTCTCCCATACTGGGGGAAAGGGAGGCAGCTCTTGGTCACCACATGGGGGACACCTAACATGTGCCCTCCCCCCTTGGATCTTGAGCCTACTGAGCTTGCCATTTCCTGTACAAGTCACACAAGTAAGCTGAGAAGAATTTAGCATGCAGAGGCAAGTTTCCCCTCAGTTGCAGACCCAGCAGAGATCAACTCAGCTGCCACAGGGGGTGTGTGCTCCACTAGCGAGAGGGTAAGCTGGGCCACTCCCTACCATCCAATTCCCAGAGATGAGCTGATTTGCAACAAATGGTCCGTAGTGCTATCACCTTGTCTGTTGATGTCCAGATCCTGCTACAATGGAACAAATGGGTCATCTGGGTGCAGGTGGAGGAGACATAAATAAATAAAGCAAGCAAGCACAGGAAACTGACTAGAAACAAAGTAAAACTTGGCAGAAAACAGCAGCATCCTGATGGGGGAGCTATTGAAGCAGTCAGCACAATCTGTTAGGAAACAACCTCTGAAAAGAAAAAGGAACAGACTAACCTGTTATGAAGAGAATCCGAATCATAAAAGGAGAAATTCCACAATACAATTTTAACTAATGGTAGCCTGGGGCAATTCTGCGGAAAAATTATTTCATCTCATGGCTGAAGAGATCTGGAAAGGAGTCCCTTGGTGCCTAGGATTATGATAAACTGGAGGGGCTACATTACTGTGTAAAAGTTTCGTGAAGCTGGCTAAATCATCTGGTTTTAGTCTTAGAAGTGAGGATTATGAACTTCCAATGATTAATCTAGCACAATAGACAACCCACCCAGCCCACATTCCAAATTCTGCATTCTGTCACTCAGTCATCCACACAAAAAAACTCAGAACACTGTGATATCACACTACATGATGAATTTGAAAAAGAAAAGCAAAAAACAGGAAGATGAGACTCTCTTTATACAAGACCTAATATTGCTCTCAACATGGGCGGTATGGTAAGACACTGAAGTCCACACCCTTAGACAAGCAAAATAGCTAAAGACAGACCTAGACGTGCAGTCAAAGTGATATGGAACAGCAAAAGATAAATCCAAAAAAGGGAACACTGCTTTTGCCTGACTATTTTTAACTTATTTTGTCAAAAAGGGGCATCTGAGTTTTCACATCTTCCCCAAGGCAGTGAGACTTCAGAATGGTAATATACAAGGTGGTGACATGGGGGTGGGGTTGACCATTACAATGATATCTCTTGTCTTTTTCTCCAATCATTTTTTTTTTTGGGGGGGGGTCCCCTGCTTTGAGAATTCTTCAAAATGTTGCATCATTTTTTTTAAATCCATAGCAAACCAAGGGAAGTTGTTTGATCTTTGATCTTATAACCACGTGAAAAAAATGTTACAAAACTAGTGCATCGACACCCTAGAAATAAAGGAATGGAGAATATGAAAGCAATGTTTAAATGTCTTCATAGGCCAAAAAGGTTACATTTATAGTCAATGTTCTGTCAGAAAGCAACCATAAATAATAAGAATGAGAAAAGGGTAGCAAAAAGTACAGTTTTGTACCTACCATAAATGTAGATGTTTGAGTGTTCACCCTGCTGCAGTCATCACACTTGGGTTATCCTGCCGTCAGGCGGTCCCACAGTCGGCCCGAATTCCAAAGTCTTGGCCCGGCGTCGGTTGCTGTCGCTTCTTCCCTGACGTCAGTGCGCCAGGGGTATATAAGAGGCATCCAACGCCATTTTCTTCAGTTTTTCTTGCCCCAGATGTCAGGTGCCCCCAATAGGTAGGCAAAATAGCAAAATATATATATATATATATATATATATATATATATATATATATATATATATGTATATATATATATGTATATATATATATATATATATATACATACATATAGCTATATAAAAATAAAACAAAACCCTTAGGCACAAGCAAATACACCACAGAGGTAGTATCGGATAGAGTGGTATTGATACGTTCCACTGTTTCAGAGGGAATGGAGGGTGGGTAACCTGGACTGCAGCAGGGTGAACACTCGAACATCTACATTTATGGTAGGTAGAAAACTGTACTATGTTCATCGTGTTACCCTGCTGCAGTCATCACACTCAGGTTGAATCCCAAAGCTAAGGATGGGAGGTGGAGTCAAACAGGGTTAGAAGAAGCTAGTAGGCCCTGCAAAACTGCAGTGGCAAAACCAGCTCTAGTCTTAGAGTATAGAGGTAGGTGATAGTGTTTGGTGAAGGTGTGCACTGAACTCCAAGTTGCAGCTTCCAGAATATCCTTGGTTGGCACTCCCCTGAGAAAGGCTGCTGATGTAGCTGTAGCCCTGGTGGAGTGGGACCTAATGTTAGCAGATACTGGTTTCCCATGATGTGAGTAGCAGAAACGTATGCAATGCCCTATCCATTTAGAAATCGTCTGTTTTGAGATAGTTTTTCCTTGTGATCCTGTAGCATAAGCTACAAAGAGCTGGTCAGTTTTTCTGAGAGCCTTAGTTTTATCCAAGTAGAAATGTAATTGCCTGTGAATGTCCAAAGAGTGCAGGAGTCTTTCTCCTTTGTTCTGGGGGTTTGGGAAGAAGGTGGGCAAGTGAATGGTTTGGTTTAGGGACACACTGGATACCACCTTTGGCATAAAGGAAGGGTTAGTTCGTACAGAGACTCTGTCTTGATGAAAAATGAGGAAAGGCTCCACTGCCATTAGTGCCTGTAGCTCTGAGACTCTTCTAGCTGAGGTTATTGCTAGTAATAGGGCAGTTTTCCATGAAAGAAATTTTAAGTCAGCTGAAAAGGCTGGTTCAAAGGGCGGCAGTGTAAGCTTTTCCAGAACAAAGTTGAGATCCCAAGTAGGTGTTGGAGCTCTACTTGACGGTCTTAAGTTCTTAGTCCCTCTGAGATACTGTCTTAGGAGTGGATGTGAGAATAAAGGAGGATCCGTGCTGTAATGAGCTGAAATTGCTGAGGCTTGTATCTTAATAGGTGAAAAGGAAAGTCCTTTGTGTAACATCTCAGTTAAATATTGTAGAATCTGAGGGATGTTTGGATCAAGGGGATTTAGGCCTTTAGCCTGGTTCCAAGCACAAAATCTTTTCCATTTGTCTGAATAGGTTTTCCTGGTGCTGGGCCTCCTGGCCTCCATAATGACATCCATAACAGCTTTGGATAAAGGTATTGGCTGGTTGTTTAGGTAATTTGCCATGCAGCCAGGTTTAAAGTCTTGAGCTGGCTGTGTAGAATATGATTGTCTCGCTGGGTGAGCAGGTGAGGAATTTGAAGCAAAATCCATGGTGGGCCCTGGGCCATGTTCCTTAAAATTGGATACCAATGCTGGCATGGCCAGTCTGGTGCAACGAGTATCATTTGTGGCCTCTCTAATTTGACTTTCAGCAGTACCTTTGCTAGAAGAGGCAGTGGAGGGAAGGCATACACTGTTAATGTTTTCCAACTGAATGAGAGGGTGTCCACTTTCCAAGGTGATGGATGGAAGGTCCTTGTGCAAAATTTTTGAAGTTGGTGGTTGTGGGGGCTTGCAAACAGATCTATGTCTGGGGGTCCCCATTTTTGAGCTATCATTGCAAATACTTGTGGATCTAGTTTCCATTCGTGTGGATCCATCATCCATGATGTTTCTGCTTAGGTCGTCTGCCAATGTGTTTTTCCTTTCCTGGCAGGAATTGTGCTTGTAATTGAACCTGGTAAGATAGTGCAGTGTTCTACAAGGTCATTGCTTGCCTGCACAGAAGGTAGGAATGTGTGCCCCTTTGCTTGTTTATGTACCACATTACTGTGGTATTGCCCATCTTTATTATTAGTTGTCCTGGGTGTAGAAGGTCCTTGAAAGCTGTTAGGGCATTCTGTACTGCTAGCATTTCTTGATTGATATGCAGATGTCTCTGATCTGAAGTCCATTTGCCCTGAATGCACTGCCCTGCCATGTGTGCTCCCCAGGCATACTCCGATGCATCTGTTTTCATAGTTTGCCTGGCTGTGGGTAAGGTGAAAGGCTAACCCTTGTTGAGGTGACATGCCTGTGCCCACCATAGAAACTCCTGTTGAAGGCAGGGAATGAGTGGTATCATTGTTTCCAAGCTGTGGCTGTGCTGAGTCCATACACTTTTCAGGTACCATTGTAATTTCCTCATATGCAGTTTTGCAAATGGTTTTAGTAGTATGCAAGATGCCATGAATCCCAAGGCCTGCAGAATTTTTCTTGCAGGGAGTTGGGTCTTTGTTGCCATTATTCTGAACTATTGAATCAGCTGTCGTTGTTTGTCTGACCATTGTAAGCCATCTGGGCCATTGTATTCAAGCTGGCACCCAGGAATATTATGTTTTGTGAGGGCACTAGTTTTGATTTCTTTTCGTTTACTGTGTACCCTAGGCAACTTAGAAGGTGTTTGACAAATGCCAGATGCTTTAAAAGAATGTCCTTGCTTTCTGCTTGAATAAGGCAGTCGTCCAGGTATGCATATATTTGAATTCCTCTTTGTCTGCAGTATGCAATTGCTGGTGCCAGGCATTTTGTGAAGACCCTGGGCACAGTAGATAAGCCAAAGGGCAGTGCAGAGAATTGATATTGTGTTGAACCTGCAATGAAGCGGAGGTATCTTCTGCAATTTTGTCTGATAGGGACATGCAGGTATGCCTCCTTGAGGTCCAAAGTGACTAGCCAAGCATTCTTGCCCAGCATGGGAAGAAGCTGCTGTAGTGTTAGCATCTTGAATTTTGGTACTTGCAGATAGGTGTTCAGAATTGAAAAATCCAGAATGGGTCTCCATGATTTGTCCTTTCTTGGGACTAGGAAGAGTCTTGAGTAAAATCCTTGTCCTTGCTCCTGCGTAGGTACCTGTTGAATGGCTCTCGTGTCCATGAGAGCTGTAATTTGTTTTTGTGCCTCTGCCTATTGATTTGGTGGCAGGTTTGGCATTCCTTTGATCCTTGGTAAGGTATGAAAGTGGAATCTGTATCCTTGAGAGACGATGTTTAGAACCCATTTGTCTTTTGTGATGATGTGCCAGTTGTCTGCAAAAAATGCTAGTTTTCCTCCCAAGGGAGCTGCCAGGAGAGATTTGCTTGGTAGTTTGAGGACAGACTCATTGTGTTTGTCTTCTACTAGCTTGGGGCCTGTCTTCTCCTCTTTTCTGGGTAGCAGAACCCCATTGGTGAGGTTTGTAAGGGCCCTGTGACTGACCTCTGCCCCTTGGGCGTCTGTATTTGCCCCTCTGTGATCTGTCTGAAGCTGGAAAGGACCAATTTTTTGTTGGCCAATTTCTGCTGAAACGAGGGAGTTGTACCTGCAAAAAATCCTTGACCGTTTGCATAGACTTTGCCTTATCCTCATTTTCTTTAAAACCTCTTCTGCTTTGATACCAAATAATTCATTCTGCTGTAAAGGTGAATCCAGTAATTTTGCTTTAACATGGTCAGGGAGGGTTTGTTCTTTTAACCAAGCATGTCTACGTATGACAGAGCCAGTAACAGCTGCTCTACAGGAAGCTTCCAATGAATCAAATCCGCATTGTAAAGTATGTTTGCCCACCTGTTCAGCTGCATGCAACAGATCCTGCATTTCTTTAAATTCAGACTGTTCTGAATGTGTGCTCATTTTTTGTTTTAACTGAGACATTAGGAATTGCTGATATTTCAACATGTGAAACTGGCAATTTAATGCTCTCATAGCCAGAGTTGCTGAGGTGTATATTTTCTTTCCCCATCTATCTAGGGCTCTGGAATCCCTTTCAGAGGGCACAGGATTTTTAGCCATAGAAGCTTTAGCCCCCTTGGGACCCTGGGAAATTGTTTCTGGGTCAGCCACAGGGCTTTTATAAAGGAATTTGTGTGAGTCAGGTACTCTGTAGTATCTGTCTGGTTTGGCTGGAGCAGGAGGTAGAGAATCTGGATTTAAACTAGACTCCAAGTAAACATCATCCACAATATCTAAAACAGGAGGGATAGCAAGTGGTCTGTGCTGGGGTATTAAAAGGAACTCCTGGAGCTTTTTCTTGGAATCTGAGTAATCCTGGCCTTCCCAGTGGAAATGTTCCCTCATGGTATGCAAAGTTTCCCCAAAGGAGTAGTCTTCAGGGGGAGATGCTGAGGGAATAGAGTCTTCAGCATCAGAGTCTTCATAAGGTGGAAAAGTGTAATCCTGTTCCTCAGAGGAATCTGAGGAGAGTGAAACCTGGTCAGAGGATGCATAATCCTCCTCTTGTCTTGGTCTTTTATCAGCATGGGGCCTTGAACTGTAGACTGATGTACAGTTTTCTTAGGTTTTAAAGGAGTTTTAAGCTTAGCATAAGATTTAATGGTGAGTGTAGTCAGTCTGAAGACACCTTCTGCAGCCGAAGGTGTTTCCACTGCACCAATGTCTACTTCTGCTCCGGTGTCGGTAGATGGCTGCGTTGGCCTAGTAGGCTCCGCTTGGGAATCTGCAGCTGTCTGGGGTTCCAGTTCTGCGGTCGTCAGGGGCTGCATAGGCGCCTCACTGAAAACCGGAGAACCGGAGACAGGCCCAGCTGAGGCCTCGGATTCTGACTTGTTCCTAGGCTGCCTGTCCTTACCCTTGCGTTTTTTATGTGCGGCGGTCGTTGGCTGCTCCGACGGCATGATATAATTAAATTTCCTACCAAAGTAATGCTGTGCGAAGTCAAAACGGCATTTGATAGTTCGTTTATTAAACCTAGCGCAAAACCGACAGCCTGTGATGTCGTAGTCTGGGCCTAGGCAAGGAATACAATAGGAATGGAAGTCTTTATGAGGTATTTGCTTCCCATAAGAAATGCAATTGTTAACTTTTTCTGACATCGGACTGAGGAAAAGAAAATGTTCCCCAACGGGGTACTTAGCTTTATTGAAGACTTCGGACTGAAATTCAAATCGAAAATCACAGGTGTCGGCCGATCGGCACTTGCGAACTGCTTCGGGCACTGCGCGGCAAGAAAGACTGAAGAAAATGGCATTGGATGCCTCTTATATACCCCTGGCGCACTGACGTCAGGGAAGAAGCGACAGCAACCGACGCTGGACCAAGACTTTGGAATTCGGGCCGACTGTGGGACCGCCTGACGGCAGGATAACCCAAGTGTGATGACTGCAGCAGGGTAACACGATGAACATCTTCTGAAACTGTGTTTCTGTATAAAGAATGATGCACAATTCAAACAGAATTCCATGCCAAAAAGGGAAGGAAGCTTAAAATGAAAAAGCTAAATGGTGGTGGTGGGGTACAACAAAGGGCATGCCAGTATCACACAATGGGCTTTATCTACTCAAGCTCCTTGTTTTTATTTAACGGTGACAATGTGATAGAGCAGTAAAAACACCTGTCAGATGACATGTTTAACAACAACAAAGAAAAAAAAAACTGAAGTAATTAAAATAAAAAATTGCAGTATGAACTACATTATAGACTTTCTCTAAATTTAGCATCAGGGAAAATAATACTAGAAAACACAGCATCAAAATGTGTGAATTTCACAGATTACATGCTCTAATTTGACTTCACAGCTTTTCTTTACCCTGTTGCCTTTTTTAAACAAGTTTACAAGTCCCTGACATTGACTACTTTTGTATCTATGTATGGAAACAGCCACACCTACTGTATGAAACAGCTGTAAGTACTAACGAAAGCCTCAGTGAGGTCATCTTCAGGCAGCCAGCCAAATAAAATGTTTCAAAACAGTTTACAAGAAACAGGAGGAAAATAGGGTGAAAAATAAAGGCAGTTTTTCATCTGCACAGCTCTCTCCTGTAACCCAGCAAGCATTATATATACTTTGTGACAAGACAGAATTCAACAAGTGGATTGGTGTGGGACATACAGCACAGAAAACCCTGCAATTATGGTATTTTCTTGCTCAGGAAATAAAAACCAAAGTCTCCACCCCCCACCTACTACAAGTGCTCTTAAATAATAATTGCACACAATCTAAATGTAAGCAAGGCTTCGTTAGAAAAATGCACACTGCAGGATTTTACTTTCTCTTTAACAGTTTTATGTAGAAATATATGACCATTGTTTAGTAACAGTTTTATAACCATCAAACCTTTCCCCATTCAGAACCTTGAACAATAAGACCATGAACCCCATGTCAGGAAATTACAATGCCCAAAAATGGGATTGAAATGTCTCCTTATCTGGATTACTTCCGTACTTTCCTGCTCTTTTATACTGTGGAAGCAGATGGTGTTTTAGTTACTTGTGCAGCAAATTGGTGCATTTACATTTTCCCAGCAGTTCTGCAATTCATCTTTTTTTTCTCCTCTCTAAGTGTATAAATAGGTAAGCCATAATGATCACACATAGCCATAGCCTGGGGCAAACTTGCCAAAAAACATAACATAATTTTAAAATGAACATGCTACGTTCTAATGCAATACTATTTCATATATTAAATACCAAAACATTAAAAGTAAGACAAACTTGTACGGTGATTGTTTGATTCAGCTACGTACTTCATTAATTTCACTCTGTTAACTGGGTAAGATTCCACTAGGCCTAGAGTGATTGCATTTGAAGGATACCACAAAAAAATGCCTCTGCTTCTCAATGCACACAAAAGGGTTTTATAATCAAGTCATCATATTTAAAATTGATTTGCAACTATATTAAAAAATTTTGCCTTCCTCAGTCAAACAAACAAAAGCATAAATTACTGTCATTTATACCCTGATAAATTAGCATTTAAAGCAACAGCAATCATTAGAATCAAGGCTGCATTTCAACACACATTTTTTTATGTCCACCCAGATTTTATCAATAATCGTGAAATGAAATTTAGCATTACTATGTTTAAGTGTGTGTTTATACAGGGCGTTTAATGTACATTTGTTCTGAATGTCACTTAGATGTTCAGACATACGAGTATGCAAAGATCTCGAAGTCTGCCTTACACAGAAGGCAGAACATGAACATGTGGCTAAATATATCAGGAATCAAGCCTTTAGCGTTTTGTAAAAGTATGTGCAGAGGACCAAGTAGTAGCTTCTAGAATTCAACCCTTTCCAAAAAGCCACAAATGAAGCCAAGGCCCTAGGAGAGTGGGCCTTGACCCTGCCTGGAATATTTTTGTGATTGCGAGTAGTAACAAAAGGTAAATAGCCTTAGACAACAATTTGGAAATAGTCCGTTTTGACACAGGTTGCCCTTTCTTCTTACCTTCACAAAAAATGAACAACTGATCTGAAGATCTGAAAGATTTAACAATCAAGATAGTACCTGAGTTGTCTGTGGACTCCCAAGGTATGGACTATCCTTTCTCCCTCATTTTTAGGATCAGGAAAGAAAACTGGGAGGTGAATAGTTTGGCTTAAAGTAAACTTGAATACCACTTTAGGAAGGATTAGTTCTCAAAGAAACCTGGTCTAAAAATGAGATAGGGTTGACCCACTATAAGAGCTTGCAATTCAGATACCCTTCTTGTAGGGGTCAGAGCAATCAGTAACATTTCTTTCATGTTAAGAACCTCAAGTCAGCCAGATTAGCTGGTTCAAATGGAGCAAGTATTAGCTTCTCTAACACAAAATTAAGATCCCAAAGAGGTTTATGCAAACCCCCTTTCAATAACACTTTGATATGAGACTGCATTGAAAGAGGAGGATCCATGGGCAGTCATGCTGAAATGGCCAATAAATGAACCCTGACAGAGGAATACGAAAGTTGGTAGGATAATAACTCACACAAATATTGTAGAACCAGAGAACAAAAAGTAAATGCCAGCACCATATGAGTAAGTCAGACCTTCTTTATTGTGGCAACACCATAAAATCAGACCGGTTTATAAATGGTCATTCAGCCCTGGAGAAAATAAACCCCCAAGCCTAATGATCCAACCCTTCTCTTCTTTATTTAACATTACATGCCACCCTGATTTATTTGTCCTGCCCACCCAGATTTTATCAATAATCATGAAATGAAATTTAGCATTACTGTGTTTAAGTGTGTGTTTATACAGGGCGTCTAATGTACGTTTGTTCTGAATGTCACTTAGATGTTCAGACATACGAGTATGCAAAGATCTCGAAGTCTGCCCTACATAGAAGGCAGAACATGAACATGTGGCTAAATATATCAGCCAATCTGATCCACAGTTTGCAAAAAAAAACATGATCATAAACTTACTTGTGTTTTTACTGGAGAATTGTTTAGTCTTTAACATATGTTTACAGAAAGAACAATGCCCACACGGAAATGATCCAGTCAATTTCTCCCCAGTCAAAGTAAGCTGTTGTTCTATACTCCAGCCCTTATTACCCCATTTATAATGGTTTGACTTACTGATATGGTGTTGACTTTTGTACAATACTGAGGATTTGTGGCCTTTGCACCAGCCTTACTTGCAGGGGTGTGTTTTTAGAACCAGAGAACAACCAGCCCTAAATGGATGTTGGTTATGTTGCCTGCACCAACTAGAAAACATTTCCCATTTGCTAATATATGATTTTCTGGTTCATAGGGTCAAAGTTATATACCAGGTAAACAACCAAACAGCGTCTTTATAAGCCTAGCTATGCAATCCAACCTGTGTTTCTATGCATCATGCATGTTTATCAGAAGAGGGTATGTTAGGAAGTTTTTACAGGTTATGTAGGGTTGGGGTGTATCATTTTGGGCATTACTGTCTGCCTCTCTCTCTATCAAATCGGAATTAACTAAATGCTTAGCAGCAGTGTGATCAGCTAAAGCTATAGTTGCTGGGTCAGGAATGGGAAAATTGCAGGCATTAAGACATACATCCTCTAAAACAGACAGAACAGAAGGAATGGGTGTAGGTTATGGAAAATCTTTTTGTAACAGCTCATAGTATTTTCTGAGGGACTGAAAAACCTCAGTGTTTTCCCACTGAAAACACTGGCACATTCTAGCAATACTCTCAGAGATAGAGAACCTCCCACAGGAAGAATCCAAAACTGAGCTCTCGACTCTGAAACAGAATCTGAGGACAAAACCCTGTATCCATCCTTGTACCTTTCTGTTCAGATTCAGAATTTTGAATCTCTTCAAAAAGAGAGTAATCCCTCTATCTTTTACTACAAACTGCTTTACAAGAAGAATCAATAGCCTGAATTAAACTCTCAGTCAGACCCTGTAAACTACTCCTATCCAAAGAAAACTGAGGATGAGTAAATACATGCTTGATTTTCTGTTTCTTTTTGACAGGAAAAATGGGGTCAACTGTTACTAATAGCAGCAGCTTCTCCAAGGATGGGCACAACATTCTGGCACAACAGGGAAACCTTCCTGGTTCCTTCTCCCAGGACTAGCAACAGTGGCTCTCCCTTGCCCACTGAGGGGACCCCGACAGCAGATGCTAAACCCTGGTCCATAGTGACTGTAGGTGCTACAACAGAGGGATTCCAGGACTTCTCACTGCTAAGAAATGAACAAGTTTGAGTCTGACAGGGTCACACAATGGTTGGCAGAAAGAGAAGTGAAAAAAGCACCTAGAGAAAAAAATGAGCTTCCTTTCAAAAGTGATGGCTCTGCTTAAATGATTTATTTCCTGTGTGCTTTCCACCCCTATATCTGCCAACTATCAAGTCACGCCATACAGGAATATCACTTTTTCATTCTCCCATCCAGGTATTCAAAGTGCAGATGTAACAGCCATCTGGAAGTGCCATCATCCAGGCAGTTATGATGCTGCTTTGAGCTTCCCAACCATCAAACATATACTTGCATGGTGCAGAAGAAAGTGCCCTTCACCCCTGATGGGTGAAGTCTAGGTCGTCTCCCCAGACTAGGGCCTGAAGGTATCCTTACTATTTAGCTCTGTCTCGTCAGTGTACAAATCTGGCTTATCCCTCAAACTTGCTGACCTATCCCTCTAGCATTAGCTGACAGGTACTCCCTCTAATAAGTGGGCCACATCACCCTTGGACATGAGCTGAAATAGTTTCCCCTTATCCCCAAACCTGCACTAACCCCACTCCTTAGTGACTCACACAGGCACTGCATCACCACAGGGTGTCCAATACTCACCCGCTGACATCTGAGTGCTCCCACACATCCACTCTTTAAGAGCTACCATCACCTACTTGGGAAGGCAAGACTACATCACCTCAGTCAACAGCCTCTGTGCATGCATCCACTTATAATTCAGCCAGTGCTAAAGTATAAGCATCCACTTGTACTGAAGCACTGGCTGAACAGGAACCATGGCACCGTCCCACTGACATGGACAAGCTAACAAACTGCCATTCACTCCCATCACCCTCTGTCAGAATCTTCCAGCACCTGAGCCGCTAACTGAACACAGATCATCTGAGTTTAGTCGGGGCACAATCCCACTTTGCCATAGACCCAGGGCTCTGTTTAATTAATCTTCCACTAGATTATGCATTGTGCAATCAGAAGAACACAAGTGTATACACACACACACACACACACACTTCACTGCTACACAAATCACAGACACACACACACCTCACTGCTGCACAAATCACAGTCACACACACGTACACACAAGTACACACAAGTACACTTCACTGCTGCACAAATCTGACAGAATTATTATAAAAACACAGAAAATGTAATTATCTAGTCCACAGCTGCAATACCAGTACAGTACTGTGTTGCATTGTGCTGTGTTTCTTCTGAGATAAAAGTTCCTTCACTTATTCCTCTAAACTTCAATAACAATTTAAGTCACACAATGATGACGGGGGGGGGGGGGGGGGTAAATGTGCAACATAATACAATTCCAGCGCTCCCTCACCTGTTTTTATTAATATGCAGTCTTAATGTGGTAATATTCAATTTTAGAGAGAAAGGGAATGTAAAATCTCTCACACATAGGGTTGCAGGGTAGTTTGTTCCTCTTCAAAATCGCCTTTGAATCCTGAAAGATTATGCAGTAAACTACAGTGCAACTTCAATATTCTATGGCTAGGTTTTCTTTACTGCCTTCAGCAATTCAGGTGTATAATAATTTGATGCTTCAGGGAACACTAGACCTGACTGGATGTTCAGTGGGTCATAACTTGGTAACCTTTAACAGACCCTATAAACAGACAGATGCATATACAGGCCTACAGTCATAAGTATCTAACCAGAAAATAAGTCATATTATTTACCACTTAGTACGCAAACAATATAATCTTTAATACACCATACCACAGAATACTCTTTGGATTCACAGTAATTCCACACACTTGGATCACACTTCTTATAAATTATAAAAGTCAAAAATGGACACCACTGACTTTCACAACACATCAGAATACAAGTATTTTTGCAGGAGGGGCATCCTTCACATTCCAATTCTTCTAAATATACTAACTTCGAGACAGCACAGCATAGTGATAAAGGGAAACATCTGTACCCCTAACAGTTCCATGGTCATGCTAAATACAATACCTGTTCTTGGATGGAATCTGAATTTTATTAAATCTCATTGTTAAATCACATTCCAGTGCTTAGAATCTGAATAGCAGTACAAAAGGGGGATGCATTTGTTTCTGAGGTCTGAGTCAATAGTACAGAGACTTCAGTATGTGGCCCGTCAGACAAGCAGAGAATCAGTGTTTTTTTAAACAGCTGTATTAGCTTTACATAACAAAACTGACATGGTTACAGATGCAGTGTTGGAAGATGAAACAAACCATTACAAACATTTTCATTAATTTGTGCATTATACATAGGTTTTTTTTAAACAAACATCATTCACTCCAAAATTACATAAACACCTCACGTTCTGGCCTCCCCGTTAAAGTTTAGTCCTCCTCTTGAACATTGCTCTGCATGTATTGCTCCCAAAAATTCCACGTATTTCTATGTAATTTATTTCTTCCCTTTTACAATCCAATATCCAATTCTGCTATCTTATTTACAATATTCAATACTTCCATTTATGGCTGGTTTAGATTTTGATTTCTATCATCTAATAACTGTTTTTTGGTAGCCAACAGCATTAAACTTGGCAAGATTTAACTATATTTAGGCAATTCAGATCCTCTGCACCAGCTCAAAAGAATCATTTCCTTAGTCTTAGCCACTTGTTCCCACATTATTTCTGACAAAAATATTGTATACGGAATTTTTAAAATCTGCTAACTCATTACACTTCCAAAAAACATTTTCACAGTTAACACTATTTTTTCCATCATACCGCCACAGTAAACACTTTCAAGTAAAAATCCTAAACCTTCTGGACTTTGTTGCATACTTCAGAGCTATACATATGTCCTCCCATTGTTCCTTCTCTTCAAATCTTTTCTAACTTCCTCTGAGTCTTGTATTTATGAAGTATTTCATATGGCCTTCTAATTATGCTCTTTTTAACAGCAGCTTCTGTTCTTGACTCAATTAAAAACTCTTCTAGCGCTGGATTGTCAATTAGCACTCCCCTATCCCTTTCTCTTTGCCTGTAATCTATTAGTATCTGGTAGGAAAGACAGTCTCTAACCTACATTCCAAAGTTCTGCTTGCCTCTCTAGTTACTTGTTGCTAATACTTTGAATCCTTTGTCAATTTTCTCCAATACATTCCAAGAGCCTCCTTTTACCTATTTTCTGCGTCCATACTTAAAGTCACTGTCAAAACCCCCTTCCTCCATTTCCATATTAACTTAGTTCATAAGAACACTTTCTGCAGCTGAAAGAACAGAATATTCCGTATGGCTGTTATTCTCTGTAATGATCTGATTCCAAAATCCTACTCTCTCCTTATTTCTCACACTTCCCCCATTTCATTATCATTACTTTCCATCCTGATTTATAATCTTTTGCTGCTCTTCTTATTTATACAGGCATCAACTATAAAGCTCTAAAGTGTCCCTTCAAATCAAGTAATCTTACACCATCTTGTTCTATGGGGAGGATCAGTTTATCCCACTTAACTCTTGCCCTCTTTCTCTACAAAACAAATTCAACTCTATTAATTAACGTATGTAACTTGAAGTGACACCCTGACCCCATGTGCAAAAATAAGAAAAAAGGATTGTGGATGGATGGATGTTACTTCTCCGTTGACTGACAAAAATATGCCTGACTTGTATATAAAATTAAAAGGAGTAAAAACATTTTCACTGCTTGCATCTTACTATCCATATATACTATCAAGAGCTTCTAGTTTCTCAGTTTTTGCATTATTTTTTAAAGTCTGTTCACACATATCCATAGCCGCCATAACAGAATCCTTTTTAATCCATACACTTAAATACTTCATCTTATCGTGTCCCCATACATATACATATTGCTGAACCAGCTCATGCGTGGGTACATACTTTTCAATACAACCTTTCTTTTACCTTCATTAATTTCATATCCTAAAAAGACTTGAAACTGCCTCAAAATGTTCTACAGCACACAAATGTCCTTTTTTTAAAATTTCAAGCACAAAATATCATCACCTGCAAAAAAGATACATTTTATTGATTACCATAGCATTTACATCTTTCTATTTGAGAGTCCCTTATTTTCTTTGTCAATGACTTTAAACATAATGTAAATAAAGGGAAAGAGGACACCCTGCCTTGTTTCTCTGTTCTAACTCAGCTTGTCAGAGAGGAATCTTCCCCCCTTAATCCTTGCTTCTGAACCTTCTTCTATTCTCCTAATTAACCCTATTGTTCTATCAGGAAATGCAAATGCCCAACTCATAAAATCCCAGCTCTCCCTATCAAATGTTTTTACTGCAACAAAACCCACCAAAAATAGCAGTGTTCTTACACTCAGCTTCGCTCTGAATCATTACATTAATGTTGTCAAACTTATGCCTCCCATCCACAAAACCAGACTGATCCATATCTCAAATTTGGCAAAATATTTGCCATTCTCCATTCTCTTAGGTAGTATAGACAAGCACTATAATAATGGTTTAAAATGGTAAATGCGTCTGAAAGGTCTTTATCCCCTCTGGCACTACAGCCACCACAGTCCCCCCCCCCCCAAAACAAAATTTAAAATACTAACAAACAAAATTTTCCAGAACCTTCCACAGGAATACCATCTGTTCCAGAAGTCTTCCCTGTTGATTGATCGTCAGGGAAGTCTTCACTGATCACCCTTTTCACCTCACCTTTTCCTATATTAGCTATTAATTATTGGGCATCGTCTTCCTTAAACACTGGCATAATTAAGTCTTCCATAAATATTTCCATTTGTGGCTTTTCTTAGTTTCCACATTCCTCTGCTTTACATAAATTTTCAAAATATTTCTGAAATACCACAAATACCTGTATTGTATCTCTGGCTACTTTCCTTGTCATAGATTCCCCAAGTTTGGCAGCAACCTTTTCTACTTTCTGTTGCCTTTATCAATGAACTGAAACATCTCTGTGCTTTAGAGAGTTTATCAGAAATAGTTGCTTAACATCAACCTTTTTAAACTCGTGCATATTATCATAACACTCCCTTATTTTCCCTTTAGCACTTTGCAGTTACTCCTCTTCTTTTTCTGTAATACTTTCAACATCTGTCAACTTCTCTTAATAAATGCTATTGCTTCTTTCCCATAACTCTTTCTCTTCTACTTCTAACCTGGTTTTAAACTACATTTTATTTTATCCTGATCACTAGCTATTCCTTCAAAAGGGATTTCTATCTTCCCTAACAAAAAATAAAATCTTATATCATTTTCACTACCCATTCCTTAAATTCCTCTTTTTTTAGCAGGTAAGTATGCAAGTGTCCATATCTAATTTTTAGTTCATTTCCCTGCACCTTTATCTCTTTATCTTACTTTTTATCAGTGTATGATCTGAAATAGTTATTGGATGTGTGTGTCAAAGCTTTCCATTAAACAGACATGCTCCTATGAGATATAATTTCTATCCAATCTAGCCCAGTTATTGCACCTTGAAAAATAATATATAAATTCTGCCTGAGCTCGAGCTTCTAAATTCTTATCTTTCCTACCAAATACTCATATATTTCTTCAGAAATCTAACCTTTTTTTATACTTTCCTTTTGAAGTCCCCCTGATACATTCCCACTATTGCAAAATATGTTCTAGACTCCAACCATAAAAATACTCCCTGCTGAAAGCTGATTATTTCTCCCTAAAATCTCTTACACTTCATAGCAGCAGTTGTATGTGGGATATAAATACATGCCAGAATAATCCTCCTCCTCCTCTTTCTACTACAAATCTAACATTATTGTTTTTTTTTATTCTATGTTACTACTGGAGTCTCTACAGTAATCAGTATTATTACTTCCATTGTCCTTTATCCATGATACTCTGTAGAATGTCCATCCTGAAATATTTTCTTTGTCAAATTCATGTGCTCATTTCTATCCAATTGTATCTCATGTAACATTGCTATTTTCACCTTACATTTCTTAACTGCATTCAATACTCTCTGCTTTTTGTTTATACCTTTAAGGCCATTTAAAGTCCATGACAATACGGACAAAGTAGCCATTATGTCAAAAAGCTATAACTTTTGAGTGTGGATTTCCAACTTTTAGCTTACATATACAAACTAATGTTCAGCATGCTGATCTCTTGTGCAACTACTACTTCTCATCTCCATTTGAACCTATGTCACATTTTCAAGACTCTGCTTCAATGAAAACACTCAAACAAAAACCTAAATAGAATTTCACAATTCCCACCCACTTTTAACTTAAGACAACCACACAAAATTATTGGTAGCATAAAAAATGAATTTTACCCCTCCAGATTGGAGCAGTAACCCCAAATCAAAGGCTGCACCCACAAGGATTGCATATTCTAAAATTACAGCTGAAGTGCATGTTGCAGCCTGTGTTACCACTTACACTGATTGCTACCTGTTATTTTCTTATCTCTACTCCCTTTCAGATGCAAAAAATGGCTTACATGCTTTCAGTAAACTTTTTGCCATAACAAAAAGTGTACTGGCTACCTCTAAACTAAACTAAACTATGCACTGTTACAGCAAATGTATTTTTAAGTATTAAGGTTGCTGGGAAAGCAATTACTCGTATATTTAATTCACTTCACACAATTTCAAACTTCATTTAATTTTCACTGAGCTGCTCACCAATGTACTTTAAATGTTAATTATACTGTACCTGGTATATCTCTCTCAGCAGATTGTTTAGAGATCTTATAATTCATTCCTTGCATCTGCTGACAGCTCATCTACAAATGAAAACAGCTGGTAATAAGAAAAAAACAGCTAGCATATGTATGAAAGAATCTTTGTAAATTTCTCTCAGAACACAGTGTTCAAACTTCGCATGGTTAATTTCCTACACCTGTAGATTTCTTGTCTCCCACTGCCTTTGCCATTGAAAAATAAAATTAATTGATTTTGCAAACAAAAAAATATAATGTCCATGCATTTCATTGCTTTGTTTTAACTTTCAAAGTTATTGCACAAAAAACCTTGGTCTAATCTAAGGTAATTAATCTAGATATCTAGCCCTGTAAAATAGAACAGATTATTATCTTAATTTGACATATACTGTGATGTATACACATTCACACTCCACACAATTACACAACATTATATTAACTTTAAATTGCTTCTGTCCAGCCTTTTACCTTGTTACAGTAGAAAACACAACTTGATTGCTTCCACCAATCCAGCAGCCCAAGATTACAACATTCCATCAACATTAACTTGCTTCCCTCCAGACTTTCTTAACTTGTTACACTGTAAAGCTTGGATACATTACAACTAAGACAAATTACATACTTATTTACATCAATTTGTTCGCCCAATATTTCTGGGGTCTATATCATTTGAGAGAAAACCTTTTGTGTGAGCACCTATTTGTCGAACCCTAATTGTAGAAAGCTTACTCCAAATGGCTGTTATAGTGATTTTTTTTCCTAGGGGGAAAAACACTTGGCCAGACTAGCAAGCACCAAAAATTTTACAAAATTTAAAACCTGGCAAGCACCCCCCCCCCCCGTCTAAATATACCAACTCCAGATCACACTACAGTGGGGAAAAGGGCAAATTTACGATGATGGACAAACGTTTTTTCCCCTAGGAAAAAAATTTGCTAAAACGGCCATTCGACGGAGCAAGCTTTGACAATTAGGGTTCGACAAATAGGTGTTCGCACAAAAGGTTTTTTGCTCAAGTGAAGTAGATCCATATTTCTGACAGAGTACTCTTTAGGGAATTTTAAAAATCTGCCAACTCATTACACCCCCCCCCCCATATTCTCAGTTACCGCTCTCTTCCCCATCACACCTCCAGTATTTGCTATCTACCTAAGGGAAATTTTTTTGATGTCTATTTGTGTATAAAAATAACTCTGGTAAACACATCCAAGCAACAATCCTACACCGTCTGGACTTTGGTGCATACCTGAAAGCTATACATATGTCCTTCCATTTTCCAGTCTCTCTTCCTAATCTCTTCTAACCTCCTTTGATTGTTTCTTATAGTTTTCATGCAATTTACTTATTTTATTTTACATTTGCTGACCGGGTTTGTTCAACTGAGCTAAGTAGCCCTTTTTCAGCGGAGTTCTGGGGAGAAAAGCTCCACATGTTCTACAGATTAACATTTATAAAAATAAGTAAACAACAACTGGTTTACAGAAAATATTCAAATCAACATATAGGTGAAAAACAAGGATTTACTACAGTAAACTAATCATTATGTCTGTCAGATTTAGAATCCCACATCATTCAGAAGGACTAACAGTTTTGTTAGGGGAGAATGTAGATTGCCACTTCACTGCTTGAAGTCTGTCAGTGAGGTAGCTGGAAATTCATGCAACAGTGGCAGGGGAGAAATAAAGTTGGTTAGTCTGTGCAGAAGGACAGGGTGAGAGACTGTGTTGAAAGCTTTAGAGAAATCTATACTGAATTACAAGTAAATGTTTGTTTAAAAAAAATAACCCACAACATTCTAGAGGGATATGTGTGAGTCTTTACTATTCTAAATCGTCTGGTATTCCAAGTCTGACCACAACAGCAAAAAGGAGTTGCTGTTCCATCCTTTTGAGATCATCCTAAACTTCAGCTGTATTCAGAGCTGAAAGTATCATCATGAGTTTTGATGTTGTATAGGTGCTCACGAATACGTGTTTTTAAGCACCTGGTGGTCATTCCTACGTAAAAAGCTGGACAAGAACTACAAAAGCTAATGTAGATGACCCCCTTGGTGCAACAGTTAACATACTCTGGCACTTGAAAAGTTTTATCAATGGTGTCAATAACTATTAAAGGTCCTTGGGAAAGGTACCTACACATATTGCAGTTGTAACAAGGGAACATACCTTTCCTAGTTGCCCTGTTGGTCTCCTGCTGTGTCTTGTTATCTTCTAAAGCTCCACATGTTCTACAGATTAACATTTATAAAAATAAGTAAACAACAACTGGTTTACAGAAAATATTCAAAGCAACATATAGATGAAAAACAAGGATTTACTACAGTAAACTAATCATTATGTCTGTCAGATTTAGAATCCCACATCATTCAGAAGGACTAACAACAGTTTTGTTAGGGGAGAATGTAGATTGCCACTTCACTGCTTGAAATCTGTCAGTGAGGTAGCTGGAAAATCATGCAACAGTGGCAGGGGAGAAGTTAAGGTTGGTTAGTCTGTGCAGAAGGACAGGGTGAGAGACTGTGTTGAAAGCTTTAGAGAAATCTATACTGAATTACAAGTAAATGTTTGTTTAAAAAAAATAACCCACAACATTCTAGAGGGATATGTGTGAGTCTTTTACTATTCTAACGTCTGGTATTCCAAGTCTGACCACAACAGCAAAAAGGAGTTGCTGTTCCATCCTTTTTGAGATCATCCTAAACTTCAGCTGTATTCAGATCCGTTACATGTATGAACAGTAGAAAATTGAAAAATGTAACACAAAAAATGAAATAATGCATTATGCAAAGAACAGACTACATCCTTAGGACATTAATAATACTACTCTCAGCGCAGTGGCCTAATATAGTATGGGTAAAATTATAGATCATAGGTATTCTTTTGAATACAATGTCAAAGGAAATGCTTCCTCATTATAACAAAATATTTAATGTTGTTTCTTCAAAAAAATGTCTTTCTCTCACTGTACCAAGAGAGATCATCAGTAAGGACAATGCCTTTTTCAGATTTTATTCTTCTTAGACCAATTTTAAGAACTTAAAAAATATAAAGCTACTTCACAAAGAGGATTCATGGAGTTAGGTATCTCTCTTCCCTAGGAAGGCCAGAAAATCTGCACTTGGACTCTATTACTGCCTGTTTAGGGGAGATTTGATAAAATATTCAAAATAATTAACAAAAAGTGAACAATGTTTCTAAGGGGTGCATTTAAATAATTTTCAATTAATAACAAGGAATCACAGCAAGTTTCTTAATCTTATTCTGAGAAAAGCCATATCAAAGATACTTCCGTGCCAGACAACAAGGATATGAATGTCCTATCAAATTATCTTAAGTCTGGCTATTGCAGAAAATTAATTTATATCTAACCTTGACAAATTAGATGATGATCTGAGGAACAAACCTAAAATTCCAGCTAGCTCCAGTGACACAGAGGCACAAAGCCCTAAGTACAGCGCAGGTAACTAGAGCACTAGTTACAGCAGATAGGGGAGGATTGGTAAGCTCTTCCTGGGAGCAGGATGAAGCAGGACACACACATCTTCAATAGATGACAGAAGATGTTGCAATAAGCATCCCAGGACTGAGCTTTTAGCTCATAAACCCCTTGCCTTGATGGTAGTCTTTATTAGGGAGCTGTAGGGGACTGTGACCTCACATATGGTGTATCTGTAGTAATGCAGACAGTTCCTCCCCGGGGGTGGAATTAGACCATACAAAATAGCCTCATCTCCAGAATGCCTATTAGGGTACAAATAACCCTAATGGCTGCCAGCATAAAAGACCCTTCAGTTGGCTCTAGTTCTTATACAGTACTTTGGTAATTCCCTAGTAGGTGGAACAAATGGGCAGAGATTAATCTGGCTAGTCTTGATGATGCCCAGAGAGGAGATAAAAAGCACAAAGAAAAAAGTTCTAAAAGTCCAGGATAAAAAACTCCACACTAACTTCTCTTGAGGTCCCACCACTTGTAACTAAAACACAGAGTCGGGGTGGGGCATATGCGTGAAATTTGTAATCCAGAACTTTTGTAGTTATGCCCAAGGATGCCATTTATAATAAATGCTGGAAATAAGGTCAGGATGCCTGACAAGCGCCTCCAATTCCCTAATTTTACTCTATGAGATTCTGTACTGAATGAATGGAGAAGAAAGTAATCGTGAGCATTCCTGATGATGCCACTGCACAATGAGTAACACAAAGTAGGGAACTGCACCAAGTAGTAATGGAGTCTATGAAAGAGTTCCTAAAAAGTACGGAAAAAGCATACATTCTTCTTGGCATGATCTCATTAATAATTAAAAAAATGACAAAGAATGTGACAATAGTGTGTAAAATTATAAAACTAGAAACACATAAAATAGAACAATATAAACCATACATGTTTATGACTTCTGTCTCCGGCATATCAGACCTCATCACAACAAACTTTGAAATACATCAGTCCAGATACAGATTTGCTATATCCAGGACTGTCTGTAAGCTTCTGAGCCCCTCAAGCCTGTCTGTGTTGGAGGGAAGCCTGCTAGCTTACCAATGGGAGTGGTAAGCACTAGGTAACCTATCTACCACATAAGGAGTGGTTTCTGGCCCTGAAAGTGTTGTTATTGGCCGTTTGGCCAGTTTTTCCATCTCTCTCAACTTCCTGATTTAAAAGCCCGCATTTGCACTTGCCCCCCCCCCCCCCCTTCCTGTAACTAGTCTAGTCCAGATACATATTTGCTGTATCCAGGACTGTTTGTAAGCTCCTGAGGCCCCCAAGCCTTTCTGTGTTGGAGGGGAAGCCTTCTAGCTTATCAGTGGGAGTGGTATGCACTAGGTAGCCTATCTACCACATAAGGAGTGGTTCTGGACCAGAAATTGTAGTTATTGGCTATAAGGGCAGTTTTTCCATCTCTCTCAACTTTCTGATTTAAAAGCCCACATTTGCACTTGTTTCTTTCCTGTAACTAGTCTAGTTCAGATACAGATTCTTAGTTTTAGCACTTGAATTTGCTTATTTGTGCTCAGCACTTGTTCAGAACTTGTTGTAAGCACTAAATATGCTACAAATTACTGTAGCACTCAACGTTCCTCATTACCTACAGGAAAACCATTTTTGTACTTTCCTCACTTGCTTAGAGAAAAACAGCTCTTGTACTCACTTTTCTCACTTGTCTAGAGGAAAATCGTTTTTATTCAGGCATGTCCAAGGGTCAACTCTCAGTGTTCTCTCCTGTCTATCTGATGAATCCGGGCACCTTGCGGCAATGTAGCAATTGCCTCATGTACACAGACAGCCCTCTCCTCCTAACACCCAATACTACAACCTGTGAGAGATGCACTTATCTAGCCAAACTGTAGATAAAGCTCTCTCCAACCAAGACTGAACTTGACAGTCAAGAGCAGAAGGTAAACACTTGCACTACACCCCACTCATCACATAGTCCCATTAAACCTACACCACCAAAATTCACACATAGAAACACAAACATTCGTGGAGGCTCTCAATAATCTGCTCAAGCAACAGAGACATCCACAGAGAAATGCAAGCAACCTCCACCCCAACACAACCCAAATGACACATAGCCCACAGACTCAGTGTGCCACTCAACCACAGCCCATAAGGTAAAACAACGTACCCAACACACTAGTCATAGGTGACTCTATAGTCAGGCACACTGATGTCCCACTCACCAGGCTAAACAAGGAGAAGGTGACAGCTGCCTGTGGGGTGCCAGAATCCGCCACATAACACACACACACTCAGGTCACTCCACAACAAGTACAAATATGATTCTGTCACTGTCCATGTTGGTGTAAATGACCTGAGATGTACCTCCCTGGACTACATGAAAAGAGACATGGAAGAGCTCTCCGATCCTGTAGCCCAAGCAGGTATGACCCTAGCCCGGAGTAGCATCCTGCCATCACCCAGAATGATACCGCAGTACAAGGACAAAATAATTGACTTCAACAATTTTCTAAGCTTCTGGTGTCATTCTAAGGGGATCCAGTATCTGTCTGCCTGGGACAACATGGTCGACAGACCACGATGTTTTGCCAGAGATGCCCTGCACTGTCACCCCTGGGATTCTGGATACTGGCTAAGGCTCTTGCCACCCCTATACTGCCTTTTTAGGCAAGGTTCAAATGACAAATTCACCACCGTAACAGGAAAAGGCAAGCAAAAACTGAGGGTAATGCTACTCAATGCTAGAAGTCTAAATCTCAAAATGCACTTCCTCGAGGCACTCCTTAAAATGGAGAACATTGATATCTGTGCAGTGACTGAGACCTGGTTCTAGGCTCCAGAGAGCACTCCTGCATTACCAGGCTATAACTCATACCACACTTTTTGTCCACCTAACCTGGACCAGAGCACCAAAGGCAGAGGTGTGTCCATATTCATTAAGGATATCCACACCTCCAGGCTAGTTGCTCAGCATAATGCATCAGAGGTTAGCCAAGTGCAACTAACTCTGGGCAAAACTGCAATCCAAATTGTAGCTTGCTACAGATCCCTCACATGCCCAAGCATTCCCACACCCCTTTTCTTGATACACTGGAAAATATTAGGGTTCAACCAAACACCCTAATAATGGGCGATTTCAACTACCCCACCATTAACTGGGAAAACTACTCATGTACCAACTCTTTTACTCAACGCTTTCTGGAATTCCTAAATTCCAATGCCCTGGATCAACTTATCCACACCTCCACCAGGGCCAACAATATCCTAGACTTTGTCATTACCAGCATGAGTGACTGGTGTTCCACACCTGAAGTTAACTCCTCGTTGGTCAGATCTGACCATAAGCTAACCACCCTAGATATCCACATCCCACCCCACCCCCCATTAAGGAAACCATGGTCAAAAATTTCTCCAAAGCCAACTTCATGCTTCTTAAGACAGAAGTGGCAAACTTCATGACACCCCATGCAGATAGACAATACAGTTATGACTGCCGAATCCTACAGAAATGCACTCTATAAGCACTTACACGAGTGCATGGATCGTGCTATGCCAAAAAGAACCAAGACGCTATCCTCCAAAAAAGGAAGCCAATCTGGTGGTCCCCTGCCATAAACAAACTCTACAACAGAAGGAAGAAACTGTTGCAAAAGAGACTAAAATCCTGTGAGTGAAGAAGCTCCCTGGTCAGCCTCAGTAAGAAGATGAGATCCTTTATAACATCCTCCAAAACTAGCTACAAAAACAAAATGCCACTGATTCTAGGGACAACCACAAAGCATTCTATAGCTATGTGAAGAATCTCAATAGCAACACCCAGATCTGCTCTGAGTTACAGCACAACAGCACAAACATTACAGAACCAACTGACATTGCCAACATCCTGACATAAAGGTTCAGTGCTAACTTTACCTCCCTCTCACCCCCTAAAGGGCCCATATCTATACAGAAAGAATGCAGAGTCCCTGTAATCACAACTACGAAGGTAAAAGCTGCACTCTCTAAAGCCAAAAACACGGCATCCATGGGACCGGACAACATCCCAGGCTGCATTTTACACAAACTGGCTCCCCACCCAAGCACCATGTTCAATCATAGCCTCACGTCAGCCTTTGTGTCCACTGAATGGCGCACAGCAACAGTTATTCCACTCTACAAAGGGGGAGCCACCACTGATCCCAGGAACTATTGCCCTATTAGCCTGACGAGCCTGGTCCGTAAGGCCATGGAACCTATCATCATGAAACTCATAAACAAAGACATTGGTAACCTCCAAACTCTGGACCCCACCCAGTTCGGGTTTGTGAAAGGCAGATCATGTCTTTTGAACCTAATCGACTTCTTTGAGGCAGTCACCAAAGCTGTAGGTGTGGGTAAGGTGGTTCACACAGCCTATCTTGACCTTGCCAAGGCTTTTGACACCATCCCCCATTCTGGAATTATAGCTAAACTCACTAAACTAGGTATAAATCTAGGTATAAATCCCTAAGTGACAAGATGGGCTGTCAACTGGCTCACTGACAGAACCCACACTGTAAAAGTTGCAGACTCCAAATCTGACTTGAAACCAATGATAAGTGGAGTACCACAGGGTTCAGTCCTGGGACCTCTCCTGTTTGGTATCTACTTCTCTGAAGTACAGGCTAACACAGAAGGCCTTTGGCTAATGAAGTTCGCAGATGACTGCAAACTAGGAGCCATAGTCAAGTCCCCAAATGATGTGGACATCCTACAGAAGGGCCTCACTGAGACAGATGCCTGGTGTCAGAGCCATGGCCTCAAGCTCAATGCCAAAAAGTGCATTGTCATCCCCTTTAGTAAAAACTCTGTACCCATGAACTACCACATAGACAGCAGTCTACTTAACGCAGAATGTGTGATAAGAGACCTTGGCACCCAGGTGGACAGTATTCTTTCCTTTGATAATCGAATTGCCACAATAGTCAGGAAATCCATGTGGCACACTTCATCACAAAAGGGTTCTCATCCAGAAAAAAAAGAGTTCATTGTTCCCCTCTACTCAACACTCATTAGACCCATTATAGAATATAACAACCCTTTTGGAATGTACCTCACAAGACATTTGCAGCAGCTGGAAAGGCCACAGAAGTACCTCACAAAGAGGATTACTGGCTTCAAACAGATGCCCTACACTGACCATCTCAAAAAACTCCAGCTTTACTCCGTAGCATATCCCCTACTCCGAGGTGATCTCTGCCTAACATATAAAGCTGTATCAAACTCAGAGCTGTTGGACATGCTACACCTAAAGAAATCTCAATCCCTCTGAGCTACACGCTCTAGGGACCTAAACCTTGTCACCACAATAAACAGGACATGCTGGAGGGATAGATTCCTGTCCCAGAGACCTCCCATTCTCTGGAACAAGCTACCCATCTATGTCAAGCAAAGTTCCTCATTAGCACTCTTCAAGAAAAATCTTAATGAGTGGATGGGAAATAGGAAATACACCCCGGGTATCACTTCTGTGGCTCTGCTCAAGAGTGGCACAGGAAAATAACTTTCTTTGGTGGCGTAAGCCAGGGAACCTTGTTGGCTAGGCTTACTTAGGCCCTTGGGCTGATAGCCTAGTACCTACCTATGAACCTAATACTACACAACTTTTGTTAAAAAATGTGATATTATTAAACCACAGGATACTTAAAACATCAAACAAAAAGATCTTGTGACTGAAACATTTGAGAATGTACTACAATTTGTGATGCAGAAATTGAGACTGTGCCAAATGTCAATGAAATAACGAATTTGCCAAACTCTAAACTGTTGAGTGCTACAGACAAATATGACAGCCAGAACCAGGAAGGGACACAAACAGTGATGAAGGCTGATGCAATAGCAGTCAGTGGAAAAAAAAAACAGCAGCAGAGCCTTAGGAAAACAAATGCATGCTGTTTGTGGATGGTGCCGAAAACCCAAGTCCAAGTGTTTTGAATGAAAGGAAAGGATTTTTCCAAAACTGCACTAATATTTTTGTTACTGAACGCTAAAGTGGCAAATGTGAACGATTTTTTTTCTATGTATCCATAATCAAAATTTGTGTGCACAAATGCAGGAGTAATTATGTTGTAAAACACAAATCGTTGAGCAAAAACTTTATAACACAAAACAGAGCTTTCGGGCAAAGACCCTTCTTCAGTGTTAGACATAAAATATTAGCCAAGCAATCATGCTTTATGCAAGAGCCCAAAAGTCATATGACTGCAGCCAAAGTCATATGACTAACATATTTAAAGAAACATAACATTTTAAATACATGTTATATATATATATATATATAACATATAAATATTTTATATGTTATATATATATATATATAACATGTATTTAAAATGTTATGTTTCTTTAAATATGTTAGTCATATGACTTTGGCTGCAGTCATATGACTTTTGGGCTCTTGCATAAAGCATGATTGCTTGGCTAATATTTTATGTCTAACACTGAAGAAGGGTCTTTGCCCGAAAGCTCTGTTTTGTGTTATAAAGTTTTTGCTTAACGATTTGTGGTTTATTTGACGTTCCTGCATTCTAGCTTTGTGGTGTGGGTAATTATGTTGTAACCCAGAAATGCCTGGACTACTTTTTAGGCATTCTTGTCTTTCATTTTTTAAACTGTGACTTATTTCATTCTTTATGTATTGGCTTATTAAATTAATTTCTAGTTTAACTGAAATCCCATGAAACACCACTTTTTTTTTCTGTGTGTTACTTCCTGCCATGCCTGCTTACCATCCAGCCCCCCCCATCAGTCCAGTCCACTAGTTCTTCACATCCTCATATCCAGTGAGGGTGACAGCAATCCAGTACGATCATCGCACAGGCCACCATGATGGTATCTCTGCCCTCACCAGTATCCTGGCAATGAAGGCATCCGTTTTAATTTTAACCCCATTTCTAATGGCCAAAGTACATGTTCATGTCATCACAAGGGTGCCTATGCTTTCCCCTATATGTGTGTTCTCCTACAGACAAACAGGCCAAGACACACACACACACACACACACACACACACACACACACACACACACACACACACACACACACACACACACACACACACACACACACACACACCAATCCTAAAGCCACTAGTCAAGTGAAAGCCTCCACTTTTACGGAAGTAGTTTGGCCTGAATGGTAGCACCATTTTTCTCTCCCCTCAGGATGGTTAAGATAGCCTACACAACTCACACCCTCTGCCTACCCAGCTCTTCCAGTTTCTCAGCCACTGCTTGAACTCTGGTCATCTAGGTCACAATCAGGGCTTTATTCCACTTTGTCACAAAGCCAGGCCAATCATTGCATGGTTGATGTGTCTTGCTTACTACCCTGTTTTGGCAACCTGGCTAGTGCTACAGAGTTGTGTTTCATCCCACCACTTTGTAACTTTTGGTTTTTATCATTAGCCTAAGACCGTAATAGGTAGGTTATTTTTCTTGTTCCCGTCTGGATATTCTCTATGGCATTTTTGTTTGTAGTTATGCGTACAGCAGAAGAAGGCCCTTGATTTCTGACACTGGTAGTTGCTTATGAAAGTCACAGTACTTATTTATTCCCCACATTGTTTCATCCGTTTCTGTTGCCTTGACATTTTCCTGTCAACAAAGAGAAAAGGGGGAGGATGGTAAGACATCACCTACTATTTTGGTTTTGGAGTGGGATGTCACCTTTTCACCCTACACTCTGTGATTTAGCTACCCTGTTCTGTGTTTGGATCTATTCAGTGATAATTAGCAGATCTTTCCACTGGTTGATTTAACTTAATGAGCACTTTTCAATGGAGCATCAACTGTTCTTTTAGAACATAAGACTACTTTTTTGACTGCATGTTTATGCTGGTGGATTTTCATTTTTGAGGGTCAACAGCAGGATATTTTTAAAGAGTGGTACTATGGGTCATTGTGGACTCTGTAAAGAGTTGAAACTGGCTACAATAGATGGCTGTTTCATGTTGCCTGGTACTGTGGTTCTAATGGCTTTGGTTGAGTCTTCACATTTTACCAATTATTTACCATCTGTCTATATGTAGAACGAATTACTCGGAAATGCTGTAGGCAATTATGGAGAACTCTGGACCTTGCATGACTATAGGCCCAGAATACCATGTGACATTATTACAAGAGACTAGTGCTCTATAATCACCAGTTACTGGACTATAAAATTGTTGAAGTTATAGAGAGTCATGGGAGCTATGCAATAAAAGAAGTGAGAGCACTTTGACTTTTTTAAACAGGGAAAGTAATAGATAGACCATTTTGTTAGCTCCATTTGGAAGGAAGAGTGCTGCCCCTTACCCCTCAAACTGTCTGGGAGGAGAAGGAGTGGCAACTCCCTTTACAAATGGAGTTAACCAAAAAATTGTTAGAACTTTCAGAAATGTATAGCTACATCTGTCAAATTAAACTGCTACTGTAACATTCTGAGAGCTATACAAATGCAATGGTGAGATCAAATGCTCTACATTAACACTTTCAGTTAACATTTAAAGGTATGCACACCATATTCAATTATTAGAAGCCACAGAAATGTTATCTAAACCCAAATGATTCACTAGAGATGGTCAGCACCACTCGATCCACAGTTTTTGCATACTGGCCAAAACTTTCTCTACCCTATAATGTCTTCTTTTTTAAGAAAAGCTCTATTGCTGGATATTCCAAAGCAATAAATTTTAATCTGAAAAACATCAGGGTGCTGCGTTGAATGTTATAAGTTTAAGGAACATATCAGATGCTGAGGCTTTCCTGATCCTTTAGAGCACATAAACTCTGCAGTTATGAAATCTTGGTTCAAGTGTACTGAAAGCACTCTCTCTTTATAGGGTTTTATAGCCTACCACTTGTTTAGGCTTGCTGCAAACTGTACAGGAGTACTGAATTTATTAGAAATCATACACTCATGCTAAATCTTGCATGACACAAACCTGGAACTTGCAGGGGTGTTGCTGAGCTGACTCTCAACAAATCCAAATATCATTTCATGAATGAGCCCCATGCTTTTCAATACCCCACACTTCAATAAAACCAGCAGTACTATTAACACCTACTGTAAAGACTTGCAGTTCCAATATATTATTAACAATAATAATACATGCCCACATGACAGATACTTAGTCAAACATATACCTTGCTTAAGAAACAGACTTCCCTTGCATATAAGACAATGCAACTCCTTCAATGCCTTCAAAATCAGACATGACAGGATAAGAGGTCGTAAACTCAAACTGGGAGTATGCTACCTCCTCTCCAAGCTATTCCTCTACATCTTTACTGTAATATATGATTATGTCTGATGTAAATATGCACACAATATGATTACTCAGTGTTACACTACAGTTGTCTACACATTATTCTCTGTAGACTTTTGCACACTGTTATTACAGTCTGTTTTCCATTGATTTTTATTGTATAGGTTCATAGGTTCATAGATTAGTACTAGGCTAACTGCCCTTGTGAGCCATTTTAAGCCTAGCCATTTATCCCCTGTGAGATTCAAACCCTGTACCTTGTGTTTGTAAGGCAAACACCTTAACCATTAGGCCACCATCCCAACCTTCTTTTTCCACAGAACCTAAGCTGAGGCTGCAACTGGTTATACTTTCATCAGTGTCCTACCTGGTAAACAAAACAAGTATAAAATAAATTAATAAACACTCCTTAGGGGGAATTAGCAGACTCTTACAATCTGGGTAATACAGCTAAGCTTTCTGATGGCCACTTAGACCACAGAATTAGTATAAATCAGTGAACTTATAAAGAAGCATTGCAGAAGAAAGCACAGTTATGTAACGTACTTACCACAACAGTACAGTTTCAAGAGGGGGGGGTCACTGTTACATAAACCATAGCATTTAGTGTTACCCAGTTACGGATTCTTATTTCCAGGCCAGATATTTTCCAAGAAGTATTTATCTTTTGTGCAAACATACAAAGCAAGTCTCATTCCAAACCAAACTAGGTGCTAGTACAGGTGATATGTGGCTGCCTTACATATCCTGTGTTGTTCCTGTTTCTTCTTCTTGGAGCCTGACATCCAACAGGGAAATTTGTTTAAAACTCCAGTGCAAAAAAGCATTTGCAATGTACACTAAACAGAACACCAGGAAACACTGACTGTGCTAATGGATGTATGCTAGACATATGTGATAAAAACAACACCCAGAAACGCTGTGACTTTGTGGAAAGGGATGTATCTTACATACCCGCGACAGATGTGCAAATAATGCAAATATATCACCACCACCAAAGCTTTTAGAAGCAGTATAATGCATCACTAGTGAACAAACAGCTAACAGTGCAGAAAATGTGTTCAGTTAAGAAGTTTAATTTACTAATAGGGAGAAGGAAGAAAGGAAATTTTACTTTAATAGTGACATCACCTTCAAGATCTACTATTACAGTAGGTAACCTAAACACCTACACTACCTTCAACAGAGAGGGTCATTGTAATAGTAAATCATAACAGCTAAGTGCATTCCCAAGCAGCACTAAGCTACTTGGCCAGGAGGTAAAGAGCTACCATAACAATTACAATGGATCAACAAGATGTCAGATTTTGAATCAGACCAACCAATGCTATATGTGGGATCATGGAAGAAGAATGACCAACATAGAATTACTTGTAATCCTACATAGCAACAAAATCATCAAATAAAATTTCTACAGCTTAATCCATCAAATATTGTCAAGTTACATTCAAGTGCTAAACAGCTGATGCCATCTAATAAGTTTACTAAGTAAGTAGGGGACAGGAGTTTACAGGCCTTCCTGTCATCCGAAACACACACACAGACTACTTAAGAGTTACCAATCCAACCATCACGTGATATTTGGGACGAGAATGCAGTAACAGAAATAAAACAACACAAAAACACATAGAGGACATGCAGAAGGCACCCCAGCCAAGAACCAAACCAGAAAATCTCTTCTTGTGAGGCAAGAAGGCTACTTATTGTGCCACTGTGCCACCCACTATAGGTTATATAGGTACAGGTATGTAATGTATATTATACATACAAATAGGTATTTGTACATGGATAGGTTACATATTTATATGTATACTATGAAAACATAGTAATAGACAGCTTTGTAGAATCATCTTATAATTATGAAACTGAATGCCATATAATATACTAGACACTTCGACAAATGAACGTAGGCTCTTACAATTTGTCTTGCAATAAGGTGATGCATCCACTTAAATGCTCTCTACCTAAGTATTAAATAGTACTGCCAATATGCATTCATAAACAACAATGAATAACATTTTATAATTTTGAGTCTATTAATCTATTCTTTACAGATGGATTTTAAATATTCATCTTTTATTGCAATGTTACCATAAGATTGTTCAATTAAACTACATGCAGCATTCATTATGCATTTATTTCAAAAGGGATACATAAATTATACTAACACAGTTTTGGAAAACAGCTTTGAAGTACATTATTTGGAAATATATCAACAGGTGATAAAAGGAAACTAGATACATACATTTTATGTACGAAACAATTAGATTATTTGGAATATCCCTTGGAATCCACATGGAAAACAAAAGTACAGTTGTGTACTCTTACCATAAATGTAGATGTTCGAGTGTGTTCACTGTTGCAGTCATGACTGTAGGGTTCTTCCTGCCAGCAGCAGCCCTCGATCAGCCAGAATCCCAAAGTCTGGATTGGGCATCAGCTGAGGTCGCTTTTACCCTGACGTTAATGCGCCAGGAAGTATAAAGACCTCAGCCAACGCCATTACCCCAGTTTTTCTTGCCCCAGATGTCAGGTGCCCAAAACCTCAGCAGCCAAAATACCTCATAACAGACAATACTCAAAGAAAAAAACAAAAGAGGGGGTAGGAGGGAGGGTAACTCAGACTGCAACAGTGAACACACTCGAACATCTACATTTATGGTAAGAGTACACAACTGTACTATGTCCTTCGTGGTTCACTGTTGCAGTCATGACTGTAGGGTTGATTCCCAAAGCTAAGAAAGGGTGGCTGGAGGAGAAACAGAAGGAGTGGTCACAAAACCATGCAAAACCGCAGAAGCAAAACCTGCCCTGGATTTAGAATAGAGAGGGAGGTTGTAATGCTTAGAAAAAGTATGCACAGAACTCCAAGTAGCAGCCTCTAAAATATCCTTGGTAGGAACCCCACAAAGAAATGCTGCTGAAGTAGCAGTAGCCCGGGTAGAATGAGTCCTAATATTAACAGGAACTGGATTGCCATGAAAAGAGTAACAGAACTTGACGCAGTGGGCAATCCACTTAGAAATAGTTTGCTTAGTGATTGCTTTCCCTAGAACAGTAGGAGCATAAGCGACAAACAATTGGTCAGATTTCCTGAATATCTTGGTCCTGTCCAGGTAAAAACGAAGCTGTCTGTGCATGTCCAAAGAGTGCAAAAGACTTTCTTCCTCACTTTGAGGATTAGGATAATAAATAGGCAAATGAATAGTCTGATTCAAGGCCACTGCCGAAACCACCTTAGGCATAAAGGTGGGATTAGTCCTTAGGGATACCCTGTCCTGATGAAAAATAATGAAGGGTTCCACAGCCATGAGTGCTTGCAATTCCGAAATTCTTCTAGCATAGGTTATAGCTAAAAGAAAAGCAGTCGTCCAAGACAAAAATTTTTAATCTGTGGAAGCTGCAGGTTCAAAAGGAGACGAGGTTAATTTTTCCAAAACATAGTTAAGATCCCAAGTGGGAACAGGTGCTCTTATAGGGGGCCGAACATTCTTAGCCCCTCTAAGAAATTGTTTAAGTAATGGATGAGAAAAAATCGGAGGATCCATATCGTAATGTGCAGAAATAGCAGAAGCATGAAGCTTGATAGATGAAAAAGATAGGCCCGTATGTAACAACTCTGCCAGATACTTTAAAATCAGAGGAATGTTCGGAACAGTAGAATCACCACCTTGGACCTGATTCCAGGAGCAAAATCATTTCCATTTACCTGCATAAGATTTCCTAGTGCTGGGCCGTCTAGCTTCAAGGAGTACATCCATTACCTGTCTGGAAAGAGTAGAGCTGTTTACAGGCCCTGGATCCGCCAGGCAGCTAGATTCAGAGTTTTGACATGACTGTGCAGGATCCGGCCGTCCTGTTGAGACAGTAGATGAGGGATTTGAGGCAGAATCCAGGGAGGCTCCTGAACTAGGTTCATCAGAGTGGAATACCAGAATTGTCGAGGCCAATTGGGAGCCAGTAAAATCATTTGCGGTCTGTCCTGTTTTATCTTCAGAAGTACCCGAGGTAGAAGAGGAAAAGGAGGAAAAGCATATACTGAGAGGGGTTTCCAACTGAATGAGAGGGCATCCACTTGCCATGCTAGTTTGTGGTAGGTCCTGGTGCAGAATGTTGGAAGTTGATGATTCTGAGGGAATGCAAAAAGATCTATGTCCCCATGCCTGTACTATCATCCTGAATATCTGAACATTCAACATCCATTCGTGTGGATCCGAAAGTGTCCTGCTCAATGCGTCTGCCAGAGTGTTGTCTTTTCCTGGCAGGAATTGTGCCGTAAGTGGACTCTGCAGGTCAGTGCAGTGTACCACAGAGCCATTGCTAACCTGCACAGGCGGCAAGAGTGAGAACCCCCCCTGCTTGTTTATGTACCACATCACTGTAGTGTTGTCTGTCTTTATCAACAAGAAATACAATTATCAACTTTTTCTGACATCTGACTGGAGCAAGAAAAAGACCTCCCCAATGGGGTACTTATCTTAAAATACGAAAAATCCTGGAAGTAAATCCAAAAACAGACAGGAGTAGGCTGACCAGCATCAGCAAACTGCTCAGGGCACCGCGCGGCAAGAAAGACTGGGGTAATGGCGTCGGCTGAGGTCTTTATACTTCCTGGCGCATTGACGTCAGGATAAAAGCGACCTCAGTTGACGCCCAATCCAGACTTTGTGATTCTGGCTGTATCGAGGGCTGCTGCTGGCAGGAAGAACCTACAGTCATGACTGCAACAGTGAACCACGAAGGACATCTGAGATAATGTAGGCATCAGCAAATCACTTCAACAGAACTTCTTGACTTGCGTCATTTACTACTGTAATAAACATGGTTACATTAAATCTCAAGATATAAGGATGCAAACTAGTAGGTTCTTCCATACAAAATAACATGTTAGAATGATCTTTAAAATGGCATTTGGAGCATAAGTCTTTTCTATAACCAGTGGATGGAGGTGAGAAAGAGTTTTTTTAATGTCACAACAAGAAAACTTTAGATAAGCAACTACATTTTAACTACGATAGAAGGTAATAATCTTTTGCATTCATCACATAATATTCCATGTTATTACTTTTCATGGACCTAGTACTTATTGTAGTGAAATATAAGCCCAGAGATACTCTTATTAATGCAAGACTTAAGCAAAATTGTAGAAAAGCGTGCAGAACACTAAATAACTGCATCTCAAAAGTGATTCACTTTGAAAAAGTCCTGCTTTGTAGTAGGACAAAAGCGCTTGTGTTATTGAACATTAAAGATTCTTCTTTTTTATTTGTTCTGCCGTTGCTTCTGTGTGCCCTAACCACTTGTTTTTATTTAATCTTCATTTTGTCATCAACATGTGGGACAGAGTCCCCAGCTATTTATAATCCTAGGCGGACTCAAGGAAGAACATTCCAGAGCACCATCGAACCAAATGACACTTTTCCCCTAGAGACAGGATCTAACTTGTAATGAGTAACAAAGGTATGGGGAGACACCCACGTTGCAGCTGCACATGTCATTTATGGATGTTCTCGACTGGAAGCCAGCGGAAATAGCTACCACTCTCGTTGAGTGTGCTTTTTGGGGGTACCAGCACAGGAATACCTCTCTTCTTATAAACAAAGGAAATGCAGTCTGTAATACATTTGGCTAGAGTCACTTTGCTCACAGATTGTCCTAATTTAATGTGCAGAAAGGAAATAAATAACTGTTTAGATTTTCTGATACCTTTGGTACTGTCAAGGTAGAATCTTAGTTGTCTGTGAACATCTAACAGGTGTGATAATTACTCACCTTTGTTAGAGTAATTCGGGAAAAAAGACCAGAAGATTGATGCCTTAATTAAGGTTGGTTTCAGAAACTACCTTGGAAGAAAAGATGGGTTTGCCCTTAGGGAAACTCTATCCTTATAAAAAATCAAATATGGTGGACTAGACGAAAGCACTTGAATTTCAGAAATTCATCTAGCTGAAGTGATGGCAACCAGAAAGATAGCTTTCCAGGATAAAACCTTTAGATCACACCTAGAGGCTGTTTCAAAGGGGGATTATGTCAGAGCTTGCAGCATCAGAGTAAGGTCTTAAGAAGGTGTGGGATCCTTGTAAGGGGGTTGAAGAAGGACAGCACATTTCAAAAAGGCTTTACAAATCCTATGTGAGGCCACTGTTGATGCATGGAAACCACTGTGAAAATCAAAAGTGGCTGCTAGTTGAACTTTAACAGGAGAAGTGGAAGCACCTTCATTCAAGATGGGGGCTAGGAAATAAAGGATTTCGTGTACTGGTGCTGAGAAAGGGTCAATATGATGCAGAGAGGCACAATGAACAAATCTTTTTCCACTTACTTGTATAAAGTTTACATGTAGACGGTTTGTGAGATGACAAAAGTATGCGTCTGACTGGGGAAGAGAGCATATCATGCCTGGCCACTAATGGAATTGGAGAAACCAAGCTGTCACCTTGAGGGTTGTAATGTCTGGTTGACTGATACCCGTCAGGTGAGACAGGAGGGTCCAGAGTTGGATTCATAATCTAAGGTTGTTGTACCAGATGAAGCCAAAGGAAAGGGAAACAAATTTGCTGAGGCCAAAAGGGGGAAAAGAGGATTATTTTTCCTCTTCAACTTGGATGCTTTCCACAGAAATTTTGGAATTAGTAGGGTCAGAGGGAAGGCATAAAGAAGACTGGGTGGCCAATTGCGAAGAAGAGCATCCCTTGGTAATTCTGCCTCTGGGGGGATGAGGGCAAAGTAGCTGCTGCATTTGTTGTTCAGATGGGAGGTGAAAAGGTCACAGCAAGGCTGGCCCCATGTGTGAACTATCTTTTCAGAAACGTCTGGATTGATGGACCACTCATGAGGTAGAAGAATGCACCTGCTCAATTTATCTGCTATCACATTTGACTTCCCCAGAATATGTGTTGCAATCAGAAAGCAGTTGGATGAGACTGCTCACTACCATACCCTGAGGGCTTACAGGTTTACTGGTGTTTACTAGGCTAATGACCACAAAGGCCTTTTTAAGCCTAGCCATGCATCCCAAATCTCTGACAAGTTCTGATACCCTTGATAAGTGTAAGCATGGGCCTGAGAGATGACCCATTTACAGGTTACCTGTGTCCATTAGAGACATAGGTGGCAAACCAGGGATGAATTTCTGGTTTCACATCCAATTGTCCAAGTTGCACTTGAATTGGGTTAGCAAAGAACTCTGCTTTACATGGATAGGGAGCCTGTTCTATAGATGGCATAGTCTCTGGGATACATACCTCTCTCTCACCAGGTTATTTATATCACAGGTGAGGTTTAAGTCTTTTGAATGGGTAATTCTGGTGCTGTTTGTTTCGTGGATATGCAGGAAGTCTATCAGAGTGGGGTCTGATAATGCCCTGTATGCCAGGCTTAGATCTCACCTCAAAAGCCTGTAGGAGACAAAATACAGGTATAGGGCCTTGAGGCGGTCTGCACAGGACATTTTACTTACGCTCTGTATTATTTTAGTGAGGAACCTCTGTGGATGTTCCAATTGTTGGATATGCCGGGTTAGGTATATATCAAAGAGGGCACTGTACTCAATGATCGGTCTGATGAATGCCAAATACAGTGGAACAATGACTTCCTTGGACTTAGATGTCATACCTTTGTTTATAAGTTGCTCAACATAGAATGATTTCCTCACCATTGTAGGCACATGATGGTCAAAGGCTAGATTGCTATTTATGTGTGTTTCTAAGTCCCTGATTACTGGGTTATCTCTAAGGAGTGTGTTGTCAATATGATAGTTACCAGGGATGGATGACTTCCCAAAGGATACTATTATGCATTTCTTGGCATTTAGTTTTAGTCAAGGGCTCTTACAACAATTGTTTCTCTGCGTCAGCCCCTCCTGGAGAACATTTGTGTCAGTGTGAGATTCAATGACAGCTCCTAATTTGCAATCATCTGCAAATTTAAGCTAGAGACCACTGACATTGGCCTTGACTTCTGAGAAGTAAATGCCAAAAAGGAGCAGTTCAAGGACTGATCCCTGAGGGACTCCACTTGTTGCTGGCCTCTTTGTACAAGTGGACTCCCCAAGTCTAACTTCCAGGGTCTGTGAGCCAGTTGGCTATCCACCTGGTGACATATGGGTTTGTACCTAACCTCTTGAGTTTGTCAACAATACCCAAGTAGGGTATTCTTGGCATAAGCGGTAAGACCTGGGTCCCCCTTGCTTGTTGGTGTGCCAGACCACTGACATGTTGTCTGTCTGAATCGCAATCGTCCCTAGAGGTAGAGAATCCTAGAATGCTTGCAAATGTTAACAGCTCTGTTCTCATCTCTGGAACATTTATGTGCAGATTAGCTTCCATTGGGGACCATGTGCCTTGGAATGTCTTTCCCTGACAATGCCCCCCCTACCCAAGATGGGAAGCATCTGTGGTCACTGTGGCTTTGGGTTGAGGGGGAATGAATGGGTGCCCATGTAAGACTTGTTTCAAATGAAACCACCACAGGACATCTCTCTTGCATGTGTTGGTGATCAAGATTGGCATTGACAAGGGGCGCTGAAGGATTGACCATTGTGCTAAAAGCAACCACTGTAAAATTCTCATGTGGAACCTGGCTAGGGGAACAAGAGTTATTGCAACCGCCAGTGAACCTAATGTCTGAAGTACCTGCCATGCAAGTACCTTCTCCTTTTATACTAGTGTCTGGACTTGAGTCTGAATAGTTTCCAGTCAAGACAGAGGAAGTGAGGGAATGAATGTTGTTGTATCCAGTGAAGCTCCTATAAATGTTTAGATTCTGAGGTGGTTCCAGTGACAATTTCTCAGAGTTGATTGTGATGCCTAAATGGTCGCATAATTGTAAGACCTTTTGCTTTGCAGTTAAAAGTAGCTACCTGGTAGTAGAGGAAATGAGCCAGTCCTCTAGATACAGAAACACCCGGAATCCTTGCAGTCTTAAGTAACTTGCTACCACTGCCATGCATTTCGTGAACACCCTAGGGGTGGTGGTAAGACCAAAGGGGAGAACTCTGAATTGATAATGACTGGCTCCCAGCTGGAGGTGAAGGAATCTTCTGGAACATCTCTCCATCTTTATGTGGTAGTACGCATCCTGAAGATCTATACAGCACATCCAGTCATTTTTTCCTAAAAATGGAAGAATGGACTGTACCATGACCATCTGGAACTTGGTTTTTCAAACAGATTTGGTCAGTTTGTTGAGATCCAAAATTGGTCTCCAGTCCCGTCTTTTTTGGCATTAAAAAGAAACTTGAGTAAAACCCAGATTCCATCTGGTCTGGTGGGACTTTTTGGCTGACTTTTTTTTCTAGCAGCTTTTGCATTTGAATGGTTGCTTGTTCCCTTCTGAATGGGTAGAATGATGAGGAATTTCTTTGACGGAGGAGGAGGAAGTGAAAAGGGAATTGTGTAACCTCTGGAAATGATTCTCTGCACCCAAGTATCAGAGGTGATTTCTTGCCAGGCTTTCAGATGCAGAGATAAGCAACCCCCAATTTCTCCAGATGTGGACAATTAGTCCTCCTTTCAGGAGCACTGGAAGGGTTTCCAGAAAAAAAGAATCCCAAAAACCCTGGTTCTGCAGCCACCTCTGCAGCCCAGGTGGTGTCTTCCACTACTGTTACCCCCTCTGCCCCTGGAGGAATCACCACCATGTGTATTCTGGGAACACTCTTCGGATTTTTTGAACCACATTTTTCCAGTTCCTCATTGGTACATAGAAAATGACCACTAAGGAGTGGAAAAACCTACTTCTACAGAAGAAAGAGTTTTTGCATCCAACAGCTGGACCAAAAAGGGATGAGCCGTCAAAGGGTGCATTGACAAAGACTTGAAGGGCTCCGCAAAATCACACAAGCACATCCAGGTGTGCCTCCTTATGGAAATACCTGAACCAGCTGCTCTAGTTGTTCCTTCAGCTACATGTGAAAGGAGTTTCATGGAAGAATTAGAAATGGAAGTCGGGGTAGTCAACTTGGAGATGACTGATTCACGTACTTCCTCAGAAACAGCTCCTGACCGAGTATCTGACAGCTCCTTAACTAGATGTCACTGTAATACAGTAAAGTGCACTAAGTAATTCAAAGACCACAGGACAAAGTTCAGTGAAGCATAAACTTGCTTCCCGAATCTATACATCTCCCGTGACTCCTTGTTGGGAGGATGGATAGAGGAACTCTTCTCAGCTAGTTCCTTTTTAGTGGCTGCCACTACTACCATGGCATCTACAGGAACTCTTTTTGACCATAAAGGTTATCCTCCGGGGGTTGTGATAACTTTGTCTGGCCTTTTTGGGACTGGTTTGGTGCCACCAGAGGCCTTCCACACCTACTGAGAGATCAACTCAACGAGCTCGTCAGTGTGCGGAGATATCCAGGATGTAGATGGGTGGGTACCAAAAGCCTGCAGGTACACGTATTCCTCAGTTGAAGGGTTGAGGGACTTTCAATTACCACTCTGCTTAAGGATTTCCAGGATGTCTCCAAAGGAGACATCATCAGGAGGTGACCTGGAGGACCCTTCCCACTCATCAAAATCCGTGTCTTCCATGATGGACTCTTCTGGAGAGTCTAAGTGTTTCCTCTTACACAACTTCTTCCAAGGGTGAACATCCGGGGAGATTTCTGAAGAAGAAGGGGTACCCTGCTGGGTAACCTGAGGGTGCTGTACCCGCTGACCCTGTGGAGGGAGTGATTGATTCTCAGGAGCCAAGGGAGTCAGAGATGAGGGCTCCAAGGAGGAAGGAACTGACTTAGTGCTACAAGAAGCCAATGCCCTCTTCATAGCCTCAAAAGCTGATCCACAAAGGGACAAGTGGGACTCTGGGACTGAAAGGGAGGACCTAGGTACCAAAACCCCTACCCTCCCTGAAGTGGTCCACTCGAGACCAAAGCCGGATCCAAACTCATCCGTATCGATGTTCTTGGGTGCCGAGATGGCTCCAGTAAAAAGGGAGTCTACCCAAATGCCCTGGAACCGACAGGCAAGCTATGGCTCTGGGAAGACCCCAGTTCTGAAACAACAGAAGTGCTCAGGGCAGCCATCCATTCCAAAGAAAAGAAATACATGTTCAGAACAGACACAGTCGGTTCTGGAAAACTTGGAACCCAGGACTCTAAACTGCCTGTAGAAGTTAGAGGAGGAGGAAGTTTAGAAGGGGGAGTAGAAGATGTCAGTGCCTGTCCCGAAGGAGTAGGAACTGATGACATCCCTGACGCCCCTTGGACCCAAAATATTTTCATTACCAACTTCTCCATGTCATTTTCTGTTAGACTCCTGGAAGAACGGATGGAGACCATCGAAGGTGACTTTGGTCTGATAAAGAAATGAGATGGTGGCCTGCCAGCAAAGGGGTCTACAGAAAGGGAATACTGTGTCCTGAGAAGTGGTGGACAGATAAATTCTACATCCTTCAATGCCAGTGGAGGTATTGGATGCAGATTCCGAAACATGTTTCAGAGTCGAATATTTTGAAATCGGCTCCAATGGAGAATAAGCTAGAAATATACTTAGAAACAAAAAAAAGGGTTTTATAGAAAAATTCTAACATAAATGAATAATGCTCAAGAGCATAATGCAAAACCACATTGGAAGCCGAAAGCGGAAACTGAGATCTGAGGTAATCTGCCCTGAGCATTATGGGTAAGGGATGTGCTCAAGAGTTTTTTGGAATCCATGAGCTATAAAAGAGGCTGAGTCAGTTCTGAGGCTTCAGAACCAAACCCATAACAAAGTGAAGACCGACAAATTCACATCGCTAAATATACCGTTCCACACAGTACAGTGAACTCCATTTAAACAGTTCAAAGTTTTAAAACTTTAATTGTACGGTCTCGACCATAAGAAAGTCAATGTTTTGAAATTTAGAAGTAGATCCACACATACATACACACACACACATATATATATATATATATATATATATATATATATACACACATACATACACACACACACACACATATATATATATATATATATATATATATATATATATACATACACACACACACACACACACACACACACACACACACACACACACACACACACACAATTCTGTTAAGAAGTTACCATAAATGTAGATGCTCGAGCAGATTCACTGTTGTAGTGTTCATGTTTGAAATTTAAATTACAGGTAGCCTATGATTAGCTCAATGTCCAGAGCCTTACCATCCTCAAGGGCATTGTCCAATGCCCTCTTACCAAGAACATCAGTATACTGGAGCTACAAAGGGGGTGTCAGACTATACCATAGTCAAATCTTTCCTGCTCCCACAAATGCTACAGAAATACTTTGGTGCCAATGCCCACCAGACAGTACAGCTCCAGCTGCTCAAGTTCCACCTCATAAGATGCCAATCCACTTGTCTCCAGATGACAGGCAGAGAAAGGAAGGATATGGGCTGAGTGGGAAGATGGGAAGGAAAGTACAGTTTTGTACCTACCATAAATGTAGATGTCCGAGAGGTATGCATCTGCAGTCCTAACAAATGGGTTGTCCTGGCCTCAGGCAGCCCGATTCCAAAGTCTGGGTCTGGCCTCGGCTGATGTCGCATTTCACCCGACGTCATAGCTGCAGTTCAGCGGGTATAAAGGCATCAGCCGACGCCATTTTCCTCAGTGTTTCTTGCCCCAGATGCCAGGTGCCCTCTAGGAAGGCTAAATTTGGATAAATGCAAATGTTTCCAAACAATAGAGAGCAAATAGAAATAAACATGTATATACATATATACAAACAAATACACCATAATTGATTCCCCCAGCTAGCTACAAGATGGGCAAATACCCTTGGAGTACCACAGAAAGGAAGGAGGGTGGGTAATCCTGACTGCAGATGCATACCTCTCGGACATCTACATTTATGGTAGGTACAAAACTGTACTATGTCCTTCAAGGATGCATCTGCAGTCCTAACAAATGGGTAGAATACCATAGCCAAACTGGGGGAGGAGGCACTAAGGATTTATGGTGTAGTTAAGATCCCTTGCAAAACAGCAGTGGCAAAACCTGCTCGGGATCTGGAGTATAAAGGTAGATTATAATGCTTGGCAAATGTATGCACGGAGCTCCAAGTAGCAGCCTCTAAAATGTCTTTGGTAGCCACTCCTCGTAAGAAAGCTGTAGTAGTGGCTGTAGCCCTTGTGGAGTGAGGTCTGATGTTTTCTGGAGTTGCCTTTCCATGAAAAGAGTAACAAAATCTAATGCAATTTCCTATCCATTTTGAGATTGTTTGTTTTGAAATTGCTTTTCCTTCCATTCCTGTTGCATATGCTACCAGAAGCTGGTCAGTTTTTCTATTGTTCTTGGTTCTGTCCAGGTAATAGCGCAATTGTCTGTGTACATCCAAGGTATGCAGCAATCTTTCCCCCCTGTTCTGCGGGTTGGGGAAGAATGTTGGTAGGTGTATTGCTTGGTTTAATGATACCCTGGAGACCACCTTTGGCATAAAGGTAGGATTAGTTCTCATGGACACTCTATCCTGATGGAAGATAAGGAAGGGCTGTACTGCCATTAAAGCCTGTAATTCAGAAACCCATCTAGCTGAAGTGATTGCAAGCAGGAATGCAGTCTTCCAAGATAAGTACTGTAATTTTGCTGTTGCTGCTGGTTCAAAAGGGGGAAGTGTCAACTTTTCTAACACAAAGTTCAAGTCCCATGTAGGCAATGGTGGTTTCCTTGGTGGCTTTACATTTTTAATTCCTCTGAGAAACTGCCTGAGTAGAGGTTGAGAAAAGACTGGAGGATCCATGTTGTAATCTGCTGAAATTGCTGATGCATGAATCTTAATGGAGGAGTAAGACAGACCATTGTGGAAAAGCTCTGCTAAGTATTCCAGGATGTTAGCTATGTTTGCCAATGATGCATCTACTCCTTTGGTTGCACTCCAAATGAGATATCTTTTCCATTTTGCTGAATAAGTTTTCCTTGTTGAGGGTCTGCGAGCCTCCAGGATAATGTCTTTAACCCTTTGAGATAAATCTGGGTTATTTTGTCTTATGTAATGTTCCAAGCAGCTAGCTGCAGTGTTTTCAAGTTTGGATGCAGGATTTTGAAGTTGTTCTGTGTTAGCAGAAGAGGTAGGGTAGAGGCCATGCATGTTCCCGGGACATACTCCTCAGTAGGGTACCAATGTTGCCTCGGCCAGTCTGGAGCTGTCAAGATGATCCTCGGGTGATCTTCTTTGATCTTCAGTAGCACTTTGTGCATCAAAGGAAGAGGTGGGAATGCATATGCTGTCAGGTTTTCCCAACTGAAGGATAGAGTCCACCTTCCAAGCAAGTGGGTGGTATGTCCTTGTGCAGAATTTTTTCAATTGGTGGTTGTGTGGGGATGCGAACAGGTCTATCTCTGGCAGTCCCCATTTCCTTGTGATGGTTTTGAAGATATCTGGATGCAGCATCCATTCGTGGGCATCCGTGGTGGTTCTGCTTAAGATGTCTGCTAGTATATTTTCTTTTCCTGGCACAAATATGGCCTGGAGCTGAATGTTGAGGCTCAGGGCCACATTCCAGAGGTCCATTGCCATCCGGCATAGAGGATATGAATGTGTGCCTCCCTGTTTGTTGATATACCACATAACTGTGGTGTTGTCCGTCCTTATCAGCAATTGACCCTGTTGAAGGAATGGTCTGAATGTCTGAATTGCCTGTTTTACTGCCAGCATCTCTTTTTGATTTATGTGTAGGTTCATCTGGTCTTGAGTCCATAAGCCTTGTATGCACTTGTCCACCATGTGTGCCCCCAACCTAGGTCTGAGGCGTCCGTGGTGATAGTCTGGCTTGGGTGAGGCCTGTGGAAGGGCAGCCCTTTGTTCAATTGACAGGCCTGGGCCCACCACAGGAATTCTTGCTTCAGGCATGGAATTATTGGAATTTGGGTTTCTAGGCTGTGTTTGTGCTGAGACCATAAATTCCTCAGGTACCATTGTAACTTCCTCATATGTAGTCTGGCATGCGGAATTAATATTATGCAGGATGCCATGTAACCCAGGGCTTGCAGGATTTTCCTTGCTGTAAGCTGGTTCTGCGTTGTTAATGCCATGAAATAAAGTGGTAGCTGCCTCTGTTTTTCTGCTGTGAGGAATGCCATCTGGTTTGATGTGTCCAGTTCTGCACCCAAGAAGGTTATCCTTTGGGATGGTATCAGCCTTGACTTTTTTGTGTTGACTGTGTATCCCAGGGCTTGCAGCAGGTGAATAACCTTTTTCAAATCTTTTGTTATTTTGTCTTTGCTGTCCGCTTGTAACAGGCAGTCGTCCAGGTATGGATAAATTTGAATTTCCTGAAGCCTGCAATGAGCAATTACTGATGCCAGGCATTTCGTGAATACTCTGGGCGCAGTAGATAAGCCAAAAGGCAATGCTGAGAATTGATAATGCTCTGATCCTGCAAGAAACTGAGGTATCTTTTGCAATTTGGTCGTACGGGGACGTGCAGGTATGCCTCCTTGAGATCCAGAGTCACCAGCCAAGACTCCTTGCCCAGCATGGGAAGAAGTTGCTGTAGGGTCAGCATTTTGAATTTTGGAACAATGAAATATGTGTTTAGAGCGGACAGGTCGAGGATAGGTCTCCATTGGTTTTCCTTTCTTGGTACCAGGAAAAGCCTTGAATAAAATCCTTGTCCTTGTTCCATAGCGGTACCTTTCTATAGCTCTCATCCTTAGTAAGTGGTCTATTTGCTATAGAGCGTTTGTCCTTTGGTTTGGAGGTAGGTTTGGCATTCCTCTCTTCCTTGGAAGAGTATGGAAGTGAAACCTGTAGCCTTTGTCTATTGTCTGCAAAATCCATTTGTCTCCTGTAATGTAATGCCAATTTGCTGAAAATAAGGCTAACTTTCCCTAAGGGTGCTCCCAGTTGTTCCCTGGTAGGCGGTTTCAGAGCCAAGTCACTGTGATTGTCCTGTGGAAGTGGTAGTGGCTGGATCTGTGGCAGTACTTCTCTGGCTGTTAGGCTGCCACTGGCGTCCCTGTAGGCACCTCTGGATTGACCTCTGCCTCTGGGCGTCTATTTCTGCTTCTCTGTGCTCTGGTGGTGTCTGGAAAGGACCAATTCTTGGAAGCCAGTTCCTACTAAACCTCGGAGGCTGGACCTGTAAGAAATCCTTGACTGTCTGGACAGATTTAGCTTTTCTTCCACCTTCTTCAACACTTGCTGTGCAGGGAACCAAACAAACTGTGCTTTTCCATGGGAGCATCTAGAAGCTTTGCCTTTACATGGTCTGGTAAGGATTGCTCTTTTAACCATGCATGCCTTCTGATCACTGTACCAGTCATAGCTGATCTAAAGGAAGCCTCCAGTGCATCATAGCCGCATTTTAAGGAATGATTACTGACCTGCTGCGTGTTATGCACCAAATCCTGAAGGGACTTACGGTCTAAAGGCTCAGGAGAAAAGTTTTTAGTGAGCTGATCTAACAGAAATTCCTGATATTGAATCATGTGGAATTGACAGTTTAAGGCCCTAGCGAAAGAGTAGCAGAAGTATAAACTTTTTACCCCATCTCTCAATGCCCTAGATTCTCTTTCAGAGGGAGGGTTTTGGCAGAGGCAGCTGCTACAGCTTTGGGGCCCTGTGAAATAGTTTCAGGATCTGCAATAGGAGCCTTATACAAATGATAATGTGTGTCTGGAACCCTGTAGTATCTGTCGGGCTTAGCAGGGGCGGTGGTAGTGAGTCAGGGGCAGTACAAGCATCATTAAATGCATCATCCACAACTGTAAGTACTGGAGGAATAGCTAAAGGCCTATGCTGTGGTAAATGCAAAAGGTCCTAAGCCTCTTCCTAGAGTCTGAAAAATCCTGGCCCTGCCATTGAAATTGTTCCCTCATAGCATGCAAGGTTTCCCCAAAGAAAATTCCTCAGGAGGAGGCAGAAGGTATGGAATCCTCTGCATCAGAGTCCTCATATGGAGAATAAGGGCCTTCTGGAGGATTTGTATTTTCTGAATCATCAGAGGAGTAATCTGAAGAAACTGGCTCAGGGGGCTCTGCTCTAGGCCTCTTCTCTGGAGGTGGGTGAGAGGCCCTGTCAGGGTGAGACTGGGTTCCCCTGATCAAAGAAATGAGATCCTCTGCTAGACTAAGCATTTGGGTACTAGAGCTAGGCCTGTGAGAGGGGGTTTTAGCAGGCACGGCCTTTGAAGATTTAGCTGCTTTGGCCCTGGCAAAGGCCTTAATTGACATGGATGCAGGGGGTCTAGCAGCTCCACGTGCAGGAGTAGATACATCTAAGGGGATAGTATCTGATAAATCCTGAGAAACAGTAAGAGCAGGTGGATTTACCGTAGCAGATTCAGCCTGGAAGAGGCCTCGGTAGAAGGAGGCATGCTTTCGGCCGAAGGAAGAACCGCAGACTCGGTTTCAGCCGAAACCGAGACACTCGCGGATGGCTTAACCGCGGTTTCGGCCGAAACCACGGACCGCGAGTGTCGGTCCTTTTCCTTACGCTTTTTAGATAATTGCAACGTCAGAGTCTCCGACGGCATGATATAAGCAAAAGCGGAGCCGAAAAACTCCTCTGCAAACTCCGACCGACGTCTAAGTGTCCGTCTGTTGAAGGAGGCACAGGCTAGACAAGCTGCTACGTCGTGGTCTGGGCCTAAACAAGGTAGGCAGAATGAGTGGAAATCTTTATGAGGTATTTGTTTCCCACAAGTTAAACAGTTATTCACTTTTTCTGACATCGGCTGAGGCAAGAAAGAGCCCCCAACGGGGTACTTAGCTTTTTAGAAGTCTTCGGTAGTAGCAATCTCTGGTTCTGACCGACCGGCACTTGCAAACAGCTTCTGCTTGAGCGGCAAGAAAGACTGAGGAAAATAGCGTTGGCTGATGCCTTTATACCCGCTGAACTGCAGCTATGACGTCGGGTGAAGTGCGACATCAGCCGAGGCCAGACCCAGACTTTGGAATCCGGCCGACCGAAGGGCTGCCTGAGGCCAGGACAACCCATTTGTTAGGACTGCAGATGCATCCTTGAAGGACATCATATGTAATGGGAATTAGGAAGTCACATAGTCCACATGGTAACAAAAACAGGTCAAGATAAAGAAAGGAGAAAGGGAGGTACCTGGACTGCAACAGTGAATCTACTTAAACATCTACATTTATGGTTCCTACTACAACCGTATTATGTTCATCATAAAATTTGCTGGGGCAGTGCTCAGATTTGGGAAGATTCCCAAAGCTCAATTTCTAGGTAGGAGAAAATCTTGTCAAAACATATGTTCTCACCAAAATCTTTTTGTTTCTGCTGGCTGTATGGAAGTTATTGGAAAGCAATTACTCTACTACATACTTAAAATAAAATTATTACTATAGAAAACAATACTGCAATTTCTATTTATAAAAGCAACATTTTTACAAACACTTGGTGTAATCACACCAGCAATGACTGCCATCTTGGTCTGGCATCTCAAAACAGGTCAGTCAGCAGACTTCGGACTTCCTGACAGACTATTGGTTAAATAAGCGAACAATATTAGAGCTTAACTAAAGCCACTCCATGTGTACAATATAAAATGCAGTGTACTACAGTTCATATTACATTGTACATACCTGAAACACATTTTGTTTTCCTCCTACAAATTTCTTGTTAAATCAATTTTATGAACTTGCGTGCAAAAGTGAGTTTCTGCATGAAGTCAAAAGTATGAACAAGTCGAACTTCTCTGCACACACACAATCAAAGCCAAGTCCTCTGCTTTATTTCTTCCATGATGTCAGACCTAATTTTATCTATTTCCAAAGGAAGTAGTTAGAATTTAACAACAGAATCTTTTGTGAGTGAAAGTGTAATTAAGACCAGTACCTGGAAAATTAAAATCTTTCTGACACCCACACAACCACCTATCAGTTCCATTATTCTGATGAAAGAATGAATACTTCACACATTTTTTGTACTTCTGATCATTAGTACCGCTATACCCACAGCATTGTGATCCTACACTGTTGGTGATCCATCTGCTATCGTCTCATAGGTCACAGCTTCCAGCTGCTATATCAGTCCGGACAGATAAGCAGCATTACAATATCTTAGTGCTCTTTGCAGGAACTATCCTTACATAGCCAGAACTGGAAATAATGTAACAACACTTCGCCTCCAGATGAAAGAGGGCTACAAGGACACTACCCACTCCGTCTGCTGTCCTGCTATTGTTGATCGTCTGTCTGTCCCTCTCTACAAAATATATAAAAGATTGTTCGTCTGCACTGGAGCTTATTCCACATTATGATCCTGTGAAATACTGACTTAATTTTGGTGCAGTAATATCATGTCAAGGAAGACAAACGTATGCCCATACACCACCGCTGACAGCATTCTGTTAAGGCTTGAATCAAGATTCACATATTAGCTTCTTAAATGACAGCTATGCTACCAATATGAGCAACATTTTTAAATTTGATTTAACTGCTAATTGTTTAATTTATTTATTTAATATATGTTTACCGGGAAAGTCTGACTGGGACAGAGCCCAGTTTCAATAGAGGCCCAGGGAGAAATGCTCCAGACGCACATCTTTGGAATGCGGAAGGAAAATGGAGCACCTAGAGGAATCCCATGTGAACACAGGGAGGACATGCAGTCTCAGAAGGCACTCCAGTCATGAATCGAACCAGAGAACCTCTTGCTGTGAGGTGACAATGCGAACCACTGCGCCTCACAAACTTGTTCTACACAAATCCTTTTTTATCATTACAAAAAGCATCCAGATACTGGGAGAATACACAAATTCTACACAATGAAAATGGAACAGGTATGAATAATTGAACCTATAGCTGCGAGGAAGTAACCTAAATGACTTCACAACAGTGTTGCCAAACACTAAGCTAGCAGTAGTGAGATTCAAACTCATAATTCCAAAGACAATGAAGTTTAGTTTACAATACTCTCAAATAAATCATTCCATTTACTTTGTAATATCTACTTTTTATATTGTGATTTGTTCCTAATCTCTGAAAAAAAAAAAAGAGTGTAGAAAAAGGGCTAAATTCATACAATCACAGAACACTCATACTTGTCTCCGGATTTCCACTGCCTGACCAATTAACTTCAGTCATCAACCACTAATAACCAATTGGATAACTTACAGGAATGAAAATAAAGTTAATAAAAGCAAGTTCTTTGAGTTTCTTTGCTTCAAGACTCTTGAATTCTCATCTCTGCATTTTACCTAAAGCCTTAAAAACAAACAGTTTCAAGAAGGAATTAAAATTTAAAATTTTTATAAAATTCTGTTATTTTGATCAAGTTCTTTACTTTTGGTTTACTAATTTAAAAATATGCCTAATCTCTGGGAAAAGACATTACAAACAAAATAATAAATAATGGCTGTAGTACACAGCTATGTGATTTTTAAGTCACACACGAATTCAACCCCCTATCCAAGTTTAATTTCTTAACGCAAACACATCTTGCAACTTATTCATGCACCAGTCTTCCCTCACCTTTTTCCCCCTTATCTTTATACTTTTATGACAATCAAGCATGTCCGTGAATATTACAGCAACAAAAGGCTGATACAAATTATTTTTTCTGCAATTGTTATAAACATTTTTCTCACATAAAAGGCCTACTGAAAATGAGAGCTAAAACAATCAAAGGCGATGTTAAATAAGGCAGGATGCAAAATTGTTTCAGTGCTCCTCTGAAAGGCAAGGTCAGATATATGGTATGTTTCAGAGTTTATGAAAGACTAGCACAGATGTGTACTGTTACCTCTCAACTGTCCCCGATTTTCAGGGACGTCCCTGATTTTGACTCAAAATTTAGCTCTGTCCCTCTTAATCCCTCCTAAAACTAGTGACTTTTGGAGGAAAGGTGGTGAATTACATTTAATGAATAATGACTATAATTAAGAGTTATAGACTTCTTTTACTTCAGAAACTGTGTATTAATTCATATGCTCTGATTCTGTCAATGTTTCAAGTTAATAGCACTAATATTTTAAAAGTGTCCCTGATTTTTTCTTGACTTGTCCCTGATTCTGTTGAAATGGTATACTGTATACTACTATATGGGAGCATTACTTTCATAAGCATTCTAAAATGATAACTTATTTTGGCAAAATTGGTTTATGAACAGGTATACATAATATGCAAAGAAGCTGTAAAAAATGCATCTAAGAAAGGAAAAAAAAACACAACCATGACCACAGTAACAAATCTAACAATTTTACATTTATCCAGCAAGCAGTACAAAGTATACCACCTATCTGCACTAGTTACTAAATCAGAAGAAGCACGATGCTTTCTGCAGTGGAGGTGCCGAGCTCCTTAACCCCCCCACCCACCCACCCTTCACTGTACTAATAACTACTGTACAAAGCCACAAGGATGGGAGGTTACAAAGCTGCCTGTTCCTCTTTACAAGAAAGAGAGATACTGCTGCGTCCTGCACATATCTACGTTACAGAATCCCTGTAGTGATGGCACATACTCACTTAACTTTGCTTTCTCTTTCTTTTTTTCTGATAACTAAGCTGGGCCCTGGGCAAAGGGATTTTATTTCTGATTATGTACTGGTAAGCCGGGCCTTGACTAGTATCCTGAAGTATAAGCTTTAGGGGGGGTGCTCTGTAGTGACATAAAAAGAAACTACACATTTAAACAAAAGAGAGGGGGGGAGATAGCCTATGAAGGATGTAATACATGTTCAGTTTGTTTAAAATCCTAAATGATAATAGAAAGCATTATACATTATACCTGAATAAGTGGCTGCTCTTTGGATTAGTTTCACAGCATATTCTGAATGCAGTTCTTACTATTTCTCTTTATTCTTACTTGCTCCTCTCTGTTCTAGTAATTTCGGCTAAAATGAATAGGTAGAAAAGGAAGCAGACTAGAAGAACTAATCACAAAAGTTCATTACCTTCCCTGTCAAACAGAGCACTGGAAGATCAATAAAAAAATGTTACTGAAAGACAAGGCTATAAAATGTATTTCAACCCAAACTTCTAAAGAAGGGGACACAACTAAACAAAAGGATGTCCTGGAGGCTAAAGGCCCTTGGACTTGAGATGGCAAATAAATGAAAGCTAAGAGTCTCCTTTTACTGCAGGATAACCAAGAAGTGAATGCCAATGCTGACAATAATCAGACAGGAGGAAGTGACCACAGGGACAGAGTTCCATTTTTTACCTAAGGAGAAGGAGAGGAGAAGTTGTCCAGCAGGACATTTAAGTTTGTGGACAGAAATTAAGTTTTAGTGTTCAGATCTGAGAGTTCTATTTGGGGTGTATGGGGGAAGGATGTTAGACCGGGTCATTTGGTTGGATTAAATATTAGTCTATGTGCTATAGTGAGCTGGAGGAAGTTCAGGTAATTTGTTAATTCTAACCAGTTGAGGGATTGGAGGGTAACACAGTGATGAGTGGAATGTTTGGCTTTGGTGGCAAACTTAGAAATGTTGTTATAACAGCTTTCAAGTTTGGAAGTGATGGAAGAGGATAGGTTAGTTAGTAGCGGGGTGCCGTACAGAAGGGAGGGAAGGAGGTAAGAGGAGGACAGAGTATGCCTGGTAGAAAAAGACAGGAAGTGGTTGTTCCTGTATAGCATATCTAGTTTTTTGGGGGGTTTCTTTATATTTTGCTGAATATGGATATCGAACTTGAGGTGTTCATCTACAGTTACGCCAAGTAGTTTGGCAAAGGTAACAACTTCAATCAGAGAGTTGCTTTGGCTATGGACTTGGAAGGAATTTTGATCAAAAGAGAAACATTTTGAGGGTGTGAATAGCAGTAATTTAGATTTGTTAGCATTGAGAGAAAGATGATTTTGGCACATCCAGATCTCAGTAGTTGAGAAGGCAGTCTGAGTTTTAGATAGGGGTTCAGGGAGGTTAGAGGCAGAGCAGACAAGTGTAGAGTCATCTGCATATTGGGTGACTTTGGCATTAGGAATAGCAGAGTGAAAGTTATTGATAAAGATATTAAACAGCATCGGTCCAAGGATGGACCCCTATGGTACTCTGGTAGGGGTAGGTAAGAAAGGTGAGGTGCCTTTTTTCCTTTTCACAGCCTGAGATCTATCTGACAGATAGCTTGAGAACCAGGAAAGAGTGCTTTGGGAGAGATTTAGGTTTGAGAGGTGACTTAGAAGGTGCTTATGGGAAACAGTATCACATGCTTTAGAGAGATCTAGGAGCACTGTGGATACTAAGATCCCAGAATCTTGGGCTTGACTGACAGTTTCTAAGAATGAGAGTAAAGCTGTTATGGTGCTATGTCCTGGTCAAAGTCATGTTGGGTAGGGGTAAGAAGTTTTATTTAGTCAGAAAAGACATAAGTTGGAGGAGGATGCATTTTTCTAGGATTTTGGAGATTGGAGAGAGAAGAGCTATAGGGCGGAAGTTTGAAATATTACTGGAGAGGAAGAATAAAGGTGGAATGCCAGAGTTTGGGGACACAGGATTCCTTTGTGGAGCTATTAATTAGGATACCAATTGGGAGAGCTATACCATAGGCAGCAGACTTGAGAAAGGAAGAGGGGATGTTGTCAGATGCATTGGAGCAGGGTTTAAGCTTGGATAGAAGTGTTTTTATGTAGTTAGTGGAGACAGGTTTAAGTTCGAACATAGGGGGAAATTATTTGGGGACTTAGATGAGGTGGAATGTAGTAGACATGGGTCATTGTTGGGAAAAGTTTTCATTAGATCAGATACTGACTCTATAAAGAAACTGTTGAATAGTGAGGCTAATTAATTCAAGGTCAGACTTACTTGGGTTCGGACAGCAGTTATTTTTGGAGCCTGGGTTGAGGAGTGAGTTTATGGAGTTCCAAAAAAGCCTAGGGTTTTGGGGATGGTTGGACTGGAGCTTAGTGCAGTAGGATTATTTGTCTTTGAATATTTGTTTTTTTGCAAAGTTACGGAGCTGTGTATATTGGATAAGGGTTTCAGGAAGTTTATTCTTTTGGTAAAGCTTCCAGGACTTGCCTCTTTGATGCATAATTTGCTTTGTTTCTTTGGTCAGCCAAGGGGGAGTTATAGTTTTTATTCTTTTTTTAGTTGGTGGAGCTAGGGAATTTAGAGCATCTAGGAAAGTAAAATTAAAATGGTCTATCTTTATCAAGTGGAAGGGTTATTAGAATGTTCCAATTCATTTGTTTGAGATAGTTAGAGAAGGTTTTGGGGTCAAATTTACTACGGTTGCAGGTCTGAACATATTGATGTTGGTGTGGATAGGAGGTGGTTGCACAGTAAATGAAAGCTGAGAGGTGGTCACTAATAGAGTCAGGGATGGTGCTAGAGTTGGTAATTTTATTTGGATGGGTGACTAAGATCCAGTCAAGAGTGGATCATGGGGGATTTGTTTTATTGGGTCTGGTGATGGAGTGTGTTACTTGACTAAAGTTAAATAGGTTAATGGGCAGGGAGGCTATGGGACTGTTGATTTTATTCTAGTCGATGGTTACATCACCTAGTATGTAAGTTTCAAGGTTAATTTCAGCTGAGACCCATTGGAGTATTCTTCAAGGGTTGAGACATTATTTCTGGGTGGGATATAAAGGGCGATGATACAGAGGCTTTTGCGATTATTCATTTTTAATAGACCGACTGTTAGTTCTGCATTGGCGAATTTAGGAATTGGGTTTGGTAGGGGAATTAAAGTAAGTAGACTGGAAGAGATTAATTGAACACTTCCACCTTTTTTCTTTGGGCGGTCACATCTAAGAGTATGAAATCCAGAGGGTAGGATTTCAGAGTCAGAGATGTGGGGTTTGAGCCAAGTTTCAGAGATGGCTACAATGTCAGGTTGGGTATGACTTAGTCAAGCTTGAAACTGATGTTCTTTGTTGTTAAGGCTCTGGGCATTGAAAAATTTAAGAGTATTGTAGGGGAGTGAAAGGTTAGAGGAAGGGGAGGGTAATTGTTATTTGTGGGTGGGTTAGGTCTGGGGTTGGGGTGAATGTCTCCAACTAAGATGAAGTTATTGAAGGAAGTTATTTTAGTGTGTTTTGGGTTGGATTTAGGGTATTCTGGATGGTCTAGTATTTGTTTAAGAGTAAGTGTCGTATCAGTACTGGAAATAATTTTAGGATTAAAAAGTGCAGAGGGCTGAGCTGAAACAGAGAGGAGGAGATGGAAAAGAAAATATTATTTGTGTGAGGGAGGAGATTGTTTCGTGTGGGAGTATGGTAAGGAGTAAAGAGTGAAAGTATAGGAGCTGGCATGGTTATAGGTACTGATATTATTTTGTTTTCCATGAGCGTGGCTGATATAACTAAATTTAGCTAACTGCAAAAGTTCTGAGTCAAACATTATTAGTTCATATTTAACAAACTGTTCAGGTGTTCCACAATCTGCATAACCTCACAAATGCCAGAATAGGCTGCTTCTACTCTAGTGAATTTGGATTATTCGGTGACTGTGGTCCAAACCTTCAATCAGTTGGAGAAAGAAAGTGTTTAACAATTTCTGACACACAATAAAAATTAGACAATACAAGTTTGTTTACATAAAGATCTCAGCTGGAAAGTGACTTAGTATTTCACATTTTATGGACATTTCTGCTGACTCTAGATGACTCTAAACTGAGCTCACAGAGTCTGGGAGTACAAGAAAGAATATTTCAGAGTTGGAATTTTGAGCTTGCAAAAAAAAAAAAAATGATGATTTGGGGTATTTCTGAGCGAACTGATCATATCCAGCCTTTTCCTATTAACATTTTAAAGTTATTTTCAGGGCTTGGGAAAGACTCCAAACATAGCTAATTATTTTCTACAAAAATACATATTATGCAATTCTAGGAAAAAAATGTCTAATAAATCTATAATTTTATCAATTTGTATTATCATCCACCCAGATGAATTTGGTTGCATTCTTGGAAAAACATTTCTACAATTAATCATATTTTTCAATTCTATGCTATAAATTAAGCAACTGTCAGAAGTTCCTTTAGTTTTCCAAATGCATAACACAGTTAACAGGAAACATTTGGACAAAGTCCATATTCATCTCATATTGCAAGCTTCTATATTAAATTTAATTCAAGTTTTTTTTCAAATTAAATACTATTTACACATATTAACACATCAATGAATTGGACTCAGGAACATATGTTCAAACAAGGGAGTGTGCCAGAGTTGTTCTCTCTCCAACATTGTTCCGATCAGCTATTTATTTAACACTAGACTTCCTATAAGAAGATGCCTTTACACACCTGATGGTTACAATCTATTACAGGCTATAAGATTAGTCTAAATCTAAAAGTATGTTCTTCAGGAAGGGCTGTCCTCAATCCAGGAAGATTATAGTGATTCAACACTTCAAATTTGTAGGGTGGCCTTATTCACTTACTTGCTTCTCATTTACATTGCTGTTGACACAGACTACCAATGTATGCTTGCAGGCACTGACTGGTGCCCCCAAGCCATCTGATTTGAAGGGTGTCCTGAAGTTGATGGCTGAGTCTTTGTATCATGCTATTTTATTTGCTTCTTTGTATCATGCTAATAGCAAGCACTAATATACCCTGACACTGATTGCCCAGCAGGGTAAGGCTCTTTATTCACCCCTCACCAACCAAGCGACTAAGCAGCTCACCCTACTATTAAGGCATGACCAAAGGACAACTTCAGGTGCACTCTCCAGTCCAGCTGGTGAATCTGGGTATCCTGAGGCAATGTTACAACTGCCTCATGTACACAGACAACCCTCTCCTCCTACCACAAAACACTAACATATGCGAGAGATGCAATTAGACAGCCAAACTGGAAGCTAAGCTGTCTCCACCCAAGACTGGAAAAGACAGTCAAGAGGAGAAGGTTAACACTTGAACCATAAATCCAGCCGCACAAAGACCTACTAAAACAGCAATGGCAAAAAATACACATAAATACACAAAATCATACTCGGCGCCTCTAAATAAAAACCTGCAAAAGCATCAGAGACCTCCAAAGCAGACACCCAAACAACCTGCACTTCCCATCACAAACCAGACGACACATAAAACACAAAATCAGTATGCCGCACAATCACAGCCCTTAAGGCGAAATAACATACCTAACACATTAGTAATAGGTGACTCTATAGTCAGGCACACTGACGTCCCACTCACTAGGCTGGACAAGCAGAAAGTTATTGTTAGCTGCCTGTCAGGAGCCAGAATCCGCCACATAACACAAGCACTCAGGTCACTCCAGAACAAGTACAAATATGACTCTGTCACTGTTCATGTTGGTGTGAATGACCTGAGATGTACCTCCCTGGACTACATGAAAAGAGACATGGAAGAGCTCTCTGATCATGTAGCCCAGGCTGGTATGACTCTGAGTAGCATCCTGCCCTCACCAAGAATAATACCTCAGTATACAGAAAAAATGATCAATTTCAACAATTGGCTAAGATTCTGGTGTCATTCAAAGGGGATCCAGTGTCTGTCAGCCTGGGACGACATGCTCGACAAGCCAAGTTGCTTCGCAAGAGAAAGCTTGCACCTGTCACCCCTAGGCTTTCGAATACTGGCCAAGGCTCTTGCTGCCCCCATAGTGCCTTTTTAGGCAAGGCTCAAAAGTCAAACCCACCTCCGTAAACAGCACAATTAACAAAAAACTGAGGGTTATGCTACTCAATGCCAGGAGTTTAAATCTCAAAATGCACACACTCGAAGCACTCCTAAGTATGGAGAACGTCAACATCTGTGCAGTAACTGAAACCTGGTTCAAGGCTCCAGAGAGCACCCCAGCACTACCGGGCTACAACTCATACCACACGTTTCGGCCACAGAACACGGACCGAAACACAAAAGGAGGGGATGTATCCATATTCATCAAGGATACCTACACCTCCAGGTTAGTGGCACAGCATGATACCTCTGAGATCATCTATGTGCAACTAACATCGGGCAAATCTGCAATGCAAATTGTGGTCTGCTACAGATCACCCTCCATGATCCAGGACCACCACTCCACCTTTCTGGAGACACTGGAAAACATGAAGGTCCTACCAAACACACTGATATTGGGCGATTTCAATTACCCTACCATTTACTGGGAAAACTACTCAAGTACAAATTCCCAGGCCCAGCGCTTCCTGGAATTCATCAACTCAAACGCCCTGGATCAGCTGGTAAACTCCCCTACCATAGGTGAAAACATATTGGACCTGGTCATCACCAACATGGGCGACAGGTGTTCCACACTGGAGGTCAACCCTTCACTGGTTAGATCACACCATAAACTAATCATTCTGGATGTCCACACCCCACCACCACCCCCAACTACGGAAACCACAGTAAAAAACTTTTCTAAAGTAAACTTCACCTTACTTAAGACAGAGGTGGTAAGTTTCACAGCCCCCACGCTAAAGGATAATGTTGCCCAAGATGCAGAAACCTTTACAAATGCACTCTGCCCCCACGCTAAAGGATAATGTTGCCCAAGATGCAGAAACCTTTACAAATGCACTCTATGAGCACCTACAAGGATGCGTGGATCGTGCCATCCAGGGCAAAACCAAGACTCACTCCTCTAAGAGAAGGAAACCAGTTTGGTGGACCCCTGCCATAAACAGGTTATACAACAGAAGGAGGAAATTAGTTCAGAAAAAAAGCAAATCCCAAGAAGAAAAGACATCTCTGATCAGTATCAGTAAGAAACTGAGGTCCCTCATGAAATCATCCAAGGCTAACTTCGAAAAGAAAAATAGCCAAGGATTCAAAAGATAACCACAAAGCCTTCTTTAGCTATGTTAAGAATCTTAGTGGAAACTCGCAGATATGCACTGAACTAGTGCAAAATAGCACAAAATATACTGAACCTACTGATATTGCCAACATCCTGGCAGATAGATTCAGTGCAAACTTCACCCCCCTCTCACCTCCAAAAGGGCCCACAACAATACCGGAAAAGTGTAGTGTCCCAAAAATCACAGACGCACAGGTGAAAACAGCCCTTTCAAAAGCCACAAACACGGCATCAATGGGACCAGATGGTGTCCCAGGCTGGGTCTTGCACGAACTACAGAATGAACTAACCCCCCACCTAAACACGCTGTTCAACTTCAGCCTCTCCACAGGCTACATGGCCATAGAATGGCTACAGCAACGGTTATTCCTCTCCACAAAGAAGGGGCCACAACTGACACTGGTAACTATTGCCCCATAAGCCTGACTAGCCTGGTCTGCAAGGCTATGGAGTGCATGATCATGGAACTCATTAGCAAAGACATTGGGAACCTCCAAACACCCAGTTCGGCTTTGTTAAGGGCAGATTATGCCTACTAAACCTGGTTGACTTCTTCGAGACAGTCACCAAGGCCATAGATGAGGGAAAGGTGGTTCACACAGCCTACCTTGACCTCGCCAAGGCTTTCGACACCATTCCCCACTCGGGTATTACAGAAAAACTCACCAGCCTGAACATAAACCCCTATGTCACGAGATGGGATGCAACTGGCTTACAGACAGAACTCACAGGGTAAGAATAGCGGGCTCCAGGTCTGACTCTAAACCAGTCACAAGTGGTGTCCCACAAGGCTCGGTCCTGGGACCCCAACTGTTTGGCATATACTTCTCAGAAGTACAGGCAAACACAGGAGGACTATGGCTAACCAAGCTCGCCGACAACTGCAAACTGGGAGCCATAACTGACTCTCCAGCTAACACAGACATCCTCCAAAAAAAGGCCTTACTGAGACGGACACCTGGTGTCAAAGTCATGGCCTCAAGCTAGATGCCAAAAAATGCATAGTCATCCCGTTTGGGAAAAACAAAACATCGTTGTCACCGTGGCGACTGGGGGGGGGGTGAAAGGTCTGCCTTGGAGAACTTGAGGTGATGTGATCCACCAAGACAGGTGATTCTTGCATGATTTAGTTATTAATATGATATGAGACATCGGGAGCTGTTGGAAGGACCACTGAGTAAACAGCATCCATTGGAGGATCCTCATGTGGAAACGAGCTAAGGGGAGAAGGGTGATAGTAGCTGCCATGAGTCCTAATACCTTCAAGACTACCCTGGCTTTGACCTTGTTGCATTGTAGTAGAAGGTTAACTTGTTTGCGGATATCTAATACTCTTTGCTCTGTAAGTCCGGCGGAAAGATTGAGTGTGTCTAAGGTGGCGCCTATAAAGGTAATAGATTGACAAGGCAGATTTTTCGAAATTTATTGAAATGCCTAGAGCTTGGTAAGTTTGGATGGTGAAGTCTCTGGCTAGAAGCAGTTGATGTCTGGTGGTGGCAGTAAGGAGCCAGTCATCTAAATATGGAAACACCTGTAATCCTTGACGTCTCAAGTGAGCCGCGACCACTGCCATGCATTTGGTAAACACTCGGGGGGGCTGTAGTGAGACCAAAGGGCAGGGCTCTGAACTGGTAGTGACTGGCTCCCAGCCTGAAGCGGAGAAACCTCCTGGAGCGTCTGTGCATTTTGATATGGTAGTACGCATCCTGAAGGTCTATCGAGCACATCCAATTGTCCTGACCCAAGAAGGGTAGAATGGACTGCAGCGTGACCATCCGGAATTTTGGTTTTTTGATATAATTGTTTAACTTGCTGAGATCCAGTATAGGTCTCCAGTCCCCTGTTTTTTTTGGTACCAAAAAGAATTTGGAGTAGATTCTGGATCCTTGCTGGTCTGCTGGGACTGGTTGGATAGCTCTTTTTGAAAGCAGCTTTGATATTTCTAATGCTGCTTGTTCCCTTAGACTGGGTGGAACGTCTGGAAGGGATCCTTTGGGTTGGGAAGGGGTGTGAATAAATGGAATTTTGTAACCCTCGGATATGATTGACTGTACCCATTTGTCTTGGGTGAGGGAAAGCCAGGCTTTTGGGTACAGTGATAATCTTCCCCCGACTGCCTCCAAAGGTGGACAGCCGAGCAGCTCCTCAGGGATGCTGAAAGGGTTTATCAGAGAAAGTTTCTCTGCTACCCTGGTTTTGCGGACCTCCTCTGCCTCTAGGGCGGCGCCTATTGTTATTCCCCCTCTGCCTCTAGAGGGAATCGACCTTGTGCATCAGATGAGACTCCCTGAGGCTTATGGAACCACATTTTTCCTCCCTCTGACCTTTTGGATAAGGTCTAGAAGGGTAGAAAACGGACTCCCACGGCAGAGAGAGTCTTACCTTCCACCTCGCACCTAGTCAATGTATCCTTCACCTGAGGACCAAACAATGTTGAGCCATCAAAGGGGGGATTGGTGAAGGACGCCTTGAAAGGGTCCGCAAAATTGCAAAGCCGCATCCAGGCATGACGTCGTAAAGCTACACCTGTGCCTGCAGCCCTACTTGCCCCATCAGCAGCATATGAGATAAGCCGCATGGAGGAGTTAACAATCAAATTCAGGGTTGCCAACTGGGAGTTCATTTTGTCTTGGAACCCCTCAGCTGTTGGATCCTGTATAGCCTCACCCATATCTTTGAGCAAATCTCTCTGGAAACAGGTGAAGTGACACAAGTAGTTCAGCGACCGCATTGAGGAGGTCGCTGAGGAAAACATCCGCTTACCGTACCTGTCCATGGTCCTAGACTCCTTATTAGGAGGATGGACAGGTACCGAAGGATCGGCTAACTCCTTCTTAGTGGCTGCGGCCACCACCATGGCATCAACAGAGACACCTTTTGATAGAAAGTCTTTGTCCTTAGGGGCAGTAATAAATTTTGACGGCCTCCTTGGGGTAGGTTCCACTGAATCAGGGGCCGTCCAAGCTTTCCTTGCCACCACTTCCATAAGGGGGTCAAAGGGAGGGGACACCCAGGAGGTGGAAGGGAGAAAGACAAACGCCTCAAGGTAAACTGACTCGTCCTCTGAAGGGTTAAGGGCGGACCAGTTCCTCCTCTGTTTCAGGATTTCAAGGATGTCAGCAAAGGAGACATCCTCAGAGGGGGACCAAGGGGGAACCTTCAGATTCCTCCAAGTCAGTGTCAGAGGTGATAGACTCAGGGGAGTCAATGTGCTTCCTCTTGCACTGTCTCTTCCGAGGGGGTTCTCCTACTGGATCAGGAGAGGCCTCGGAAGAGGAGGAAATTCCCAATGGGGAAACCTGAGGAGCTGGCTCTCTGCGGTCTGATACAAGGGGATGTGTAGAAATCACCGCAGGCACTGAAGAGGGAGGAGCTGACGGAGCCGACTGTGGGGTAGACACTGGGTCTAGCACGCTCTGCATGACCTCGAAGGCGCCCCTATCAGGCAAGGCCGGAGGTCCCCGCTCCAAGGAGACAAGGACCCCCCCCCCCGGCACCGACATGGACGGCTCCGAGGCCGATGTCGGAGACGAACTCACCAGCGCCGACGCTCCGAGAGGAAGAATGGGGTCGGACAAGGGTCCGATGCCACTCGCCCCCTCGGAGCAGACGAGGGAAGCCCGGCACAGAGATCCCTCCAATGAGGAAATCTGAGCAGACGGAGCCGAAAGGGAAGGTATTGGCTCCGAAGCACCGACAGCCCCGGCTCTGAACTCAAAGGAGTCGGAGGAGGAATAAAATCAGGGATGGAAATAGCCACTGACTGTTGAGTAGAGCTATGCAGCATTTGGGCCAGTGCCTCGGACTTGAGAAGTCTACTCACCACCCTTTGTAAATCATGGTCGGACAGCCTGGAGGACCGAGAGGAGTGAGACCTATAGCTCCATTCTGACAGAAGAGGAGATCCCGGCGCCGAATGGATGGAGCCGATGGAAGGGGACCTAGACCTCTTCTTAGCAGGTGGCTCCGATAAGCCTATCAGAGCCGACTGAGTCTTGTCAACCTCGGCTCCAGCCAGAGCCGAGGTGATAGTATGAGATTTGGAAACATCGGCTCCAGCCGGAGCCAATGTTAAAGCCGATCTAATGCTTCCAGGGGACGGCTCAGAAACTGGAGCCGACGGTTTGGAAGTCTTAGAAGGCTTCCCCAACACAGACTGAGTCGGGGGGCCTTCAGGCTTTAACAAGCCACGTAAAATCAATTTATTTTTGCGTTCCTGCAGGACTCTAGGGCTGAATGCTTGGCATACAGCACATGAGTCCTGCAGGTGCAAAGGTCCCAGGCAATATACACAAGAAGTGTGACCGTCTGTCAGAGACATTTTCTGACAGCACGAATCACACTTCTTGAAGCCTGAGAACTTGGAGTCTTTAGACATCCTAACTTAGTGTAAAAACACAAGTACAACACACAAACAAACACACCCTTAAGCAAAAAATAAAAATTCAGTCACACTGAAGGACTAGGGGAAGGAGAGGGAGAGGGCCAAAGGCCTAAAAGTTAAGAAGGGAATAAAAAGGGATTTCAGACACTCTAGGGGGACCCGATTTAAACTACTGAAATACTATAAATAAAACTATGGTAAAAGGAAAAAAAATTAGGGGTTGAAATAGAAGTTTTTAATTAGAAAACTTACTAACCTGCCAGAGCCGGTAGAAGAAGCACCTCGTCAGCTAAGCGGCAAACGAGATCTGAGTAGTGACCGCCTAGCATTGTGGGATATAGGGGAGCCTCGAGCCAGTGGAATTAGCTCTCGAGCTTTAGTATTGGCCGAGTCGGAGCCAAGGTTCGGATCCGAACCCATCCAGCAAGAATGAAGGCGAGATTGACAACTTAACATGTTACTGTTAGCTGCCTGTCAGGAGCCAGAATCCGCCACATAACACAAGCACTCAGGTCACTCCAGAACAAGTACAAATATGACTCTGTCACTGTTCATGTTGGTGTGAATGACCTGAGATGTACCTCCCTGGACTACATGAAAAGAGACATGGAAGAGCTCTCTGATCATGTAGCTCAGGCTGGTATTACCATGAGTAGCATCCTGCCCTCACCAAGAATAATACCTCAGTATAAAGAAAAATTATCAATTTCAACAACTGGCTAAGCTTCTGGTGTCATTCAAAGGGGATCCAGTGTCTGTCACCCTGGGACGACATGGTCAACAAGCCAAGTTGCTTCGCAAAAGACAGCTTGCACCTGTCACCCCTAGGCTTTCGAATACTGGCCAAGGCTCTTGCTGCCCCCATAGTGTCTTTTTTAGGCAAGGCTCAAAAGTCAAACCCACCTCCGTAAACAGCACAATTAACAAAAAACTGAGGGTTATGCTACTCAATGCCAGGAGTTTAAATCTCAAAATGCACACACTCGAAGCACTCCTAAGTATGGAGAAAGTCAACATCTGTGCAGTAACTGAAACCTGGTTCAAGGCTCCAGAGAGCACCCCAGCACTACCAGGCTACAACTCATACCACAAGTTTCGGCCACAGAACACGGACCGAAACACAAAAGGAGGGGATGTATCCATATTCATCAAGGATACCTATACCTCCAGGTTAGTGGCACAGCATGATACCTCTGAGATCATCTATGTGCAACTAACATCGGGCAAATCTGCAATGCAAATTGTGGTCTGCTACAGATCACCCTCCATGATCCAGGACCACCACTCCACCTTTCTGGAGACACTGGAAAACATGAAGGTCCTACCAAACACCCTGATACTGGGCAATTTCAATTACCCTACCATTTACTGGGAAAACTACTCAAGTACAAATTCCCAGGCCCAGCGCTTCCTGGAATTCATCAACTCAAATGCCCTGGATCAGCTGGTAAACTCCCCTACCAGAGGTGAAAACATACTGGACCTGGTCATCACCAACATGGGCGACAGGTGTTCCACACTGGAGGTCAACCCTTCAATGGTTAGATCACACCATAAACTAATCACTCTGGATGTCCACACCCCACCACCACCCCCAACTATGGACACCATAGTAAAAAAACTTTTCTAAAGTAAACTTCACCTTACTTAAGACAGAGGTGGTAAGTTTCACAGCTCCCACGCTAAAGGAAAACGCTGCCCAAGATGCAGAAACCTTTACAAATGCACTCTATGAGCACCTACAAGGATGCATGGATCATGTCATCCCTAGCAAAACCAAGACTCACTCCTCTAAGAGAAGGAAACCAGTTTGGTGGACCCCTGCAATAAACAGGCTACACAATAGAAGGAGGAAACTAGTTCAGAAAAAAAGCAAATCCCAAGAAGGAAAGACATCTCTGATCAGTATCAGTAAGAAACTGAGGTCCCTCATGAAATCATCCGAGGCTAACTTCGAAAGGAAAATAGCCAAGGATTCAAAAGATAACCACAAAGCCTTCTTTAGCCATGTTAAGAATCTAAGTGGAAACTCGCAGATATGCACTGAACTAGTGCAAAACAGCACAAAATATACTGAACCTACTGATATTGCCAACATCCTGGCAGATAGATTCAGTGCAAACTTCACCCCCCCCCCTCTCACCTCCAAAAGGGCCCACAACAATACCGGAAAAGTGTAGTGTCCCAAAAATCACAGACGCACAGGTGAAAACAGCCCTTTCAAAAGCCAAAAACACGGCATCAATGGGACCAGATGGTGTCCCAGGCTGGTGTCCCAGGCTGGGTCTTGCATGAACTACAGAATGAAATAACCCCCCACATAAACACGCTGTTCAACTTCAGCCTCTCCACAGGCTACATGCCCATAGAATGGCTACAGCAACGGTTATTCCTCTCCACAAAGGAGGGGCCACAACTGACACTGGTAACTATTGCCTCATAGGCCTGACTAGCCTGGTGTGCAAGGCTATGGAGTGCATCATCATGGAACTCATTAGCAAAGACATTGGGAACCTCCAAACACCCAGTTCAGCTTTAAGGGCAGATTATGCCTACTAAACCTGGTTGACATCTTCGAGACAGTCACCAAGGCCATAGACGAGGGAAAGGTGGTTCATACAGCCTACCTTGACCTCGCCAAGGCTTTCAACACCATTCCCCACTCGGGTATTACAGAAAAACTCACCAGCCTGAACATAAACCCCTATGTCACAAGATGGGTTGCCAACGGTCTTACAGACAGAACTCACAGGGTAAGAATAGCGGGCTCCAGGTCTGACTCTAAACCAGTCACAAGTGGTGTCCCACAAGGCTCAGTCCTGGGACCCCAACTGTTTGGCATATACTTCTCAGAAGTACAGGCAAACACAGGAGGACTATGGCTAACCAAGTTCGCCGACGACTGCAAACTGGGAGCCATAACTGACTCTCCGGCTGGCACAGACATCCTCCAAAAGGGCCCTACTGAGACGGACACCTGGTGTCAAAGTCATGGCCTCAAGCTAAATGCCCAAAAAATGCAAAGTCATCCCATTTGGGGAAAACAAAACACCGACGAATTACCACATAGGTGGCAGCCCCCTTAATACAGACAAGGTAATAAGAGATCTGGGGACCCAGGTAGATAGTAACCTCTCCGTTGACAATCATATTGCCAAAGTAGTTAGGAAATCCTTCTATGTGACCCATCTAATTACTAAAGGGTTCGCATCTAGAAATAAAGAGGTTATAGTGCCCCTCTACTCATCACTCATTAGACCCATCATAGAGTACAATGCACCATTTGGGATGTACCTCAAAAGACACTTCAAACAGCTGCAAAGACCACAAAAGTACCTCAGCAAGAGGATTACTGGTCTCAAACATATATCCTATGCAGCCCGACTGAAAAAGCTCCGGCTGTACTCAGTGGCATATCGCTTACTCAGAGGTGATCTCTGCCTGACTTACAAAGCCATGTCCAACTCAGAATTGATGGACATGCTCCACCTAAAGAAATCCAAGTCACTGTGGGCCACATTCTCTAGTGAGCTAAACCTTGCCACAACAATAAACAGAAAATGCTGGAGGGATAGATTCCTGTCACAGAGACTCCCCATGCTTTGGAACAAAATTCCAAACTACATCAGGCAGAGCCCCTCACTAACACTCTTCAAGAGAAACCTTGACGAGTGGATGGGTAACAGAAAATACACCCCTGAGATCACTTCATTGGCTCTGCTTGACAAATGATCAGTTAATCAATGGGGAGGCGAAAGCCGACACTCTGGCTAGGCTTATAAATGCCCTCGGGCAGATAGACTAGTACCTACCTATGAACCTATTTCCTAAGTTAATCCCCACACACAAACATTCTTTGGCTAGAATACCTAACAATACACTTGCTAATACTTCTCAATTCCCCACATCAGAGGCAGACTAAGTGTACCTTGTGCCATGGGCTGTTTTCAAACTATTGGTTCTCCATGCACATCTTGGCACTATGCATGTGTGATTCACCTTCTTGATTGTTTTAAATTACATTTCTTGTTTAATACAGCAACATTTCTTAGGACATATTTTAAATTTGTAGTTTTGTACATTTTTTCCAGTAAGCAGTGAAGGAAAATGTATTAACCAATAATGACAAAAGAACCCAGTTTACAACATTGTAACCATAAAAGGCATTACAATCCTCCAATATCCATTTTCATTAATTACAATCACTTTACTGACTCTATACACACCACATTTCTGATTGTAGTGAAAAATGGAAACATTAAAGCATTCCAACTTACTTCACACAAATGCACATTAGTCTGGCTCGGCAGGGTAAGTAATTTTTAACCAAAGACATCCCTAAACCCAGCAATTATAGCTGCATTTTTGACTGCATCCCTTTCAGAGATGTCTATGTTAAAAATTAATAATAGTGACCAAAGTAATGTATTTCAAATTTGTTTCATACAAGCACACATTAGCCATATTAAAGTATTCCATCTTAATTCACAACATATGCACACACCTGTCCTGCAAACCCAGATTAAAACTGTTAAAATGAACAGATAAGAGCATAATATCCTTTTATACAAAAAATAGCCCCCACCCCTAAGTAGTTACAGCCACGTTGCCTGGGTACACCTCTTATTGTCATAAAAAAAATTACATGTACTTTACTGGATGAACTATATGAAGTTGTAAAAAGATCAATAGCTTCAACCATAACACCCAGCTATATCTAGCACAGTTTAAACAGCCAACTATGATGAGAGAATAAGAAATCTAAACCCCCTGGTGTTGTATACACACTCACACACACACACACACACACACACACACACACACATATGTATATATATATATATATATATATATATATATATATATATATATGTATGCTAAATCAATATGCACAATCTCTGAGGAAGTAAAAATTATCTGAATCATTCCATATTTAAGAAAAGTAATACTAATGTAAATATTGCTGTTTGCAAACAATTTTGAATTTCAGTGTGTCATCTAACAATGCAGTGTTTACTGCCCCTGAAAAATAAATGGCAAGTGTTGCATTTAAAAATGGTGTGCTCGTGATATTGCCATAACACTTCATAAGCCAGACCACTTATGTAGTAGGGTTGGCTGGCAGAAAAGCAACTGCAGGCTCATAGTTACTAAACATGCTATCCAGGAGACCATTAATGAGCTTAGACCAAATTATGAATTGCTCCCCAAAGCACCATCTGGTTAATTACTTGCTCAAGGTCACACAGTAAGTTAATGGTGGAAAGATTCAAGTCCAGCACTCTTGGCACAGAAAGCAGCTCATTAACAAGTCAGAGCTTATTTCCCATGCACCAACTGCCAGACAGAGTAGCAGTCTTTAACTAAACAAAGAAATTATTTACAAACTGATCGTGTAGCAAAGACCATATCTAGATAATATGGACTAATGACTGCATAAAAAATGCTGAAAATCAGACGGTTCTGATCATCACTCCAAAAATATACTAATCTGCAATATGTTTAGACTATATTTCACAATTCAGGCCTATTGATGAATTAATTCATTCTTTAATGCAATGAATAAAACAAGACAATATAAATGATGCAACAGCTTTTGTTCAACAACTCACAAGTCATACAAACATCAGAAATATTGTTGCCTATACTATACTGCTTTTTTGGCAGGGGGAGGGGGCTTATACGCTTGCACCTATATCTCATTGTTGACCTTGCAATGTCTTCCATGCCATCAAGAAGAGCTATCCCCTCTGACATCACTCAGTACAAATATGGCCTACATGAACAGCTTATAATGCAGTACTATTGTAGTATAGACCTCCTGAGACAACAGGGTTTCATCATGCTCAAATAGGCTTATTACAGGGTAATGAACTAGACCTCCCCTGTAGCCATACCAATATCCCATTACTTGTCTATCTCTCTCCAGTTACCATACAACACTATTCAAATCTGTCAGTGTGCATACTATTTTGTTCTTTACTTTTACAATTATCACAGAGAATTGCATTTCATTTATAACTTTTATGTCAAATTTTACAGCAAAAGTCCTGACAAGTCATTTTCTAAACAAAATAAAACACTGTCAGATTGAAAACAGACTTAGCAAGAGAAAGAGTAAACTTCTCTTCCCTTGAAACTCACACTTAGTGAAAATGCATGTGTTAACCACCCATTGAAGTACAAGAGACGAGCTGGGATTCATAATCGAATGTATACAGTGAAGCACTAGTTAGCAGATAAGTGAAGGATGCAGAAATTCAAAAGACAAATATGTAATGCATTTGCTAACAGTCTGGGAAATCCCACTAAAAACAATGATCCTTTATCAGGCACAGCTCATAAGTACTTGGTCACAGTCACTGCACTAAGTGTTAGACAAACTGTTGACACCCAAACACGATGCATTTCACACATTCATGCCTGCAAACAAAACAAGCTAAACTAAAAATGTATACAGAGTTAATATTTCAACACTAAACTCAGACTTCATACTGTCCATTTTATTCACAACTAAATAATAAACACACTGTCAACATTCAACAAAACAAGAAAACCAAGGATCATACTCTAAGAACATGGCTCATATGACGTTGCTCCTGTTTACTACAATCAATTTCCTTCCTTTACAGCATAACTACTCTAGTTCAAAGGTAGTTACTAAGCTTGCAGTCCAAGTGAACATTAACAAGCCTAGCCTAAATTTCCAGTTGCCTCAAAGCATTGTCTGGTAATTGACTTGCTCAAGGGAACACAGTAGGCAAAAGAGGAGTGACAAAATCAAACTCTGTACTACAGAAGTTGAACTACAGCTCACAGCAATAACTCCCTGAGCCAATGGCCAGACAAAAGTAAAAAGGGAGGGAAAAGATTCAAACCTCACGCACTTGACATAGGAAGCAGCAGCAGCGTTAACCGATTATGCTAATTCATACGTTACTAGTGGAATAGTGGGACACAGGAACTAAGTATTTGTTCAGAAATGCACAAATATGTGAACAATTAAAGCTTGCAAAAAGTCACACAGTAGGCAAACGGAGGTGATTATGACTACAGAGGAGAAGTACATTAAAATTATGTAGCCTTAAGTACCAGGCAACTCTAAATCATTTAAAACATAAGGAGAAATCATTTTGCATGGATACACATCTTCTGAATAACAAAAGCTATGAAACTGTCATTACTAACTGATTTGTAACCCTCAGTGATTTACCAGAAAAATAGAAATTGAGGAGGGACAGTGCATAAATATGAAGGCAAAATCAGAACTGCTCTGCAAAACTGGAGACGGATAAGAGGCAGACTAATTCACTTAAAAGTTAACACGTTTCGCTTCAACATACATTTTGTGAACAGTAAAATTATGAAACTAATGACTGGCATTATTGACTTACTGTAAACCTCAGTGACTTTAACCTTCAGTGATTTATCAAAAAATGAAAAGGTATATGAAAATATGGCAGTTAGCGCAAAGCATTAATGCTCTACACTCTTAATGAGTTGCTTCCTGTCATGAAGGATGCAGAGTTTTCATTCTTTCTACCTACGTTTGCCCACTGTGCGACTCTGAGCAGTCACTTAACCAGACAGTGCTCCTGGTTAATATATCGTAAAATAGCTCACTCACACAGAATAAATCTGTTTTAAAATAGTAGAATGATTGACTGGCATGGCAGAGAGAGGCGCACGTACACACACGCGCACACAGTCATTCTGTATTCACAAGCAAAGCCCCCTGTTCAAAGCAGCATCTCATTTTTGCACTCCTGTACTTTCTATGCATGTGCTTTCCCTTACCTCCTATGTCTGTGGAAAAGAGAGATACTTTTTTATTCCACAAGTCACAATATATGAAAAAGGTAAAATTAAACTGTTCTGTTAGCTGGCTGGCCATGGTCATCAATTCGCCCCATCCCCCCATCCAGAAGCTGTGGGCTGCAGATGCCCACCCATTTTGTCCCTATTATAACACTTCACTGAACAGAGATGGTGGGCTGATCCAGATGGACTAACCAACTACAGGTTAAGTTAGATTTATGCAAAGTGCATTAAATCAGTAACTGCATCAGTATTCAGAAGTTCAGAATATAGTAGTGGGTGAATCAAACTATACAGAAATATCAAATACAATGGAACATTCTGCAATATTTAACAACTGCATATGTAATTGGAAATTTCAGCAGATGAGAAAGATAAAAAAGCTTACTTAAATGAATAAATAAATCCTAACATCTTAGCTAAGTTTCATAAAGCACATCACATATTAGTCAGGTTCTCCAGCTAACTAGATATTTATTTACCAGGAAGGTCCGGCTGGGTCACAAGAGCCCATTTTTCAGTGGAGTCCTGGGCAGAAAAACTCCATTTAACTCAGAAAATAATAAAAAAAAAATTCAGACATTACATAAAAAAATTGAAAATTATACATTTTAATAACAATCAGCAATACTGTAAGGCATAAACATACATCAAAAATATAAACAAATATTTAGTACCCATGAAATATGCTTTTAGGTTCATAGGTAGTTACTAGGCTATTTGCCTGAAGGCATTTATAAGCCTAGCCGGAATGTGATGGCTTTCGCCACCCCCTTAGATTAGTTCCCTGCGTCTCTGTCCAGTACAGCCATTGAAGTGATCCCTGGGGTACACTTTCTGTTTCCCATCCACTCGTCAAGGTTTCTCTTGAAGAGGGTTAGCGAGGAGCTCTGCCTAATGTAGATTGGAATCTTGTTCCAGAGCATGGGAAAGTCTCTTGGACAGGAATCTATCCCTCCAGCACGTCCTATTTATTGTTGTGGTGAGGTTTAGATCCCTGGAGCGTGTGGCTCGAGGGGATATGATTTTCTTTAGGTGGAGCATGTCCATCAATTCTGTGTTGGACATGGCCTTGTATGTCAGGCAGGGATCACCTCTGAGTAGGCGGTATGCAACCGAGTACAGCTGGAGTTTCTTCAGTCAAGCTGCATAGGGCATCTGCTTGAGGCCAGTGATCCTCCTGGTGAGGTACTTCTGTGGTCTTTCCAGTTGTTGCAGGTGTCTTGTAAGGTACATCCCAAATGGGACATTGTACTCTATGATGGGTCTGATGAATGATGCATAGAGGGGCCCAATGACCTCTTTCGATCTAGGTGCAAACCCTTTTGTGATTAGCTGGGCCACATAGAAGTATTTTCTAACCACTTTGGAAATGTGATTATCAAAGGAGAGGTTACTATCTACTTGGGTCCCCAGATCCCTTATTACGTCTTCTGTATTTAGGGGGCTACCACCTATGTGTTAGTTTGTGGGTACTTTGTTTTTTCCAAAGGGGATGACTATGCACTTTTTGGCATTTAGCTTGAGGCCATGGTTTTGACACCAGGTATCTGTCTCACTGAGACCCTTTTGGAGGATGTCTGTGTCAGCCGAGGATTCAATTACAGCCCCTAGTTTGCAGTCATCTGCGAACTTGGTCAGCCATAGTCCTCCTGTGCTTGCCTGTACCTCTGGAAAGTATATGCCAAACAGGAGGGGTCCTAGGACTGAGCCCTGGGGAATGCCACTTGTAATCGGTTTACAGTCAGACATAGCTCCCGCAAATCTTACCATGTGGGTTCTGTCCGTGAGCCAGTTGGCAACCCATCTCATGACCTAGGGGTTTATGATCAGGCTGGTGAGCTTGTCTATAATACCAGAATGGGGAATGGTGTTGAAGGCCTTTGCAAGGTCTAGGTAGGCTGTGTGGACCACCCTTCTCTCATCTATAGCCTTGGTAACTGTCTCAAAGAAGTTCACCAGGTTTAGGAGGCATGATCTCCCCTTAACAAAGCCGAACTGGGTAGGGTCCAGTGTTTGGAGGTTTCCAATGTCTCTGTTAATGAGATCCATGATGATGCACTCCATAGCTTTGCAGACCAAGCTAGTCAGTCTTATAGGGCGATAGTTCCCTGGGTTTGTTGTGGCTCCACCTTTGTGGAGTGGAATAACCATTGCTGTGCGCCACTCTGTGGGCACGTAGCCTGTGGAGAGGCTGAGTTTAAACAGTGTGTTTAGGTGAGGGATTAGTTCATCTTTGAGATCATGTAGGACGCATCCTGGGACACCGTCTGGTCCCACTGATGCTGTGTTTTTGGTTTTGGAGAGGGCTGTTTTAACCTGACTGTCTGTGATTTCAGGGGCACTACATTATTCTGGTATAGTTATGGGCCCTTTTGGGGGTGAGAGGGGTGTGAAGTTTGCACTGAACCTGTCTGCCAGGATGTTGGCTATATCGGTCGGTTCAGTGTATTTTGTGCCATTCTGCACTAACTCCGAGCAGATCTGAGAATTGCCACTTAGATTCTTGACGTACCTAAAGAATGCCTTATGTGGTTATCTTTGGAGTCCATGGCAATTTTTCTTTTGAAGCTAGCCTTGGATGATTTTATGAGGGAACGTAGTTACTTGCTGATACTGATCAGGGATGTCTACCCTTCTTGGGATTTTACTCTCTTCTGTACTAGTTTCCTCCTCCTATTGTACAGCTTGTTTATGGCAGGGGTCCACCGGACTGGTTTCCTTTTCTTGGAGGAGTGAGTCTTGGTTTTGTTTGGGATAGCATGATCCATGCATTCTTGTAGGTGCCCGTAGAGTGCATTAGTAAAGGATTTTGCAGCTTGGACAGCGTTATCCTTTAGCATGGGGGCTTTGAAACGTCCCACCTAGGTCTTAAGTAACGTGAAGTTTGCTTTTGAAAAGTTTTTCACTGTGGTTTCTTTAACCGGGGGTGGTGGGGGAATGTGGATATCCAGAGTGATTAGTTTATGGTCAGATCTAACCAGCAAGGGGTTGACCTCTGCTGTGGAACACCGGTAGCCCATGTTGGTGATGACCAGGTCCAATATGTTGTCACCTCTGGTGGGGGTGTTGACCAGTTGATCCAGGGCATTTGAGTTTATAAATTCTAGGAAATGTTGGGCAAGGGAGTTTGTACTTGAGTAGTTCTCCCAGTTAATGTTTGGGTAATTGAAATCATCCAATATCAGGGTGTTTGGTAGGACCTTTATGTTTCCCAGTGTTTCCAGGAATGCAGAGTTGGGGTCTTGGGACATGGTGGGTGATCTGTAGCAAGCTATAATTTGAATAGCAGTTTTGCCCAATGTTAGTTGCACGTGGATGATCTCTGAAGCATCGTGCTGTGCTACTAACATGGAGGTGTGGGTATCCTTGATGAATATGGATACTCCCTCACCTTTTGCATTTAGGTCCGGGTTTTGTGGACGAAATGTATGGTATGAGTTGTAGCCTGGTAGTGCTGGGGTGCTCTCTGGATCCTTAAACCAGGTTTCTGTTACTGCACATATATCAATTCTCTCCATACTGAGGAGTGCTCCAAGTGCGTGCATTTTGAGGTTTAGACTTCTGGCATTGAGTAGCATTACCCTCAGTTATTTGTTACTTGTGCCATTTATGGCGGTGGGTTTGTCTTTTGAGCCTTGCATAAAAAAGGCACTATGGGGGTGGCAAAAGCCTTGGCCAGTATTCGAAAGCCTAAGGGTGACAGGTGCAAGCCGTCTCTAGCGAAGCAGCATGTCTTCCCAGGCTGACAGACACTGGATCCCCTTTGAATGACACCAGAAGCTTAGCCAATTGTTGAAACTGATAATTTTTTTCTCTATACTGTCGTATCTTTCTTGGTGAGGGCAGGATACTACTCAGGGTCAGGGTCATACCGGCCTGGGCTATGTGATCAGAGAGCTCCTCCATGTCTCTTTTCATGTAGTCCAGGGAGGTACTGCTCAGGTCATTCACACCAACATGGACAATGACAGAGTCATATTTGTACTTGTTCTGGAGTGACCTGAGTGCTTGTGTTATGTGGCGGATCCTGGCACCCGACAGGCAGCTAACAGCAACCTTCTCCTTGTTCAGCCTAGTGAGTGGGATGTCAGTGTGCCTGACTACAGAGTCACCTATTACTAGTGTGTTATTTTGCCTTAAGGGCTGTTATTGTGTGGCACACTGGTTTTGTGAAGTATGCGTTTCATGGTTTGTGTTGGGGGTGGAGGCTGCTTGGATGTCTGCTTTGGAGGTCTCTGTTGCTTCTGCAGATTTTTATTTAGAGCCTCCAAGTATATTTTTGTGTATTTATGTGTGTTTTTTGCCGATGCTGGTTTCATAGGTCTATGTGAGACTGATGGTGTGATACAAGTAATTCCCTTCTCCTCTTGACTGCCTGGTCCAGTCTTGGGTTGAGAGAGCTTAGCCTCCAGTTTGGCTGTATAATTGCATCTCTCACATGTATTAGTGTTTGGTGGAAGGAGGAGAGGGTTGCCTGTGTACATGAGGCAATTGTGACATGGCCTCAAAATGCCCAGATTCACCAGTTGGACCAGAGAGTACACCTGAAACTTCCCTTTGGACATGCCTGGATAGGTACAGTGAACTGTTTTACTGATTGGCTAGTAAGGTCGAATAGAGAGCCTTGTCCTTCTCTACAACAGAGGGGGGGGGGTCTAGTGCTAAGGTTTATTAGTGCTTGCTATGAGTTTTGAGCAAGTGTCGGTATGAGAAGTGAATGGTTTGAGAGCTTAAGTTGAAAGTTTGTCTAGTTCCAAGGGAAAAATTGAAGAGTACACTTTGTGGAGCCAGGAATAGTTATACCCTAGCTAACCGGCGCTGCCCGGCGTACAAAACCGCACAAATGCAGGTTTTATAGCAGGGAAATGGAAGAGATAGAAATTAGCCCAAAATGGCCAATAAACTACTAATTTCTAGCCTGAAACCACTCCTCCAGGGACAGATAGGCTTCTCAAAGCTCCCTCTCTCACAGTGAACAGAGAAACTTCCTTCTATCCAACTAAGCAGGAGCGGCCTTAGGTCAACCGGTGCTCTAGGCAAAAGGGCACCATGGTGCCTCCCTCACACCACCTGGTGCCCCCATCCTGGTCTACTTACACCAAATAAATACTGGAAAAGTGCCCCTGCTAGAGCGGCGCCTAGTTGGCCTATGCCTAAGGCCGGCTATGCAACTAAGGTATGGGCAAACACAGAAACTTGTAACTACACTAGCTTAGAAAGGCAGGAAAACACGTATTTTTTTTTTTTTGTTTTCTTCAGAAAATAAAGCAGATACAATCAAAAAAACACTTTAAATGCACAGAAATGGCTACCACACGAGTGTGTAGCCTACAACAGTTAAACATGCAATTTAAACAAAAATTACTTTGTTAAAGTGCAGGCAGTAAAATAAGTATAATATGGAGCCGAAACAAGCTTTTTAAATCATAGAAACCCTAGAAAATCGGCGTTTATCGGAATTAGCTAAAGGCAGCAAGAAAATCAGAAAAATGATACTTAATCACTCCAAAGTCTCTCTTTTGTCTCTCTGCTGCTGTAGAACTCTGCAGGGCACCAGGCAGGAGCTTGCTGAGCTGTATACTAGCTTTTGCAGATAATTACGACTAGTGCCTTTGCTTCAACGCTTACATTACATCCTGGCAGCCACGATGGATGGCAGCCATTAGGGTGTTTTATTGATGTGACCTAACTCCACCACCTAGTGTTGACAGGAGCTGTGTGACACAGCAAAGAGACCACTTGTGCCTCTGAACCTTTGCAAAGTCTATTAAACTGGCATGGGCAAACCCACCCACATCTCTCCTTCCTAGGCTTGTTCTTGATGCGCCAGGTCACCGCAAAGGCAGCACCCACCACAACCCTTCCTACCTCCCAGGCAAGTGTGTCTATCTATGTCAAGGGTCTCTCATCCATCCATTCCTGTCTCTTCCAGCTTCCCGAGCTGCTAGTCAATCTTGGGTTATTTGGGTCACAGTCAGGGCTTTATCCTTCTGTGGGAAACATGCATTTTTTAAAGAGTATTATGACATGCTATGTAAACGTATGTTTTAAAACATCAGCGTTAGGCATTCTAACTAAAGTACACAATACTTTCATTACGTGTAATTACATAAGCATACTCTTACTCTCAGCGAAATGAAACACAGAAATGTTATATTTACTTACTGTCCAACTACAAAAGAGAAAGTTTATTGAACATTTCCAAATAATGCTGTGTACAAAATCAAAAAATAGAATGCTGCTGTTCTGCTGTCCTGTCAACATAATTTGATTTGTTGCTCTGTCTTTTCTATCTAAGGACAGTGTAACAACTTAGACTAAGCTATATAATCCACAATAAGACATGCAAAAGAGAAAATATTTTCAGTTATTAAAAATAAGTATATTGGCTTTTTTTCCACAGTCACTACAGAGTAACTAACTTCCTTTTGAGTTTGAAAGTATGAGCACATCTTGCTGTAGCCAAACAACCTCACATCATTTTATGAAGTAACATCTCAGCTTATGACTACTGCATTTGTGTCATTGCTTATATAACATCCTGGCAGCCATGATGGATGGCAGCCATTACGGCATTTTAGCAGTTAACACCTGCCACTGTCCCATAATATTCCTCACTCCGTACTTCAATCTGTGAAGCCAAGATTCTAAAATTCAGAGGGGTGGATTACTTGTGGAATGATACAGCTTTGATTACATTTTTTTAATTACAGAGTAATTCTAACTTGTATTCATGGGTGGCTTTTTTTGAAAGTGAGGTCCTTGTCATAAAAGCAATAATTCAGCCATTTGAAGTACAGTAAACTCTCAGTTAACCGGAACTCAAGCAATCAGTACTCTCAAGCAACCAGAAAAAAAAAATCGAAGAAATACAGTACAGTACGAACAGTTTCGTTTTTCATATGTTGCACTTTCTGTATCCCCCCGCGGAAACATGCCTTATGTATTTAGAGTGTTAAAAAGGAAGATACAGATAAATCCGCTCTCTCTCCAACCTGAGAACAAGTAAAACCAAACAAGTCAAATCACTAAAATGTCAACACTGACTCCATACTCGGTCAGTTTGCATCAAATTACACATTCTCTCTCCGATCTCACACACACACTCACACAAACACAACCACACACACACACACACACACACACACACACACACACACACACACACACACGCGCACACACACACACACACACACACTTCGACTTTCATAAATCTCTCTGATCTCTCACACACAGTCACTTCTGCTGTCATACATGCATTCACTCTTTCTCTGTTCAATTCATTCAATTCCAATCCATGCAGCATACCACTGTAAAACTGTTCCATGTGCCATGCTTTCTAGTGCAAATATAAGTTTAGAATATTATTCCAGCCAGGCTTTTAATTACTGTATTTCAATATTAAAATCATATCAACACAGTGTTTAAGTTATGATATGGTTATAGTATGGGGTACAGTACTTGTCAGGTCGATTTGTAATAGTAAATCTCAAGCAACCAGAAACTACACTTATCTGACATCTACCAATCCCCATGGGTGCCGGTTAACTGAGAGTTTACTGTATAGAGCAGCAACTCACCTATGCAGGCTATTAAATGTCTTGATAATACATTGGCATTTAACAACCCACAGAATTAGGTTTTCGTTCCTACAGAAGTTAAATTGGGCACTCAGTGCAAAACTTCTTTCCATTTCTTCTCTCTAACTTTTTCCAGCTCACCCTGAAGTACTAGAAGACACATACACTTTGCAAGTTTGACTTACAGAGCAATATTTAAAGTTCTCTGCAGGAAAAACAATATTAACAGACAGGTTTCACAGGGCTGTTATTGACAAACTGGATTTTGTGTCGATGCAATCAATTTAAGCATGTATACACACAATACAATATTAAATAAATACATGCTAGGCCAGGAAACATTTAAGTAAGTTGTCTACTGTGTCAGCAATTACAAAATTGCATGCTTTCTAGGATACATTCCACCACACACATAAATACAAGTGTAATGAAAAAGTATTTGCCCCCTTCCTGATTTCTTATTTTTTTGCATGTTTGTCACACTTAAATGTTTCAGATCATCAAATAAATGTAAATATTAGACAAAGATAACCCAAGTAAACACAAAACTCAGTTTTTAAGTGATGATTTTATTTATTAAGGAAAAAAAATATCCAAGCCTACATGGCCCTATGTGAAAAAAGTAATTGCACCCTAAACCTAATATCTGGTTGTGCCACCCTTAGCAGCAACAATTGCAATCAAGCATTTACAATAACTGGCAGTGAGTCTTTCACATTGCTGTTGAGGAATTTTGGCTCACTCTTCTTTGCAGAATTGTTTTAATTCAGCCATATTGGAGGGTTTCCGAGCATTACCCCCCCTTTTTAAGGTCATGCCACAGCATCTCAATTGGATTCAAGTCCTGACTTTGACTAGGCCACTCCAAAACCTTCATTTTGTTTTTTTAAGCCATTCAGAGGTGGACTTGCTGGTGTGTTTTGGATCATTGTCCTGCTGCAAAACCCAAGTGTGCCTCAGCTTGAGGTCACGAACTGATGGCCGGACATTCTCCTTCAGGATTTTTTGGTAGAGAGCAGAATTCATGGTTGCATCAATCACAGCAAATCATCCAGGTCCAGAAGCAGCAAAGAAGTCCCAGACCATCACACTACCATCACCAGGTTTGACTGTTGGCATGATGTTCTTTTTCTGAAATGCTGTGTTACTTTTACGCCAGATGTAATGGGACACACACCTCTCAAAAAGTTCAACTTTTGTTTCGTCAGTCCACAGAATATTTTCCCAAAAGTCTTGGGGATCATCAAGATTTTTTTGGCAAAAGTGAGACGAGCCTTCATGTTCTTTTTGGTCAGCAGTGGTTTTCACCTTGGAACTCTGCCATGCATACCATTTTTGCTCAGTTTCTTTCTTATGGTTGAGTCATGAACACTGACCTTAACTGAGGCAAGTGAGGCATGCAGTTCTTTAGATATTGATCTGGGTTATTTTGACCTCTTGGATGAGTCATCGCTGCACTCTTGGGGTAATTTTTGTAGGCTGGCCACCTCTGGGAAGGTTCACCACTGTTCCATGTTTTCTCCATTTGTGGATAATGGCTCTCACCATGGTTTGCTGGAGTCCCAAAGCTTTAGAAATGGCTTTGTAACCTTTTCCAGACTGATAGATGTCAATTACTTTGTTTCTCATCTGTTCCAGAATTTCTTTAGATCACAGCATGATGTCTTCCTTTTTGGGATCTTTTGGCCTACTTCACTTTGTCTGACAGGTTCTATTTAAATGATCTCGATTCAACAGGTCTGGTAGTAATCAGGCCTGGGTGTGGCTAGTGAAATTGAATTCAACTTTCGAAAAAATGTGATTAACCACAGTTACTTCATGATTTAACAAGGGGGCAATTACTTTTTCATATAGGGCCATGTAGGTTTGGATAGGTTTTTTTTCCTTAATAAATAAAATCATCACTTAAAAACTGCATTTTTTGTTTACTTGGGTTATCTTTGTCTAATATTTGTCTAACATTTAAATTTGTTTGATGATCTGAAACATTTAAGTGTATCAAACATGCAAATAAATCAGGAAGGGGGCAAATACTTTTTCATTGCACTGTATGCGGGGAAGTATACTTCCCCTGCTTTAACTCATTTTCCCATGCAATTAATACATGTAAAGAAAAATCCAAAGATCAGATTTGTATTCCCTGCCTTAATAATGGAAGTCTCCAATATCTGATGAACCACACTGGTAGAATCAACTGTCATGGTAGGTGAATACAACTTTCATAAATCATCAACGAGTATCGTCCTCACCATCAACTGTATACACCAACATATCAGACCTAGATGTAATATGAAAATAGGAAAATAGTTTTTTACTAGATTACTGGCTGACTCAGAGGGTGACAGATGTGATTACATATAATTTTCTAAAGAAACCCCATCCAGTTATCCCGACCATTTTTGGAATACCTACAATTCACAAGAATATCACAAATCCACCATTACAACCTATTATTCCTGCTCAAAGTTCTAACACCTACCCTACTGGCAGTACTTGCTGACAGACTCCTTAAACCTGAATTCAGCAAAGTTAAACACACGGTGAAGGATTCGTGGGACTTCCTGGGTAGATTAAAAAGGACTTATGTCAGAACAATATATGGTTTGTAACCACAGATGTAGTTGATCTATTCAACTGTGATCCCCGGGAGAAGGGCACAGATCTACTTCAACTTGACTTGGCTTTTTGAGCAGCAGGTATGTAAGAATAATTATGGAATGTATGAAAGTGATTTTGGAAATTTTTTTATTTTATTTTGAGAGGTGACATATAAACAGGTTAGAAGTCTCTCAATGGGTGTAGCCTGCCCACATATATTTGCCAGCCTGGTTTATGTTCTCCTAGAAGAAGAAAAAATGTTTCCTGGTGAATTTTATAAGTATTATTCATTATATTTGACATATGACAGCTTTCATCTATTTAAATTTAAAAAAAGATTTAGTTAAGGGACAATTCATTCAGTTAGCATAAATGGTGTTGGATGATGTAACTTTTACTTCTAAAACCAGAAAATTAATGGACATGTTTTTGCAAATAGATTACCCTCAATAACTGTTGTTAGCGATTACTAATGAGATTAAAGACAGGAGGGAAACCACATTCCCACCACTTTTGTGTCTTGTTTTACAAGAGGAAAGACAATTTCTGTAATTCTAGTCGTAGTAATAAGAAATCATTTGGGAGAGCCATGGTTGTACAATTTAATGCAAAACACAAGGCTGTTAAAGATATAATTATTAAAAACTGGTCAATTTTAAGGCTAATGATAGTACTTTTGCATTGGTCGTAGAGAAGCCATGTTTCATGTACTAGGTGGGAAACAATGTTAAATTCATGTTGGAAAGAAAAAAAAAAGAGTTGGCAAAGAGCACTGGATAACAAACAAGAAGGGGACCCAGAAATGTGGCCATTGTAGGAAATGTATTTATATAGGTGTAGAAATTAGGCTGAAAATATGTTTGTGTGTGTGTGTGGGGGGGGGGCTTCACCAAAATATGGCAATTGACACAGAAAGGGTTTAGTCTATTTGGCTAAACTCTCCACTTGTATGAGTTATACTAGTAAAACTGAAAGGATGTTACAAAACATAATATATGAACACGATTACATCTCTAAGATGAATGTGAACATTGCATTATATAAGCATTCCACTGAATTTCTACTCTTCACTTTAGAAATTACAAGGGTGGAGAATGGGAGAACAAAACAGAGTACAAGGAACGAATGTGTCAATTTAGGCTTAATGCTAATACTCACTCTGGTTTCAAATGAGCACATTTCTTTAATTAAATATGTGGCCCGCTAAACTGTGATTACCTAAACATGAAAGGTGAGCATTTGATGAGATTCATCATTAGATTTTCATGTTTAGTAGCAAAAAGGGTTTTTCAGATTCATGCACTGGAACATGCATTTATTATTTACATGTTTTTGTATGTACTCATGCATATATTTTTGCACAACGTACATATTTTAACTATGGTTCATATAAATATTCTTTTTGTTACATATCCTATATTATATAACGTATTTCACCTCATACATAATTTTTCAAACACAGTACTTTCAAATTAAATATTTTCAAACATTTTTTGATTGTTGTGAAGACACAATGTAATAGATTTTCGCTTCAGAGTTTGTAAATATTTTGACTTGAATATGTTATACAGGACAGAAGCAAATATTTTTGTAATAGTTTTAATGAAGTCCATTTGATTAACATTGAAGTAAGCCCTCAACTATGTTCTAAATAAACTATTTTTGATTGTTTATTCAGGTTTTGCTTCTTGGACGTCCTGGCAGTGCAATTATTATTTGACTACATATAATATGACCAAGCTTGCCATTTGTTACTTCTGCAGTTCTTTGTCAAAACATACTTGCTCAGGAGAAAAAAAAAACTTTTGCTAGATTATTCATTCATGTGTTAAATCAGTTTTCACACACTACCCTTTCAGCAGCTGACTTCTTTAATTTAATCATAACACCAAATTTCAGTTTAGAGCACTTCTGCTGTTTCACTGACAGCTGTATGAAACACATTTTGATTAACCACAAGGTCTGATCTCCCTTTTACTGCAAGGTATTGTGTGCTGCTCAACATTTTGATGACTTTCTTAAAGGTCTGAATAAATCTTTCAGTCAAAAAATATGTTGCTGGGTATTATGGACGGGGCAAACATATGCTTTACATCATTTAGCTTGTCAAACACAAGTTCTTCTGAAGTAAACTGGGTCAGCATTGCTGATAATTTGGTCTTGAAGTTTAGTTCTCACAAAACTGTGGGCAATATTGTCACATTTTTTTTCTGACACTGCCGATTTGATGCAGTTAACTTCTGGCATTTACAGTACATCCACTGCACTGATTAACACAATCCAGGAAAAGCTCTTCAAAATCAATTCAGACAAACCTCAACCAAACAGAAATGAGGACTCTCAGACTCTCAAAAACATACATTAGATGCCAAACAATAACCATATAAACTGAAAATAAAAAATGACATGCTGAACTGAAAACAGAGGCTGAGATTCAGAGATGCAACAAGCACAGAGTTGCCACCTACTCATTTTTTTCCAGGCAGTCCAGAAAACTTAAGGCTGATTCACTAATCCAGAAATGACTTTGTAAACTCCAGTATTTTGTATGCCACAGCAAACAGAACACACAAAATATTGGTGTTTGTAAAATCTCTCCCTGTAAACATCAGTTTTCATAAAGAACTGCTTCAGTACAACTGCGTCCCTTACAGTTAAAGAAAAAAAAAGATACTTCATTACAGTGACAAGTCCATTTATGAAACAAAAATGGGTGGAAAAATGAGTGCAGCAAGGTGAAATACAGGATAAAGCAAAACGTGAGGTTTTGGTCTGTTTTTTGCCTCTTGCAAAAGTGACAACCCAAGGCACGCAGGGAGGGGAAACTGCCTTCCCAGGTGGATGCACAGGCCAGTGCTACAGACAAGCAGTTTAAGTTCTACTTAAAATTCACACATGGCCTGTTTTTAGTGTTCCAAGGGTGTGCAAATTTGGTGAATAATATGCATACTTGCTCATGAGTACTACAATGACAAAAATAATTGACTGGTATTGTCTGTCACTGTTCGTAGGGCATATAAAAAAGTTTGCAGGAAAAGCAGCATTCATGTACAGCCAAAAGGCAGTCAGGAAAACACACCAACATCCACACATATGCCATACTTAATCTATAATTGAATATGGCATAAGTATTCATGTATACACATACACATGCATAATATGTCCCTGTGACAGGGCAGTCTGTAATGTAGGGAGCATAAGGTGTACTGTCTTACTGGTATGCTGCCACAAAAGATACTCCTGCCATGAAAATGCAGTGCGTAATTTCTACATAGGACACTATGGTTAAGATAATGTTAGCTTTGTGATGTCATGTCTTACTGACATGCAGTTAACTTTAGTATGGTGGAAATGAAAATGAAGCATGTGGAAGAGCCTTTGCCTTTGTGCATTGCACCACAATGTAGGATAAAAGATACTGTAGAACAGTACATGAAGTACTCAGCAGGTCCAAAGGCATAGAAGGCAGAGTGTCTGTGCTCCTAGTGACACAGGGTCAGGAACAGATCAGGTACACTGGAAATGTTTGCTACACAGAATAAGATAAAAGCAGCCAAAAGACAACTCTCCTATCTTGGGGGAGGGTGAGGGATAAGATGTTGACTGTGGGACCTAATGATGGAGACTAGGAGTCTTGCAGGTGAACTAAGATTGTTAGGAAAGTCACAAAACATCCAGCAAATGAAGTATGAGAGCACGTTTTCCACACACTGATCACCGCATGTTGCTTCCTCTCATTAAAAACTGAGACCGACCATCTCCCTGCACTTCTGTAGCTCACTTAATACAGTACTCATTCCCAGGACCCTTATTCCTTGGTTAACAGTTAAAGCTCTGCCCACTAAAAAGTCAAGAGGCATGGCCAGTGAAGGATTACATAAAGGATCATCTGGATAGAGCATCTGGGATACTTAGTGTGGGTCGATGAATAACAGGGATAAAGCTTAGAGATGAGCAGAAACTGTGTGGGGAAAGGCGGAGTGCATAAAAATAAAATTATACATGGAATACCACACATCCACAGGGTCTGCATTACAGATGACAGATGTATAAATATAGTACCATATGTCCGAACCCCACAATGGAGATTCACAGCCTTAAGTTGCTCATATCATGTCAATGCTACCATTCAGGCAAGTCATTAAACAGCAGGTTCAGTAACAGCCATGCAACGCTGTGGGCACATTATCACCATGAACAGAGATCTGACACATGTGTACCTCTGTCTGAAAAGAGTTATTAGACAGTGGCTATGATGGGTACTGTGCCTTGCTTGCACACATAAAATGGTCTAATAGATAATGGGGGGCTCACCTGTACCATCTGCTGCTGACGCATAAGCCACCACATACAGAAGAAACACCACAGGCAAACACATACAGCTGCTGGCACACAAGCAGCATTGGTTTGACAACTGTTTAAAGCAAGGCACTTGCCCACAATGTTCTCCATTTTCTGAGGACGTGACACTGGTAGTATCTTGGGTCTTGCCAATTCCTGTGCTGGGATCCAGTCACCAACAAGTATCATATCACACCATCCATTTGCTGAAATATTTCATGCATACTGTTTGACATGAACAGTTCCTGGGAAACCCTCTACATTGTCCCTGTGGTCCTTTTGAGTTGCAGAAATGGGAGGCAACATGCCACCATCACAGATAAAATGGAAGTGATAGTATTACAGCACGCAGTGAATCACCATGCTGCCTACTCGTACCGCAGCACAGTGTGTTCATCCAATCTGTCACTGAACTGTGTACAAGAACACTGCATGCCAGTGGGGTGCCAATCAAAGCCAGCTTTGGTCTTCTAAAGTACATTCTGAATCCTGATTAGAGTTTGTTTATTTTGCCTTAAATTATCATCCTTCCAAGGCTTCATTAAATTGAAATACATACTTAAAACTGCAGCATATATACTGTAGTTGAAACCAATAACACTATTCAAAAACATCACATTATCAGCTTAGCTCTAAAACATATATTTACATAACACCCTCTGCGTTAAGCAAGGACTCAATGCTAGAAATATGATTTCATCCAGGGGCATGATGTGGATCTACCTTAAGTCAGTCATCTAGTTCCATTAACAACTTCTGACCATTTATCACAGGCCTGTCCTCAAACTACTGACTTTTTGGCCATCTTCCTCCATTTACATATCTGTGTCACCAAAAACAGATTGACAGATTTTCTTATGAAGTGTTCACAGAAATTACTTATAACATATTTCAAAACTGAGTTCTTCCTCTCAAAGGCAAAATAGCACCTGCATCTAGACTTTTAATTAAAAAATCAAGTTAATGTCATTTTATGCCACGACATATAAAACTAATAAACTGTCATTCATATACTGAAAGATTTTTAGGATTAAATTTTCAATATGAAATGTGCTTTTGATCATTTTTAGATTTGTTACTCTAAAAAGAATTGAACCCTACCACAAACTAATCACCATGGAAATCCACATCTCACCCACACCCCCCGCAAAGGAATTCACCATGAAAATCTTCTCCAATGAGGATTTTGGACTCCTAAAAACAGAGGTGGCTAACTTCACGGCACCCATGTCAATGGAAAATGGATGCATGACTGCCAAATCATACACCAATGGACTGTATGAACATGTACATAAAAGCATGGAACTAGCCATACCTAACAGAACCAAGATGCTCTCCTCCAAAAAAAAAAGAAAGACAGAATGGTGGTCCCCTGCCATTAATAAACTCTACAAGAGAAAGAAGAAACTGATGCAGAAAAAGGTGAAGTCCCAATACTGGAAAAATTCCCTTATTAGCCTCAACAAAAAGTTGAGATCCCTCATCAAAATCTCCAAAGCCAGCTATTAAGGCAGAATTGTGGCAGACACTAAAAACAACCACAAAGCCTTCTTTAGTTATATCAAGAATCTCCATGGCAATACCTAGATTTGCTCTGAGTTACTGCACAATGGTACCTACTATACTGAGCCAACAGATATTGCCAACATACTGGCCGAAAGATTCAGTGACAACTTTACCCCCCCCCCCAAAGGATGAATATCAATACCGGAAGAATGCCAAGCAACCTGCATTACTGTAGCACAGGTTAAAGGTGCATTGTTTAAGGCCAAGAATACAGCTTCCATGGGACCTGACAATATCTCTGGCTGTGTTCTACATGAATTACAAAGTGAACTGGCACCACATCTGTGTGCTCTGTTCACTCACAGCCTCACCTCAGGCTTTGTCCCTACCGAATGGCACACTGCTACAGTCAATCCCTCTCCAATACAGGAGGAGCAACTACAGACCCTGTAATTATCACCCCATTAGCCTGACGAGTCTGATATGTAAGGCTATAAAGCGCATCATCAAGGACCTAATTAGCAAGGATATAGGGAATCCTCAAACTCTAGATCCCACACAATTTGGTTTTGTGAAAGGTAGATCATGCCTGCTCAACCTGGTTGACTTCTTTGAGTCAGTCACTAGAGCGGTGGATGAAGGTAAGGCAGTTCATGCAGCCTACCTTAATCTGGCCAAGGCCTTTGATACCATTCCTCAACTCAGGAATTATTGATAAACTCACCAAACTAGGCATCAACCCCTCTATCATTAGGTGGGTTGCAAAGTGGCTCACAGATAGAACCCACAGTGTGAAAGTAGTGGACTCCAAGTAAGACTGCTGACCAGTCACGAGTGGAGTTGTACAGGGATCGGTCCTGGGTCCCCTCCTGTTTGGGATCTACTTCTCAGAAGCCCAGGCCAACACGGAAGGGCTGACCAAATTCGCAGACGACTACAAGCTGGGAGCCATTAATTCCCCAAGTGAATCAGACATCCTACAGAAAGGCCTCACTGAGACCAATGATTGTTGTCAAAACCATGACCTTAAGCTTAATGCTAAAAAATGCGTCATCTCCTTTGGGAAAAACTCAGTTCCCACTAATTACCACATCGATGGGAGCCCACTGAACACTGAAGGCATTATAAGAGATCTGGGGACACAGGCTGACAGCAACTTCTCCTTCGACCACCACATTGCCACTGTGGTCAAAGTCCTTCCATGTGGAGCATCTCATTACCAAGGGTTTTGCATCCAGGAAGAAAGAGGTCATCATTTCTCTCTACTCTTCCCTCATTAGACTAATCATAGAGTATAATGCCCCATTTGGCATGTACTTCACTAGACACCTGCAACAGCTGGACAGGTCACAAAAGTACATCACGAAGAGGATCCTAGGCCTTAAACACGTCCTACATGGGCAGACTCAAAAAAACTCCAGCTATTCTCGGTCTCATATCGTCTACTAAGAGGCAATCTGTGCTTGACTTACAAAGCCATGTCTGACCCAGCTCTGTTAGAAATGCTACATCTAAAGAAACCCCAATCCCTCCACACTACACACTCCAGAGACCTCAAACTCACTACCACAAACAGAACAGGCTGGAGGGACAGGTTCATAACCCAGAGACTGCTCATGCTCTGGAAATGCATTCCCACACATGTCAAGCAGAGCACCTCATTAACCCTCTTCAAGAGAAATCTTGATGAGTGGATGGGAAATAGAATGTTCATCCCGGGGATCACTCCAGTGGCTCTACTTGATAGAGGCACTCAGAACTAACGGGCAGCACGATGCCAGGGCACTTCTGTGGGCTTGGCTTGTAAAGGCCCTAGGACCATTACCCTAATACACACCTATGAACCTATGAACCTAAATAAAGTATTTGACTGTTCTGCAGACACTGCAGTTTGGCAATTTCAAAAGGCCATTCTGGCCTGAATTTGACCCTATATGTAAACGACAGTATGTTTTTGGTTTTAAAATTTCTTAGGTAATTTTTAGGATAAGATAACTGGATGGTCAAACCTTATACTGCATACTGTTAAGGCTTACTGGCAATTAGAGAGGTCAGACAGCAGAATCTCAAATATGTGTATGTCTGTCAGAAAAAGTAAAATATGCACATTGTGCAATACAATACTTTGAGAGAAAATATCACTTTTTCATAAAAAAAGAGTGCAATATTTAATTTCCATTAAAAATAATTATATAATATATATCTGGGTTGGCATGATGGAGGTGTTTATCTCACAGACACAAGGTACAGTATTTTAATCTCACTTAAATATCTTTTACCACTCCCCCCACTAATTATCACCAAAGAATAGATTGCCAATGCACTCTCTAAAGCTAAAAACACGGCTTTCGATGGGTCCTGATGACATACCAAGTTGTCCTTTAAATAGCTTGAATCAGGACTTATTAGGCCCATTAGGATCTCTGTTTAACCACAGCCCATGAACCAGCTTTGTCCCAGTAGAGTGGAGGACAGCAACAGTCATCTCTTTGCATAAAAAGGGACCATCAACTGACCTGGAAAATTACAGAACCATAAGTTTGACTAGTCTTATATGTAAGGCCATGGAAAGAATAATCATAGACCTAATAAATAATGACATAGGAGACTTCCAAACACTGGACTAACCCAGTTCGGCTTTGTCAAGGGCAGGTCATGCATACTAAATCTGGTAGACTTGTTTGTGAAAGTCACAAGGGCCATGTATGAGGGTAAACCACTACATACCACCTACATTGACCTAGCCAAGGCATTTTAAACAATTTCCCACTTAGCTATCATAAATAAACTCATAAAACTGGGCAGAAATCCCAATGCAACCAGATGGATACCCAATATGCTCACGGACAAGACACATGCGGTTAAAGTGGCTGAATCCAGTTCCAGTAAGACACCAGTTACTAGTGGCATGCCACAGGGCTCAGTGCTGGGGTCACTCTTGTTCAGAAAATACTTCTCTGAAGTCAAGCCTAATGTGGATGGTCTCAGGATGACAAAGCTTGCCAACAACTGCCAGCTGGGGGCAATCACTGGATCCACCAACGATGTATATATCCTTCAGAAGGGTCTAAAATCAGACAAATGATTGGTGCCAGTGCCAAGGCCTAAAACTGACTATGAAAAAATGCAATCTGAAGTAGTTAACTTCATTTGTGCAGCAACCTATGGGACCTATGGGAATCGGATCCGACTTCGGATCCGAGCCGGCAGTTTTCAACAGCTTAGATCCGAGCTCCAAGCTCCTCCCCCTACCCATAATCCCCTTCCAACCCTGACTGACCCCAGATCTAGTTTGCCACGGTTTAACCAACAGCAGCTCGATCTTGAGCCCCAGGCGTTTAGAGGTTTTTGTGAGAAACATTTAGCTTTTTCTTTCTTTTTTCTACCCTACTTGGTTGCGAGTGCTTTCAGGTCCCTTTTTGTCTAAATTCCTCCTCTAGCTTATCTTTATATTTTTTGTAATTAACCTCCCCCTTCCCTTGTGGTTCCGTTAGAGTTGTGTGTGTGTGTTTGGGGCCTAACATGTGTGTCTATCTTTCTTTATTAAAATGTCTGTGGCCCCAAAGCCTATTTTTTCTAAGTGCTCCGAGTGTGGCCATAAGCTGTCCCCAGCTGATGGCCACACTCGGTGCGTGCTGTGCCTTCGGGTTGAGCACCTCTCTTCTGGTTATTCCATTTGTGCGGCGTTCAACCCCAGGGCACTTAAGGACCGGAGGTCTAAGCTGATTCTGGTGGGTCTTCTGCCCCCAGATTTGGCTTCTACCACTCCTGCTTCCCTCCCCCCAGCCGGGACTCAATGTTGCACCTTAGGCCCGGAGGAGAGGGAGGCTAGGAAAGAGAAAAAGAGGGAGAAGCACCACAAGCGGCAGGCCAAGGCCTCCGCTTCGGTCCCCCTGGCTAAGCGGTCTTCTCCCTCCAGGACTTCTGGGTCTCCTCCTTCTCGGATCCGGTCTCCTTGGTTTTCACTGGGTCCTGAGGAGGAGGAGACCCGATCTCCCAAGAGGTCATCGAGGCGGCACTCCCGTCCTGCCTCAGTGGCCTCATCGAGATCGACCCGAAGCCTCACGGATGCAGATTTGGACCGGATGATGAGAAGATTCCTCCAGGCCCAACTGCAGATGGGAGCGCTCCTGCCTCCCCCCGGAGGGGGGGGGGCTCGACCCCCTTCTTTGCCCCGATAGCTCCTTCTCCATCACGCTTCCCGGGCTCAGAGTCTTCGGAGCCGGGCAGCCTTGTAGCCGGGGATGTGCCGGCGCCGACAGTCTCGGGTACTTCGGCGCCAACACTCCCCTCGGGTCTGTCGGGTCCATTTTCGTCGGAGCCGAGGGCTGAGCTTCGGATCCGGGGATATCAGTATGCCTTCGGCTCCGTCCAGGTCGGAGCATGCTGGTCCCTCAGATCCGATCGCTTCGGCACCGGCCCCGATCCATCCATCGGATCCGAGTGAGGGTCTGCTTTCGGATCCTAGAAAGAGCAACTCTCCCTCAGCATTCGACGTGGTGGAGAGGGCTCTGTCGAGAGATTCCAGTCCCCTGGCCCTTGCCACGGCTCCACCCTGCACTCCTCTGTTGGGCCCGACTTCCATCACCCGGCCCCAGGGACAGCCTGCTTTGACATCCCAGGCTGTTCCTTTGGAACAAGACATTGCTGGTGAGACCTCCTCGGACAGCCCCCCCGAGGAGGTTCCTCACAAGCGAAAGTGCAAGAGAAGGCACCTGGACTCCCCCGAGTCCTTGACTGAAGACACGGATTTGGAGGAAGGGGAAGGCTCCCCAAGATCACCCCCTGAAGATGTCTCTTTTGGTGAAATCATGGAGATGCTCTGGATAAGGGGGGGTGGTCTGCCCCAAAGCCTACCCCGGACGAATCCGTGTTCCTGGAGGCGTTTGAAGCAGGCCCGTCTACCTCTTGGGTGTCCCCTCCGGCTGACCCCCTGGTAGATTTGATTACTACCAGGGCATGGAAGGAGCCAGACACTGTGGAGCCAGTCCCCAAGCGCCCGGATAAAATTCTTAGCCCCCCCCTCCAACAAGTCCCATTGGAGTAAGGGTCCCCCTGTAGATGCCATGTTGGTGGCGGCAGCCACCAAGAGGGAACTAGCTCAGGAGAGTCCCTCGGCCCACCCCCCGAGCAAGGAGTCTCGGTCGATGGACCATTTAGGGAAGCGGGTCTTTAGTTCAGCTACCTTCTCTGTGAGGTCGCTGAACTTCGACTATCAAAGAGTACGCTGCGTCACCCCCCGAGTCCATGTCGGCGGAGGACAAACAGTTACACTCCACCCGGATGGCCACTCTCCGATCTATATCTAACACCTCTATGCGGCTTCTGTCCCATGCCATGGAAGGAGCCGCTAGAGCCAGCGGAGCGGGCCTCGTCATGAGGCGTCAGGCCTGGCTCCATCACTGTGATTTCGCGGAACCCTTCAAGGCATCTTTCGCTAATGCCCCTTTCAATGGTTCTGCCCTTTTTGGCGAAACCGTTCTCGATACTTTGGTCCAGAGCGAGAAGGATGGGAAGACGTGTCTGCCGTCGGAGACCGCTTCTCTGCTCCCCAGAGGTCCTTCTCCAAGAACCAAAAGGGACAGAAGAAGATGTGGTTCCGAAAGTCGCAACAGTCCCGTCCCGCTCCAGACTCCCAGACCTTCCGCGGCAGAGGAGGGCAGGGTGGACACCGCCCTAGAGGCAGAGGGGGCCCGAGGAACTTTGGATCCAGAGAACCTTTCTCGGATCAACCCATGCAACACCCCTGAGGGGTTGCCCGACTGCTCCACTCTGGAGGCAGTCAGGGGGGCGTTTCTCGAAGCACCTAGCAGCTTGGCAGTCCATCACGACAGACCGCTAGGTGCTTCGCATCATATGCAGAGGATATCAGATCCCCTTTTCTCTTTACCCACACAGCCCCAGATACCTCCCCGATGTCCCACCCGATCAGAGGGAGGCCGCAGCAACGGAAATCCAACAGTTTCTGGAAAAAAAGAGCCATCCAACACGTCCCCCCAGACCAGTGCAGGTCAGGTTTTTACTCCAGGTTCTTCCTGGTGCCAAAAAAGACGGGGGACTTAAGACCAATCCTCGACCTCTCCGCCCTGAACCTGTCAGTAAACAAAGAGAAGTTCCACATTGTCACCCTTCAATCCATTCTCCCCCTCTTCCGGGAGAATGACTGGATGTGCTCTATAGACCTCAAGAATGTGTACTACCACATTCTGATGGACAGGCGATCCAGAAGGTTCCTCCGCTTCCGGCTAGGAGCCAGCCATTACCAATTCAGGGTCCTCCCCTTTGGTCTCACCACAGCCCCTAGGGTGTTCACCAAAGTGTTAGCGGTGATAGCGGCCCACCTGAGGCTCCAGGGAATTCAGGTTTTCCCATACCTGGACGACTGGCTCCTGACCGCCCCGACAACGCATCTACTCTGCGCAGCCAGAAACTACTTTCTTCGTCTAGCCCCCCCGGCTGGGGATCATTATCAACATAGAGAAGTCGTCTCTTGCCCAGTCTCAGACCATAGACTTCATAGGGGCCAGATTAAACACAAACAAGCTCCTAACCTTTTTGACCACGGACCGGCTACGAATCCTGAGGCTACATGTGCGAGCCATTATACAATCCCCAGCTCCTCCGGTGGAATTGGTCCTGAGAGCTCTAGGTTCAATGGCGGAGGCAATTAATCTATTGCCAATGGCGCATTTGAACATGAGGGTCTTACAATGGACCTTCCAAGTCCAGTGGTCCTTTCTTCAATATCCTCTCAGCCACCCCATTCCCCTCAGCAGGGCTTGCAAGAGGGTCCTCTTATGGTGGCTCCAATCTCCGGACCTCCAGGAAGGAGCCCCTTTTCTATGGCCCCTCCCCTAGCCACGGTGACCACGGATGCCTCCCGCCTCGGGTGGGGGGGCATTGTTCAGGCAGGACAGTCCATTCATCGCATATCAATGTCCTAGAGATGACGGCAGTGCTGTTGGCGCTGCAAGCACTTCAGGACCTTCTTCCTGTAGGAATGACTGCGATTCAGACGAACATGTGTGTTGTCTGGTACATCAACAAACAAGGAGGAACCAGGTCTTATCTGCTCTGTCGAGAGGCCATGAGGGTGTGGGAATGGGCGATCTCCACCAACCGTTTTCTCATAGCAATGCACATTCCGGGGCGGTCCAACATCCTATCAGACAGACTAAGTCGTACCATCCTATTACCATACGAGTGGTCTCTGAATCTCAAGGTAGCGAATCGGATTTTTGCCGAATGGGGTCAACCCTGTTGCGATCTCTTTGCCTCTCCCTCGAACACAAAATGTTACAACTACTTCACTCTCATCCCCCCCCCGGGGAATCTCCGAGAGACGCTCTGGTGCATGCTTGGCCTCCCGGTCTACTTTATGCTTACCCTCCTCTTCCTCTGATGCTAAAGTTTCTACAGAAAGCCAGTTGGTCGGGGAGCAGTATAATCCTCATTTCCCCATTCTGGCCTCGTCAAGCCTGGTTCCCTTACCTTTGGTCTTATCTGCTGAATCCTCCTTGGATTCTGGCTCCCCTTCCGGATCTAATATCCCACCCCCTAGATCTCCCAGTCCCGAACCTGGACAATCTCAAGCTCACTGCTTGGCTGCTCCAGTTCCACTCGTAGCTAGGACTCCCGGTATCTCTTCCCCTGTTAAAACTATCCTAGTAGCAGCGCACAAGCCTTCTACTAGAAAGATGTATAGTTGCAAATGGAAGCGTTTCCCCATTTGGGCGGAACGTCGAAATTTGGATCCTTTCACAGCTCCTTTGCCCGCTGTATTAGACTTCCTGTCAGGGCTGTTTCATCAGGGGGCTAGCTCCTCCACAGTCAAGGTTCAACTAGCAGCTATCTCTCATTATAACGTGGGAAATGAACTGGGCCCTTTGATCACCACTAAATTTTGTAAGACCTTTCTGAAGGGCACCTTTCTGCTCAGACCTCTGGTGAAGGATGTAGTCCCTCCTTGGGATTTAACGCTGGTGCTTCAGGCCTTGACAGCTCCCCCGTTTGAGCCTGCAGCTTCAGTAGATCTTAAATTCTTGTCATGGAAAATGGCCTTTCTTGTTGCTATCACCTCGGCTCGAAGGGTCTCTGAACTACAAGCCCTCTGTGTGAAACCCCCATACTTGACTTTTCACAAGGATAGAGTTTACCCTCAGGACCAATCCCTGTTTTCTTCCCAAGATCGCGTCTGAGTCGAATATTAATCAGTCCATTAACCTACCAGTCTTTTTTCCTAATTACCTAAACAAAGGGGAATACAAATTACACTCACTGGATGTGCATAGACAACTTCGCTTCTACATCCACAGGACATCTGGTCATAGGCAATCTGACCAGTTGCTCGTCTCCTTTGCCAAATTTATCTTGGGTAAATCTGTGTCTAAAGTCACGCTGTCTAGATGGATTTCACAGTGTATCCTTTTAGCATATGAAAGTTCTGGTAGGCCCGCACCCCAGGGAGTCCATGCCCACTCTACTCGATCTATGTCTACCTCTGCGGCCTTTAGAGCTAGAGTCTCTTTGGATGATATTTGCTCAGCAGCCATTTGGGCCTCATCTCATACCTTTATCAATCACTATAAATTGGACATTATCTCAAGAGGGAGAGCATCCTTTGGCTCTGCAGTACTCCGGAACATCCTTCTATGAAGGCCACCCAAGGTTCAGGTAGCTGGGGGCTCTGTCCCATAGGTTGCTGCACAAATGAAGTTAACTACTTCAGATTAAGAAGTTATGTACTCACCATAACATTCAATCTGAGTAGGTAAACTTCATTTGTCAGCAACCGTCCCTCCCTCCTGCCCCCTCACCTTCGGATGTTTTTTTCTTACTCAGGTTTAAACGATGTGTTACCTATGTTATATTTGAAAATAATTATCTTCAAGCAGTATCTGCTTTTGTGCAAACTCGATCTGAGGTCAGTCAGGGTTGGCAGGGGATTATGGGTAGGGGGAGGAGCTTGGAGCTCGGATCTAAGCTGTTGAAAACTGCCGGCTCAGATCCGAAGTCGGATCCAATTCCCATAGGTCCCATAGGTTGCTGATAAATGAAGTTTACCTACTCAGATGGAACGTTATGGTGAGTACATAACTTCTTATTATCATACCCTTTGGGAGGTCAAATACCCCTGCAAATTACAGGGGTACTCCTTAAGAGTAGACTTGGAGATATTATTTTATGAATGGCAAATCCAGAAAGGGACATTAAAGTGCTGTGGAACATTCTGAGACAGTTTCAAATCTTTTGAGGATACAAAATTAATAAATCTAAAATAAAAGCAATACCAGTAAATTATGTAGCCACACACAAATTGGTTCAGCAATATCCATATGTATGCGGACATAATAAAGTATTCAGGAATATGGATTAAAAATGATTCTGCTATGGCAGCTAAGGAATTGTGGGAAAAGACTAAAAAGATAATACAAAACTGAGAAAATGGAAGCTCTGTTATATTGATATTGATAGTAAGATACAAACAGTTAAAATGTTTTTAGTCTCTTTCATCTTATACATGTGTTAGGCATATTTTATTAACCAGAGAAGAAGTTGTGGATAGCAATTAATATCTGGGATGGGAAGATGGCATGAGTCAAGGGAGATAACCTGATTTTTCCAATAGAACAAGGCAGATTGGGATTAGCCGATTTGAAGGGGTATTTCAGAGCAATGCAGTTAAGGTACATATACATAGCACAAGCAGAAAACTATGATTCAAAGTGGAAATGGATGATGATGAAAGGGGGAAGCTCAAGAAACAATGAGAAACTGGGATTTTGGATAAAGACCTTTAAGGAGAATAACAATCACATGGGAATGGAGAAAGGAGATTCTGCTGATAGGGACAACTGCAATTACAGATACAGACAGTAGGAAAGAGGGGGCTGGAATTTATTAGAGAAAACTGGCAAAGGAACAAAGGTATTGGGAGCAAACAACCAGAAAGGGAAATGCAACAGAATGGAAAGACACCGGGAATTATCTGGATTGCAGGTTAGAGACTGCCTTCCCTGTCAAGGACTGTTTGTTATCAGTGTATAGGCAAAGAAAAAGAAATAGGGGTCCTAAATGAAAGATCAGCACTGGTAGAGTTTTAAGTAGAATCTAGAAGAGAAGTTGTCATTAACAATGGAATAATTAGTACAGCGTATAAAACATTGCATGAAAGGCATAAAAACAGGGAGATCATTCTTAAGAAACTGAGAACTGTTGTAAAACTTAGCAATAAATACCATAAACTCAGGTTATGCTACAGGAGAATAACTATGTAAAGATAACCATGTGAGCAGCCAGAATGCATTACAAATTGGATTTCTTACTGTGCACATTTTAAGAAATGGATAGATTGGCCTAAACTCTGGATTGATGTGTGTGCTTTTTTTATGGTAAAAACTCTTTTTTATCTCAGTAATTTGTTGACACTTTTGCAAGCTTCTTTCAGAGAATGTGTAGAACATCAGTAGGAACAACATTTGTAAAACTCAATGCAAACCAGTCAATGACACATGAGCTGCAGACTCTCAAACTTGGCGTTTTTTTTTAGGTGTTCTATTGCAAGGGAATGGAAGTCTAGTCCGACAACAAATGGTAGGGCTATTTATTCTCACAATATGTGTGTTATGAGACAGATTTAGCTTTCCAAAGGAATCACTATGTCTGCCCCATGAGGGCAGACAAGAGTAAAAAAAAAAATTAGAAATGAGTATTTATTTTGCTGCAGGCAGCTTTAGGAGATGCAGCAAATCATGACAAGATAAAAAAAACATGTTTTTTTTTCATTGTTTGCCCATAGTGGTCCTTTAAGCTGTTAGCACAGTAATCACCTATGAATCTATGAGCCTATACGGAGTCTGTTAGCTACTTCATTTCAAAAATTTCATTACAATTGGATACCTAGCTAAAAATGCAACTAAGATGGTTATCTTATTACCTTTAGGAATGTCAAGGTTATCTTACCTTTAGGAATGTCAATGCAGCTCAGTGCTGAACTTGATCTCACAAGTTTAGCTGCTTCAGACCATGGAATCTGAGTCATGGCTTGCTGCTACTCAAAAGTGTCACTTTTTTCTGAAGGAAGCAGTAGCGTTGCTAGGGCAGCACAAGAGGAGCAACTGCCCAGGATTGCATTTGTGGTCAAACCTGAGCACTGCAGCACACCATGTGGGGTCTAAACTGTAGCAACTGCTTGCTATATTATAGCAGGCAGTTTGCTACAGTTTAAAAGTAAAAAAAATCTCTCTTTTTTTTTTAAACTAAAACCTGAGCACTGTAGTGCTCCATGCACTGCAAGGGTATAAACTGTAGCAAATGTTTGCTAGAGTTATAGTAAGCAGTTAGCAATACTTAAAAAAAAAAAAAAAAAGATTTTTATTTTAACATGAGCACCATAGCGCTCCATACAGGCAGGGTATAAACTGCAGCAACTGTTGCGCATCTGGCCACATCCTCAATGGAAGAGTTCTGGTGGAGCTATGGATCTGAATCTTGGCTTAATTTTTTTGCTCATTTGAAGAGCCAACGGGGGTGGGGGGGGGGGTGGCAGTGGTGCTACCATCATTGCGTGCTGGTACATTTTAGGATCTTTTTTTTGGGAGTGTTGGTGGTTGTCCTTTTCTGTCTGTGAATGGTCCCTGGTGGTTTCTGGAGAGGAAACCACTCTAATTATGGGTCCAGTCCTATTAGTGGTCATTTTCCTCTGTCCTGCAGTGCTTATCTGCTAAATAAAGGAATTTTAAATCAAAAGAACTGAGTAAGAGTCAACTTTTCAAAAGCTGGAGACAGACCAGATAACCACTATTGTTTGCAACATGGAGGAAAACAACCACTAATAGGAGCAGACCCGTAATAGCAGCAGACTACCCTCAAAAAACCACCAGGGACCATTTACAGGCAGAAAGTGACAACCACCATCACCCCAAGAAAAGATATTCCAAGTACAGCATCTATCAGGCAAGTTGACCACAATGCTAAGGAGCCTTCTCAACTCCCATCAGTAGGGAATTAAGAATCACACTTTCCACACCAGGACGAAGCAGCACTCTTGCTCTTTTTGCAATCCCAAGTACAAACACATGTACAACTTTGCCATCATGTATCAGTGTGAACCAGTAGAAATGGGGCAATCATAATTATGATGGACAAAATGCCTATTCCAAAGAAAGATATACATTTTTATTTAATTCTGTTGTAATGACAGCTCACTAAAAGTATACTCTGGACTGGTAATACACTGCCCAGCCTGTTCAGAACAGAACCACTATAATGTAAAATGTTGTAAGTAATACTGAAGGTCTATCAACCACTCAACATTAAATATCATGCACATTTTTTTCTGAAAAAAAATACATACACACATGTATATACATATATACACAAACACACACACACACACACACATACACACACATATATATATATATATATATATATATATACACATATATATACACACACACACACACACATAACTATATATATATTACCCAACAGCATCAGTGACCACCTCCCAGCCTATATATTATGCAAAGCCACTCCAGCATCAAGTAAACACCAATACAAGCTAACAAGAAAGTTATCCCACTTTAACTCAACCACCTTCAATGAAATTTTATCAAGCCCCAACTGGGAGGCCCTACAAAACCTCCCCCCTTGATGAGGCTTGTTGAATTATTCAACTTAAAATTTCTTGAGACGTTAAACAATCTAGCACCAATCTGAAAAAAAATAGTAAAACCTAACCATGCCAGTTTGCTCACAAGACCCACTAAGCAGCTCATGACTGCTAGGGACAAAGCCCGGAAACTATGGCCAAAAAATAGAAACCACTCAGACCTACTACAATTCACAAATCTCCGCAACCAAGTTAGGTGTCTAGTTATTAAAAACAAAAAAACAAACAAAAAAAAAAAAAAAATCACACTACATTCATCTGCAAACCTACCACAGGCAAAACAACAAACAATTCTGGAACTTCATGACTTCACTACTAAACTCAGGCTCAAAAAATAATCCTTGTCCAAATCGAGAGAAAACACTCACTGAATTAGCCACTCTGTAATATTTACTTCATCAACACTATATTGATCTTACTGCCATCTTCCCTCAAATCAACCGTAAAACTACTCCCACATCTCCAGAACAATCCTCTGGAATCATCTCTACATCCTTCACACCCAGCTTTTCCCTTTCCCCCATTCCTACCACTTTAATTAAAGGAAACCTTCTCCTTAAGCTCAAATCATGCACGAAAGCCCCTGGCAGTCTACCCCCCCCCCCAATTCCTACATATCGCAGACATCTCCATTGCCTACCCTATCTGTATAACTTCTCTCTCTCTCCAAGTTCGCAACCAACGCAAAATACTCTTCCCACCACTGTTCTTCTGCACTGGCTTCAACTTCCACATTATCTTTCATACAAGCAATTAATCATACCCCACAAAATTATCTTCAAGCTAGCTGACTGCCCTGCCCATACCAACCTTCTTACTCTGACACCCAAACAGGCATCAGATCTGAATACCAGATACTCCTAACAGCAGAAAAAAAGTACAGTTGTGTACGCTTACCATAAATGTAGATGTTTGAGTGTATTCACTGTTGCAGTCATCACATTTGGGTTATCCCTGCCAAGGTAGCCCTCGTCCAGCCCGAATACCAGAAGCTTAGTATTTCTGCGTCGTTTGCTGTCGCTTCAGGACTGACGTCAGGTTGTCAGCAGTATAAAGTAAGGCAGCCAACACCATTACATCAGTTTTTCTTGCCCTGTCAGGAGCCCCCAAGTGGGAGCCAGGTTACAGTGGAAGAACCCCACCAGTAGAAAGTAAATATCAAAATGTCCCTTGTAAGGAGACAGAGAGAGAAATGGAGGGAGGGAAACCAAGACTGCAACAGTGAATACACTCAAACATCTACATTTATGGTAAGTGGAACAACTGTACTATGTTCTTCGTGTTTCACTGTTGCAGTCATCACATTTGGGTTGATTCCCAAAGCTGAGGAAAAGGGTGGAGGCAGTTAAGGAGACTAGGGGCTGGCTAGGATGCCCTGCAAGACTGCAGTGGCAAAGCCTGCCCTGGATTTGGAGAAGATAGGCAGGTGGTAATGCTTGGTGAAAGTGTGAACAAATGTCCAGGTGGCAGCCTCCAGGATCTCCCTGGTAGGGACTCCTCTGAGGAAAGTTGGAGAGGTGGAGGCTGCTCTGGTGGAGTGAGTCCTGACCCCCTTAGGGGGAGACTCGCCATGCTGCTTGTAACAGAAATGGATGCAGTGTGCTATCCATTTAGAAATTGTTTGGAGATGGCTTTGCCCTCTGCCCCTGCAGCAAAGCTAAACAGCAACTGATCAGACTTTCTGAATGATTTAGTCCTGTCTAGACAGAATCTGAGCTGTCTGTGCACATATAGAGAGTGCAGGATCCTTTCCCCCTTGTTCTGTGGTTTAGGAAAAAGGTGGGCAAATGAATGGTTTGGTTGACAGTTGTTGACAGCCACACTGAACACCACTTTGGGTATGAAGGATGGGTTAGTCCTGAGGGAAACCTTGACAGCATGGAAGATGATGAAGGGCTCCACAGCCATGAGTGCTTGTAGCTCAGAGACCCTTCTGGCTGAAGTGATGGCCAGAAGAAAAGCTGTCTTCCAGGAGATAAATTTTAACTCTACTGAAGATGCTGGTTCAAAGGGGGGCAGGGTGAAGTTTTCCAACACACAGTTAAGGTCCCAAGCTGGGGCAGGTGCTCTTCTGGGTGGCCTCAAGTTGCTAGCCTCTCTTAGGAATTGTTTGATCAGACAGTAAGAAAAAAGAGGCTGTTCAGTGGGGAAATGAACAGAGACAGCAGAGGCATGAATTTTAATAGTGGAAAAAGAGAGACCACTGTGTAGCAGGTCAGCTAGGTAATCCAGGATGAGAGGGAGGGAGGGCTGTGCCATATCAGCTCCCTTAGCCTGAATCCAGGTGCAGAACCTTTTCCATTTGTCAGCATAAGACTTTCTAGTGCTAGGGCATCTGGCCTCACGTATAACATCTAGTACCTGTTTACTGAAGTTGGCAGATTGACCAGTGGTTAGGGAATAAGCCAAGCTGCCAAACTGAGGGTCTGCAATTGGGGATGCATGAATTCTCCTTCCCTCTGGGTCAGGAGGGCTGGGGTCTGAGTGAGATGTCATGGTGGCAGTGGGGACAGGCTGCGCAGCAGTTGGTACCAGTGCTGGCGAGGCCAGTCTGGAGCAATAAGAATTGTCCTTGATTTTCCTCCCTTATTTTGAGCAGCACCCTGGCAATGAGAGTTAGTGGAGGAAAGGCATAGACCGACAGATTGACCAAGGGGAAAGACAGGGCATCCACTTTCCAAGCCATGTTGTGATGCTCCCTGGTTCAGAACTTGCTGAGCTGATGGTTGGTGTGGGAGGCAAAGAGGTCGACCTTCGGGGTACCCCATTTCTGAGTTATTAGGGTGAAGGTTCTTTTGTCCAACTGCCACTTGTGTAGGTCCAGAAGATTTCTGCTTAAGTGATCTGCCATAGAGTTTAGATAACCTGGCAGGAATTGTGCTAACAGGTGTAGTTTTATGGCAGAGGCTGTGTGCCAAAGGGTCATGGCCAGTCTGCATAGAGGGTAGGAGTGAGTCCCTCCCTCCTTGTTGATATACCACATCACAGTGGTGTTGTCTGTTTTGATCAGGAGAGCCCTGGGGAGAGAAGGGGCCTGAAAGCTGTCAATGCATGCTGGACAGTTAACATCTCTTTTTTGTTGATGTGCAGAAGGATTTGCTGTGGGCTCCATTGGCCCTATATGCACCTGCCGTCCAGGTGTGCACCCCAGGCATAGTCTGATGCATCTGTGGTGAGGGTCTGGACAGGGGTGGTGGTGAGAAAGGTAGTCCCTTGTTGTGGGAGCAGCTGCTGCCCACCAAAAAAAATCCTTCCTGCGACTAGGTATCATGGGTATAAGAGTTTCCAGGTCTTGAGAGTGCTGACACCAAAGACTTTTTAGGTACCACTGAAGTTTCCTCATATGCAGTCTGGCATATGGAATGACTAGAATGCAAGATGCTATGAACCCCAGAGCTTGCAGGATTTTCCTTGCAGATAACTGGGGTCTGGTTGCTAGTTGAGAGAAGTAGACTGTCAAGTAAGTTTGCTTTTCTGGTGTAAGGAAGGCCATCTGGGATGCTGTGTCCAGGCTTGCTCCAGGAATATAATCCTTTGGGTGGGTACTAGTTTGGATTTATTTTCATTGATAGTGTACCCTAGGGAGGTCAGTAAGGACTTTACAAAGGCCAGGTGCTTGAGCAGCTTTTCCTGACTGTCTGCCTGAATTAGGCAGTCGTCTAACTATGGGTAAATTTGGATATTCCTTTGTCTGCAAAAGGCAATGGGCGGAGCCAGACATTTTGCGAAAACTCTGGGAGCAGTAGATAGGCCAAAGGGAAGTGCAGAGATCCTGCCTTGAAACGTAGGTACATCCAGCATGATTCCCTGATAGGAATATGGAGGTGGGCCTCTTTTAGGTATAGGGTGGCTAGCCAAGCATCCTTGGAGAGCATGGGTAGCAGTTGTTGGAGGGTGAGCATTTTGAATTTTGGCATCACCAGGAAGGTGTTTAGAATGGATAGATCAAGGATGGGGTGCCAGATGCCCTCTTTTCTGGGTACCAGAAAAAGTCTGGAGTAGAAACCTTGGCCTTTCTGTTCTGCAGGAACCTGCTCTATTGCCTTCATAGAGAGCAGGGAAAGGACTTGCTTTTGCACCTCTGCCCACTGGTTTGGAGGGAGAGCTGGGAACCCTTTTGAGGTTGGAAGAGTGTGGAAAGAAAAATTGTATCCCTGGGACGCTATGTTGAGGACCCAGCGGTCGCTGGTAATGGTGGCCCAGGTGCTTGTGTGAAAGGAGAGTTTTCCTACTAGGTGTAAGTGAAGGTGGGCAGAGGGAGGGGGTGGTGGAGGAGTCACTGTGAGTTCTTACTATGAGGGGGGTAGCTTAGAACTCCCTGTTTTTGAAGTAGAGGAATTCCACTGTTTTGATCTCTGCATTCCCTGTGGCTGCTGTCTGGGGGGTCTGCTTCCATGGGGTCTGGGCTGAACTGACCTGGTGGGAGCAGGAAAGGACCAGTGCTTGGAGGGGCAGTACCTACTGAACCTGGGTGGCTGGACCTGTAAGAAATCCTTAACTGTCTGCATAGATTTAGCTTTTTCTTCCATCTTTTTTAAGACCTCCTATGTCTTAGTGCCAAATAAGTTGTCTTTGTGCAAGGGTGCATCCAACAATTTAGATTTAACATGGTCTGGGCAAGGGCTGTTCCTTTGGCCGTGCATGCCTTCTAAGGACAGAACCGGTGACTGCTGCCCTGCAAGAAGCTTCTAGGGCATCAAAACCACAGTGTAAGTAAGGGGGCGGAGTCTGAATGGCTAACTGAAAAGCAGCATTTTTGGAGCTCCATAGATTAGTACTAAATTCAGGAAATTAAATTATCTATTACTAACAAAACTACTACAAATATTTAGTTAATAGTCTAAAGCAACTAAATACAAATTTTGTTGGATTTCTAAAATAAATTTCCTGTCAAATTATTTAGAAGTCTATACACAGCATCTGAAGAGATGAGCAACCTAAATAATTCTCATGCTGACATGACACTAAAAAAGGAACTGCAACTGGCGGCTACCCCATTACAAGAATTATCAACAAAAATGGACAATTTTAAGATTAATCTACAGAATCTAGAAGAGAACTCACAGAAACAAACAGAAGTCTTCAAAGAAATACTTCAGCAACACCAGTCAAAGAGTTTAGATAACCTGGCAGGAATTGTGCTAACAGGTGTAGTTTTATGGCAGAGGCTGTGTGCCAAAGGGTCATGGCCAGCCTGCATAGAGGGTAGGAGTGAGTCCCTCCCTCCTTGTTGATATACCACATCACAGTGGTGTTGTCTGTTTTGATCAGGAGAGCCCTGGGGAGAGAAGGGGCCTGAAAGCTGTCAATGCATGCTGGACAGCTAACATCTCTTTTTTGTTGACGTGCAGAAGGATTTGCTGTGGGCTCCATTGGCCCTATATGCACCTGCCGTCCAGGTGTGCACCCCAGGCATAGTCTGATGCATCTGTGGTGAGGGTCTGGGCAGGGGTGGTGGTGAGAAAGGTAGTCCCTTGTTGTGGGAGCAGCTGCTGCCCACCAAAAAAATCCTTCCTGAGACTAGGTATCATGGGTATAAGAGTTTCCAGGTCTTGAGAGTGCTGACACCAAAGACTTTTTAGGTACCACTGAAGTTTCCTCATATGCAGTCTGGCATATGGAATGACTAGAATGCAAGATGCTATGAACCCCAGAGCTTGCAGGATTTTCCTTGCAGATAACTGGGGTCTGGTTGCTAGTTGAGAGAAGTAGACTGTCAAGTAAGTTTGCTTTTCTGGTGTAAGGAAGGCCATCTGGGATGCTGTGTCCAGGCTTGCTCCAGGAATATAATCCTTTGGGTGGGTACTAGTTTGGATTTATTTTCATTGATAGTGTACCCTAGGGAGGTCAGTAAGGACTTTACAAAGGCCAGGTGCTTGAGCAGCTTTTCCTGACTGTCTGCCTGAATTAGGCAGTCGTCTAACTATGGGTAAATTTGGATATTCCTTTGTCTGCAAAAGGCAATGGGCGGAGCCAGACATTTTGCGAAAACTCTGGGAGCAGCAGATAGGCCAAAGGGAAGTGCAGAGATCCTGCCTTGAAACGCAGGTACTTCCAGCATGATTCCCTGATAGGAATATGGAGGTGGGCCTCTTTTAGGTATAGGGTGGCTAGCCAAGCATCCTTGGAGAGCATGGGTAGCAGTTGTTGGAGGGTGAGCATTTTGAATTTTGGCATCACCAGGAAGGTGTTTAGAATGGATAGATCAAGGATGGGGTACCAGATGCCCTCTTTTCTGGGTACCAGAAAAAGTCTGGAGTAGAAACCTTGGCCTTTCTGTTCTGCAGGAACCTGCTCTATTGCCTTCATAGAGAGCAGGGAAAGGACTTGCTTTTGCACCTCTGCCCACTGGTTTGGAGGGAGAGCTGGGAACCCTTTTGAGGTTGGAAGAGTGTGTAAAGAAAAATTGTATCCCCGGGACGCTATGTTGAGGACCCAGCGGTCGCTGGTAATGGTGGCCCAGGTGCTTGTGTGAAAGGAGAGTTTTCCTACTAGGGGTAAGTGAAGGTGGGCAGAGGGAGGGGGTGGTGGAGGAGAGTCACTGTGAGTTCTTACCATGAGGGGGTAGCTTAGAACTCCCTGTTTTTGAAGTAGAGGAATTCCACTGTTTTGATCTCTGCATTCCCTGTGGCTGCTGTCTGGGGGGTCTGCTTCCATGGGGTCTGGGCTGAACTGAGCTGGTGGGAGCAGGAAAGGACCAGTGCTTGGTGGGGTAGTACCTACTGAACCTGGGTGGCTGGACCTGTAAGAAATCCTTAACTGTCTGCATAGATTTAGCTTTTTCTTCCATCTTTTTTAAGACCTCCTATGTCTTAGTGCCAAATAAGTTGCCTTTGTGCAAGGGTGCATCCAACAATTTAGATTTAACATGGTTTGGGCAAGGGCTGTTCCTTTGGCCGTGCATGCCTTCTAAGGACAGAACTGGTGACTGCTGCCCTGCAAGAAGCTTCTAGGGCATCAAAACCACAGTGTAAGTAAGGGGGCAGAGCCTGAATGGCTAACTGAAAAGCAGCATTTTTTGGAGCTCCATAGATTAGTACTAAATTCAGGAAATTAAATTATCTATTACTAACAAAACTACTACAAATATTTAGTTAATAGTCTAAAGCAACTAAATACAAATTTTGCTGGATTTCTAAAATAAATTTCCTGTCAAATTATTTAGAAGTCTATACACAGCATCTGAAGAGATGAGCAACCTAAATAATTCTCATGCTGACATGACACTAAAAAAGGAACTGCAACTGGCGGCTACCACATTACAAGAATTATCAACAAAAATGGACAATTTTAAGATTAATCTACAGAATCTAGAAGAGAACTCACAGAAACAAACAGAAGTCTTCAAAGAAATACTTCAGCAACACCAGTCAAAGTTAACAAACATTGAAACTTCTTTCACTGACATTGGTCAAAGACTCAAAGAGGAGGAAACACAGAGTTTCTCCTGAAGCAAAATGCTTGGTTATCTAACAAACTAGATGATCTTGAAGAGAGAGAGAGAAGGTCAAACATCCGGATTTTTGGTTTACCTGAGAAAACAAAAGGAGGGGACATTATATCTTTCCTAAACTCTTGGATACCAGAAGTTCTAAATCTTAAAGAAGGTTTTTCCTTTGGAATAGAAAGGGCCCCATCTTGCTCTGGGGAATAGAACTTCAGCAACAACAACATCAACATCCATTATACCACCAAGATCAATTATAATAAAATTCTTATCTTTTATGGACAAAGAACTGGTGTTAAAAACAGCTTGGAGGAAAAGTCCTATAAAATATAATCAGAATACAATAATATTTGACAATGACTACTCCACTAAAGTGCTGGAACAGAGAAAAAAGCTATGGCCTCTAATAAAAACTCTAAAACATAATAATATTAAAGCTCAAATAGCCTTTCCTGCAAAAATTAAAATAATGCACCTAAGTGAGATGAGAACCTTCAACACTCTGGAAGAAGCCTTACATTTAATTCAAAACAATAACATTATAACCATTTATGAAGATACGGAATGGGCATCCCCATCCCTGAAGAGAACCACTGACAAAAATGGCTGGACTGATGTAAAAAAAAAAAAGAAACGGAAAACTTAATCCAAGGTACCAACTTCTATGAAATCTCTCAAAGTGTCAACTGCAACCTAACTATTAAAAGCATCTAAATGGTCTCACTATGTATTAATACCTTTAATCTCATGCATTTATTCACAACATATATATATATATATATATATATATATATATATATATATATATATATATATATATACACATACAAGAAAAGGTAGGTTTCCTATAACTATTTATACATGTCTTATCATCCTATTAAGTTTCTCTTCTTCTCTTTGTTTTAATAAATAAATGTTAAAAATCTCTACTACTTAATATAGCTATTTATTTAATCTAGTAATATCAAACTTAAAATATTATGTTTTATAACTATGTTTTTCAGCCTACTAGTGTTACGTCTATTATTTAATTAGTTTTCCTTTTATTAAAATGCTTATTGTTATTTTCAGCTTGAGACTTATATAGCAGCATTTATAGGCTTTTCAGACAATAATAATGAAATGTTCCTTGTAGCTACAAAACGTTCAAATTTTTAAATGGAGAAATGTTATTGAGATCTGTCAGTTAAAATTAAAGTAACAAGAAGGTATTTTCTCATTGCTGAAGTGAATGAGGATGTTAGGAAAGAGACTCGTTTCGAGATGCAGTTATTACATGTCGAAAATTGTCTATAATATAAATCTGGAGTTTACGTTGCTTATCATTTAGTAATGGTAGAGTAAATACATATATGCTTTATCTGATTGGCTTTGATTGTTCCAAACTGGTGTTTGGTTGTCAGGCTAGGTGTGTATAAAACATCTATTTTTTTTTTTATTTATTTTTTTTTTACATTTTAAATATGCTACCTAAATTTCATTCCATGTTAAAATGTTAGATCGATTAGTAACTAACATACTGTGATCAGGAACAGTACAGAATTATTGAATTAAGCGAAAATGAATGTCCTGCCTTTGGACGATGCATTAGAGTAATGTATGGAAGAGATGATCTAACGAACTGTAAATACACACAGATTACACATAAATTTATATTTATTACAGTATTAAAACATCAACTTCCTTCCCTGGCATAAATAACAATTATTGCCTACCTATCTATTTTGACCTTTGTTATACTGCCCACAGCCTATTGCATAATATATACATTTGCAGTCATTGATAATTAGTTGGGTTTTTCGCAATGGCCTTAAATAATGTGTATGCTTCTAGAGAGTATTGCCGTAATCATCGCTACTGGTATTATGGTGAAAAACATATTTTTTTTTGCCTCATGTGCACTGACGGAGAGAGACTGTATACCAGGGTTATGCCATATTTGAAATCTTGTCCGGTCTGTTATTGTGTGGTTTGCTGCAAGCACTGGGATTAATGTTGCAGCTACAGGAAAAAAACTGCTACTGAAAGTGGGGTTTGGATTTCTTAGATGGCTGCATTATTGAAATAGTTGATACTTGGAATGGCTTGACGATTGTTCCTCTTTCGGGGAGATGGCTGACGGTAGAGTGATTTTCTGGGCAGGGTTTGTTGAAGTATCTGGCGATCTCTACTTGAGAATAATTGGTGGGATTTCTCTGTGGAATAGAGGATGGGAACAGTTGTAGTTCTGGCGATGTCTTGCTTCGTCTTCTGAATTGATAATGAATGGTGCGATATTGTTGGTTGTAGTTGCAGCTTATGTGGAACTGATGTACAGTTGTGTCGGGTCAGATTGGAGAAGCACTGTCGGTCGAGTGAATTGGTGTTGTATGAAGTCAGATAGTATGCAGAGAGTGGGGTTGAAGGAGCAATGGACACGATGTGAGCTGACCCTGGTGTGTTTGGGCCAGGGGCAGTGTGCTCCTTGCGAGGGAGAGAGTCAGTGTTTTGAGACTTTTTTTTTTTTTTCCTTTCTTCTCTCTTCTGTTTTCACGGCAGTTGTTTGAGTGGGAATTAAGTGCTTGTGAAGTTTTGTAAAAGTCTATTTGGACTGAAGTATGCACGAGCTAGGGAATTCAGTTTTCACCTATCTTTACAATTGCTGAGTAGTTTTAATGTTGTCATAACAAATAGATAAGGATTTGATTGGCTGTTGGTATACTCGCACCCTGCAGAAGCATATTCACAACACACTTTAGGAAACAAGCTAGATATTCCTTATCTAGTTATACCCCGTACAAGAGAATATAAAATTAAATCTGGTTGTTGTCTGAACAAATTATCTAAGTGATTTTAACTAAAATCATTATTAAAGTAAACCAAGCATCTAAAATTATATAAGTACCTGATTAACATATTCATAGAAACTACTATGTTTTACACCACTTAGATAATTTAAACATATGCATTTTTTGAGTGCCTTTCTAAAACATTACTACAACTATTAGCTAAAGTATAACAAGATTAAAGCCTATATTTAGATTATAAGGTAATTATACAGTCTCTTAAATCTGATGAACAGTTCTTGAAAGCTTATGTTTATATATTATAAGATGTGATATTCTTTTTTAATTTATGTTATTGCTTGCAAGCCTTGTGATTAAGGATTAAAGTGTCTGTGTGTTTAAACAAGTGAATTCATATCCAATATGGAAAGTTATGTTGATACAAATGAGCTGATTAAGTTAATAATTAGTATAATTCAACTGCATATGTTTTCTATGTTTAGATGGTAATGATATAGTAGTTAATTCATATTAAACAATGCCTTCTACAACCAAATGTTTTTAAATCAAAATAATAGTTGTTTATTAGACTTCTCGAATATTTACAGTATATATATGGAGCTCAAATGAATCGGAAAAGAAAGTTAGAGTGATAGTTCACCAGATGTTTCAATCCCATGGTGGGTAAGGATTAATGAGATAACTACTTCAACTTTAGTATTTATTTTAGTTTTTAAGATGTTCATTATTTTTACTGAGCCTGACTTATACTTACTGAGTACTTTATTGATAACATGCTTCACTGAGATAATTGATTATGTACTAATTAATAATACTTCATATTTTAAGGAGGGGATGATTACAGGTAAAGTCAATGACACCTTTAAATGTTTCCTCAAAATAATCTGATATGGACCTTTCTATATTATCATTAAACATTAATGGTCTAAATAGTCCAAATAAAAGATCTAACTTACTAAGATATCTAAATTTAAATAGATCACAAATATTTTTTTTACAGGAAACACACTTTAAGAGCAATGATAATTTCACATGGAACCCAAGTGATTTCAAGACCTTAGCATGTTCCAATTTTAAAACAAAGAAGAAGGAGTTAATACTTCTATGGAGAAAGAATTTATTAAATCCTGAAATAATCATCTTCTTTCGGCTGTTCCTGTTAGGGGTCGCCAGAGCGGATCATCTGTTTCCATTTCTTCCTGTCCTCTGCATCATGCTCTTTCACACCAGCCACCTGCATGTCCTCTCTTACCACATCCATAAACCTTATCTTAGGCCTTCCTCTTTTCCTCTTACCTGGCAGCTCCATCCTTAGCATCTTTTTCTCAATATACCCAGCATCCCTCCTCAGCACATGTCCAAACCAACGCAATCTCGCCTCTCTTGCTTTGTCTCCAAACTGTCCAACCTGAGCTGACCCTCTAATATATTGATTCCTAATCCTATCCATCCTAGTTACACCCAGTGCAAATCTTAACATCTTTAACTCTGCCACATCCAGCTGACTCCTGGCTTTTCGTCAATGCTACCATCTCCAAACCATACAACATAGCTGGTCTCACTACCCTCTTGTAGACCTTCCCTTTCACTCTTATTGGTACCCGTCTGTCACAAATCACTCCTGACACTCTTCTCCACCCATTCCACCCTGCCTGTACTCTCTTCTTCACCTCTCTTCCACATTCACCATTACTCTGAACTGTTGATCCCAAGTACTTAAACTCATCCACCTTTACCAACTCTACTCCCTGCATCCTCACCATTCCTCAACCCTCCCTCTCATTTATACACATATATTCTGTTTTAGCCCTGCTGACCTTTATTCCTCTCCTCTCTAAAGCATATCTCCACCTCTCCAGGGTCTCCTCAACCTGGTCCCTACTCTCACTACATATCACAATGTCATCTGCAAACATCATAGTCCACGGGGCCTCCTGTCTAACCTCATCTGTCAACCTGTCCATTGCCACTGCAAATAAGAAAGGGCTCAGAGCTGATCCTTGATGTAATCTCACCTCCACCTTAAACGTATCTGTCACTCCCACTGCAGTCCTCACCAATGTCACACTACCCTTGTACATATCCTGTACCACTCTTACATTCTTCTCTGCCACTCCCGACTTCCTCATACAATACCACAACTCCTCTCTAGGCACCCTGTCATATGCTTTCTCTAAGTCCACAAAGACACAATGCAACTCCTTCTGACCTTCTCTGTATTTCTCCAACAACACTCTCAGAGCAAATATTGCATCTGTAGTGCTCTTTCCTGGCAGGAAACCATACTGTTGATCACTAATCATCACCTCCATTTTTAACCTAGCTTCCACTACTCTTTCCCATAACTTCAAGCCGTGACTGATCAATTTTATCCCTCTGTAGTTACTGCAGCTCTGCACATCACCCTTATTCTTAAAGATAGGCACCAAAACACTTTCTCCACTCCTCAGGCATCCTCTGACTTTCCAAAATTTCATTAAACAATCTGGTTAAAAATTCCACTGCCATTTCTCCTAAGCACCTCCATGCTTCCACTGGTATGTCATCTGGGCCGACAGCCTTTCCATAAATCCTGAAATAATACATAAATATATAGACAAAGGGCCTTATAGCTATAGTCATTCTGAAGTTTAGTAACAGGTTGTGGACACTAGTAAACCTATATTGGTTTCCGGGTATTGGGATGGGGACAGTCAAAAAACATTTAGATCAAATTACAAGCATATTTAAAGGTAATTTAATAATGGGGGGACTTTAATTGTATTACAGATATGTCTGAAACTACTAATAAAAAATCTCCATGTTTAACAGCTACTGCAAAATTACTAAAAAATGGACCGAATCTTTAAAATGAAAAGATACATTTAATGTTATAGATAGTAATTCTTTGGTATTCTCCCATCAAGATTATAGATATGGTACCCAAACCAGAATTGATAAGATATACATTTCCCAGGATCTTCAAACAAAAATTACTTCTTTTACAATAATTCCTTGCCCCCTCTCAGATCATAATTCTCTAGTTCTAAAAGTGCAAATAAAATTTGAACCACTTGCTGTTCTTACTAGAATTCCTTCATAAATTACAAAAATTAAAGAATTTAAGCAATGGTTAGTGAATGAACTTAATTTCATTGTAGATGTAAACTACAACTTGGAAGCGAATATAGTAATGGTATGGGATTCATTAAATGCTTATATCTATGGAAAAACGATTTCTTGGTATAAAAATAAAATCAAGGAATAGGAATCAGAACTTCAAGAACTACAAAGGAGTCTCACATTATTTAAATCTAAAAAAATATTAGAGAATAAGAAGACAATAGAAGATTTAAATAAAAGATATATTGAAATCTTAAATCACAAAATTAATTTAGCCATGGAGAGGTTAAAAATAAATTCTTATTCCACCTCTCCAAAACACTTGCATAACTTATCTGTTAAAGTTAAAATGCAATCTAAAGCTAATACTATTGTTAATATACTACATGAAGAAAAAGGTAAGAAAGTTTCGGAAATAGGAGATATACTAGATGCTTTCAAGTGTCATTTCAAAAATCATTTTAAAAATAACAATAATTTACCAGAATATCCCCTTTTAGAAAATGGGATTTCAAATATTAAACCAATCCCTGAAAGTTTACAAAATGAATTACAAAAATCCATTATGCACAAAGAAGTCATAGATACAATCAAAGATAGTAAAACTAGTAAATCTCCCGGAATAGATGGTTTAATCACAAAAATTTACAAATTATTCCGCAAAAATATAACTTCATTGCTACATAAAACATTTATTGAAATTCAAACTCGTGCATTAATTCCTCCTTCATGGAGATACTCCTTAATCACACCCATTTTAAAAGAAAACAAGGATGATAGTCAATGCAGCCTATATAGGCCAATTTCATTATTAAATAATGATTATAAAATATTTATGTCTGTATTGGTTAAAAAAATAAAAAATCATATGAATGAAATTATCAACTATGACCAAACTGGGTTTATTCAAAATAGACATCCACATGATAGCATTAAAAGAATATTGGCATTAATTGATTATTTAAACAAAGAAAATATAGAAACCTTAATAACTGGATTAGATATTGAGAAAGCTTTTGATTACTTGAACTCGGATTATTTAATTAAAATCTTAGAAGCTTATAAATTTCCCATCTCCTTCATTACATTTATTAAAAAGGTTTATGAAAACAATTTAACTTATGTTAAATTACGACCCTTTACTTTAGAGGCTATACACGTTACCAGAGGTACTAAAACAAGGATGCCCTATGTCACCCATTTTATTTGCATTAGCTATAGAACTATTGGTAATATTAATACGAAACAATCCAAAGATAAAAGGAATAAATATATTTGGTCAATATAACTCCAAGATCATGCTCTTTGGTGACGACATGCTTCTTACACTACTGAATTCAAAAGAAACATTAGTTGAATTAGATAATCTGACAAAGAAATTTCATAAGATCTCAAGCCTCCAATTTAATAAACAAACATCTAAATACTTATTATTAAATAAAAAAAGGATTTTCAAATAGATAGGAATCATATTATTGGAGAACATGTCTCAACAATAAAATACTTGGGGATAGACTTGTGTGAAAATATTCAAGATATATTGAATATTAATTATAGAAGGATCATAGCTACAACAGATTCCCTAGTGGGTAAATATAATAAGTTATTTATAGTTTTTGAAGATAGACTACAGTTAATTAAAATGATTCTTCTACCTAAAACTTTGTATGTTGTACAAGCCACTTTGTTAATTCCTAAGAAAACTCACCTTAAGAAAATAACATAAATTTTGCTAAGATTTCTGTGGTTTCCTAAAAGAAACAAAATTGCATATACCCATCATATCAGACAATGGGACCAGGGAGGAATAAATTTCCCAGATATTGAATCTTATATACGAGCAACTTTACTTAAAACTGTGGTTGAATGGATCAATCCGAATTATATGTCTAATTGGAAATGGTTACATACAACTACAACAATAAATTAAAATAATTTACTTAAAAATTCTACTATTCTAGACAAGGGCAATATATTATGGTACTCACTGGCCTTAAATTCTCAATACAATATAACTAAGCTAACTAGGACAAATTTAATAAATCATTTATTTGACTATTTTAGGACATTTATAAACATGAATATGGATTTAAAGCTTTGGTTTGCAACATTAATTCCCTTCACCATTACTAAAAATTTTCCAGATAGAATTCATAGAGATATTTTCTTCTCTTGGGAACAGAAAAATCTAATCTGTTGGTTACATTGTCTAAAAATCAGCGAGTATTGGATTTACAATATATGATATCAACTTACAAAGTGAATTATCATGAATGGTTAATGCTTCAGAATATATTGACATACTCCAAGGATCTATGTAGGATAATAAATAATTCCCTTTTTTCAAATACACCAAAATTTATATCCAGACTGTTTGAAATTTTATATAATAATAAGAAATTGGAAAATGCTACTTCATATTTATATAATCTAATAAAAAACTACAAAACACAGCTTAAACCAGCATATTGGCAATTTATTACTAAAGGCTATTATGATTCAATTACCCACAGAAAATAAATCTAATTTACTTCTCTCAGTAAAATTAACTTCTTGTTCTCATTATTGGAGAATATTTACCTGGAAATTCCTTCATAGATCCATTTTAACCTCTGATAAAGTTTCAAAAATCAATCCTTCTAATAATGGGTTATGCTGGAGATGTCAACAGTATACTAAAGCTGACTGGTCTCACATTTTCTATGATTGTATAAAAATTAAACCCTTTTGGGAAAGTATTAACAATTTCTTGCAGGCGATTTATACATGTAATTTGTCATGACCAAGGCTTTGTTATTACTGAACATAACTGATAATGTTTATTCTTCAAATAAGACTGACCTTCATTTACTTTGGACTATACTAGCTATAGCTAGGAAATGCATAACAAAGAGATGGAATTCTACCACAGCTCCTAGCAAAGAAGATTTCATATGGCTATTGAAGAGGACAGCCTTAATGGAAATAAAAACCAAAGAATTAAGAATGTTTTCTAGACCATTAACTAAAAACCCTTGGAAAAAAAGTTCTAACTTTGATTGATACTTTGCAAATGGATCTAACCTCCTCATGAAGCAAGTACTATTTAACTTTAATTAAACTATATCTGTGTAATTTATCACACAAGTTTTAAAATGTCAGGCTAAATGTAAATTTGTATATAGTTAATAATTATCTACCTTGATTGCAAATCGTGATAAGTTTTCATTTATTGTTTATTGCAAATTTAAAATAAAAATCAACTGAGTAAAAAAAAAACAGTGTAAGATGTGCTTAGTTACTTGACTTGCAGAATGCATTAACTCTTGCAACTCTTTAGATTCTGCACAAGCAGGAAAGGAAGACAATTTTTGTTTGAGGAGTTCCATGGTATGTTGCTGAAATTTCAGCATGTGGAACTGGCAATTTAGTGCTCTGATAGCAAGAATAGCACAGGTGTATACTTTTTTACCCCATCTGTCTAGTGCTCGGGAATCCCTATCTGAGAGGGTGGGATTCTTAGCAGAGGTTGCTTTAATACCTTTAGGCCCTTGAGAAATGACCTCAGGGTCAGCAGTAGGATTTTTGAAAAGAAATTTGTGTGAGTCAGGGACTCTGTAATACCGGTCAGGTTTTCTGGGTGGAGGAGGTAGGGTGCCAGGAGTCAAACTGGATTCCAGGAAAACATCGTCCACAACATCCAGGACTGGGGGAATGGCCAGGGGTCTGTGCTGCAGAAGATCAAAGAATTCCCTGAGTCTCTTTTTAGACTGAGGGCAGTCCTGACATTCCCATTGGAAATGCTCCCTTAAGGTATGAAGAGTTACCCCAAAGGAAAAGTCCTCAGGTGGAGAGGCTGAGGGAATGGAATCCTCTGCATCAGAATCCTCATAAGCAGAAAGGGATTGCATGTCTTCATATTCAGATGCATCAGAGTCATCTGACTCCTGCTCAGACAAAACTACTGGGAACAGATCTCTTTTTCTTTTGGAAGGGATAGCTTGGCTTCCCCTGATAAGCATGATAAGGTCTTCCACCATTTTAAGCATTTCAGACTGAGGAAAGGAAGCAGGTGCCTAAGAGTGGGTTGTCAGTTTCTTGGGTGTGGTTCGTACCCTGGGCCTTAGAAAATCTATCGTTTTCAAAAGAACAGTAGACGTGAAAGAAGTTGTCAGTTTGTGTCGAGAATTGGTATTACAAAGTACTTCCTCGGAAGCCGGTGCCTGCTCAGCGGCTCCAGACCCATCCAAGGGAGAGACAACCGCAAGATCCTTAGCCAAAGAAGAGTTTTGCGGTATAACGGACTCTGAAAGGGTCTCGGTAGAGGCCTGCGAATCCACAGAAGTGGGCATCATGGGCTGCGAAAGCACCTCACTGAGGAACGGAGAACTGACGACTAGCTTAACAGAAGCGTCATCGGTAGGTTTGGACCTGTGTGGTCTGTCTCTGTCTTTATCCTTACTTTTTTTTGGAAGATCTGCTGTCGAATGGCTTATCAAAGCCATATCGGAATTCAAGGACTGTAAGCAAAAATATCTAGCTACAATAAGGGCCCGACAATGTATAGTTCTGGCGTTGAATAAAGCATAAAAGCAACAGCGGGGGGGAAGTCATGGTCTGGGCCTAAACAAGTGACGCATTAAGAATGAAAGTCTCGGTGTGGTATTTGCTTTCCACAGGCGAGACAATTGTTAACTTTTTCTGACATTGGTTAGTGCAAGAAAAAAGGATTCCCAACGGGGTACTTGGCTTCAGAAGACTTCAGCTTCAATTCGGAAGACGAAACTCATGTAGTAGCCGACCGGCACTCATGTGAACTACTTCTGCTTTGGGCTCTGTGGCAAGAAAGACTGATGTAATGGCGTCGGCTGCCTTACTTTATACTACCAATGACCTGACATCAGTCTTGAAGTGACAGCAACCGACGGAGAAATACTGAACCTCTGGTATTCGGGCAGGCCGAGGGCTACCCTGGCAGGGATAACCCAAATGTGATGACTGCAACAGTGAAACAAAGAACATCTAGCCTATCTGCTGGCCAGATGCTTTACTCGTTTACTATTGCCAAACTGTGGAACACTCTCCCACCGTCGATCACGACTTCCAGCAATCCAATAGTAGTCAAAAAAACTCTCTTGTTTGACTCAACTGTTACAACTTTACAGGGAAAGTGCCTTCAACTAATAGGATTAATGCATCACAATCTTCGGTGGGTGACAATAGTATTCCACCGGGACAGCCTTTTCCGCTTACACAAGCAAGTTTACATGGGGCTGACATTACTGTAAACGATACCGTTGATGTTTCTTTTCACAACTGGTTGCATAAAGAGTTTTCCTTTGACTGTAGCAACAATAGTAATGTTTCTGCAAGAGGAACTTTTCAGCAGTCTCTTTCGCTGTTTGAAAACAAGCTCACTAAATGTAGAAAACTACAAATAGAAACTCCTATATTTTATAGTGCATTAAGAAAAAGTTAGTGCCAAAGGGGTTGAGGCACTGGAAGTTCCCTACTGGGCTTGTTTTAGACTCACCTTTACACTGTGAACTTTTAGCGATGTTTGATAGACAAGGTATTGAGCTGTTGGAGCTCCTTATCAAACATAACCAAAAATCCATTGATTTATTGCACTCTGAACTGCTAGAACTTGCAAATTGCTGCAGGATGACCTATTATTCCAGCATTCAGTAGTGGCTTATAAAAGTGTGCTGGACAAAGTGGACAGATTGGCCATGGAAATAAAAAAAGTAAGACCAAAAAATTGGAAAAGAACATTAAAGCCTACCAGTCTGGGTTGGCTTATCCAAACCCTGTTAATAATTCTTCTATGCAAAATCATAATGATGATTTTGAAAGTGGCGCCGTACCCCCAGGAGGTGGAGCTGAAGAGCAACTGTCAAACCAGGTCCCTTTAGGGAGGGAACCATTAAGAAGATCGGAAAGGATACAGAATCAAACAAGGCAAGCAAATTACTGGCCACAGACTAACTACATGGGCCAGAAGCAGTACCAGAATTGTTTCTATCGAAACTCAAAGAGGCAACAAACCAGGTGGGACTAGACTGGTTTGACTTTGTTCCTATTTCACTACAAGAAGACTTATGTGTTTGGAGTAATGAGGACGATGAGCTTGTTGATTCACAGTGTATATTGGGTGAGACATTGCTACTTTTTCTAACAGTGCAGGTGATTTTTTCCATGTACAACTATTCTACACAGACTTTGGATGCCAATATAGCTAATTTGCTTTGTAAGGGCTTTAACTATGTGTCCGCTAAACATTCTAACCTTGTTGATTTAATTTTGGATTTAAAACTCTTTGTTAACAAGCTTAATTTTCAGCTGTTGTTTGATACTGTTGCCTATGATGAAAATACTAACATCTTGAAGAAAAAAATCATTTTCAACCCCTGTCAACTCACTTGTTCTTTTAGAAAACTTGTGTGAATTTGAATTTAGAGCTATGCTTAGCCATCACACAAATACTGTTTTTTCTAACTTTTCTTCGAGTGAGAACACTCTTTTAAAGAAATTATGTTTAGATAAGTCACTGAGGACTATGAAACCTGATAAAGGAGGTAGAGCTGTTATTATGTCTAAACAGGACTACAGTAACAGAATGAATATTTTGTTGTTAAACTAAGCCATTCATGAGGAAGTTTCTTTGAACTATGTCACCATTGCTTATTATAGAATTGATTTACAACTTAAAGATCTTTTTGACCAGGGGCAAACTGATGTAACTTTGATTTTCTTACTGTAAAATTTCCTAGGGTACCGAGTATTTTCGGCATACCTAAAATCCATAAGGATAAAAATGATCTGCCTATGAGACCTATAGTCAGCACAGCTGGGTCTAGGACCCATTTTTTGGGTAGATATCTAGATGTCTTCATTGAAGGTTGAACATCGAGCTGGCACCTCAGCGTTCGTCAAAATCTACTGCCAATCATTAGCGGACCAGAGTTCCGCTGCGGCGACCCCTAACTGGGAAAAACCGAAAGACAACCACAACAACATGCTTACACAATTCTTAAAAATGTTTTTAAAACTGAGGAAATCTGTGCTGACTCTTGGCATTTTTGAGTAAACTCAAATCTAGTTTATGATGTGGATTTTACTTTTCTTACTATTGATGTTGTTAATTTGTTCAACGTCATTCCTCATTCTGTAGGTCTGGACTGGTTTGAAGAATTTCTATAAGACAGCCATTTGTTCGACAACAATCAGGTTTCTGTGTTAGTCACTTTGATGGAAATAGTTTTGAAATACAACTTTGTTTATTTTGATGGGCAGTTCTTTGTTCAGAAAAGTGGAGTTGCTATGGGGCCTCTTGTGCCCCATTTTTGTGAATACTGTAATGCTCATGTGGGAAAGAAAGTATCTATTCACATCCCTCTTCCATCATAAATGGGGTTTATACCTACGTTACACTGATGATTTATTTTTTGTTTGGAAGGGGGATGAAAAAGATGTCCAGGAGTTTCTTACTTTTATTAATGGAACTACTGACTTTATGAGGTTTACCTACGTTTATAGAACAAGTGACATCAATTATATGGATGTCACAATAAAGAAGAACATTGACAAAGCTGAATTTATAAGTGACTTGTACAGGAAGCCTACTTATTGTAATTTACTTCACTATCAGAGTAGTCACCCTGAGCATGTAAAGAAGGGGGTTGTGAAAGGCCAGTATGTTAGAATTTCGCATATGGTCAGTCTTGAGGATGATTTTCATACCCAAGGTTGTACTATGAAGGAAATACTTTTGGCTAGGGGATACTCCATTGATTTGACTGATGAAGTTTTTTCAGGATGTTTCAAATAAGAGGTGTGAAGGTAAATTTAAACCCCTCCTTAGTAGAGACAACAATGAACAGAATAATTTTTCTGATGACCCTATTATTTGTTAGGGCCAATGAGAATTATCCTTGTTCTTTTTTTACTGCATTCTCCCTTGATTGTCAAGACATTTACAGTATTCTAAAGAAGAACTGGCATGTTTTTTATGGACAAGAGGGCATCTTAAGTAAAGGAGGGATGGAGCCACGTGTGATTTTTAGAAGAGGGCCATCTATTAAAAATCTCTTGAAAAGGGAAACTAGTGCTATTTTGTCTACTAGTGGCCTAGGCACCACGAGGTGTGGATTTTGTGTCCAATGTAATTTTATTTTATGTTCAGATAAAGTTAAAATTAATTACACTACTATAAGATCGAAATGCAAATATTCTTGTTACACCCTAGGGGTGGTTTATGTGACTGTGTATGAATTGTAACTAAATGTTTTTATATTGGCAAAACCAAAAGACGGCTCAAGAAGAGAATTTACGAGCATTTGAGGGACATTAGAATTGGCACCAACACAAGTGCCTTATTCAAGCTTTTTGTACTTGAAAAAGTGTTAGAGGATCCTGGGGGGGGGGGTCCTTGGGAGGACTACCTTGAGTTCAGGGAATTGTGGTGGCAAGTGAGATTAGATGCACTCACTTTCCCTGGTTTAAATGACAGTTTGAATTTTAGTAGTTTGTTAAAGTTGCTCTCATCTAAGACATGATGTGATGAGATTTTTGTTTTGATTTATTTATTCTGTTTTGACATTCCTGATTACTGCACTGTTTTCATTTCATTTTTGTTGTTTTTAGTCTGTTAGTTTTCTATTAACTTCCCTGTGTTTGTTGTTAATGAATGAATTTTTGTAGGAATATTAACTATATTTATGTGTTTTATTAACAAGTTGGATGCATTTTATTTTTATTTAAATACATGTTATTATGCACTTGCCATTCTAATTCAATTTTTAAATGGTATCATGCGACTGTTTTTTAGTGTGTGTGTGTGTATATATATATATATATATATATATATATATAGCTGTTAGCACTTTTTACTCTGTTCTGATGAAGTCAGCTGATTAGGCTGACGAAAGCGCTTAACTTGTTTGTGTGGTTCTTCAATAAAATAACTTTGTCGTGCTGAGAAGGTGTCCAAGGATTCTGTTTTTGTGTTTGGTTGTATCTTAATATTTTCCAGTATGTTTAGAAAGGTGTAGTGAGAATCTTGGGGCATGGTGGCAAGCAACAATTTGGATTGCAGTCTTACCTAGTGTTAGTTGCACCTGGAGAATTTCAGATGCATTGTGTTGGGCAACTAGCCTGGAGGTGTGAATATCCTTGGTGAATATGGACACTCCTCCACCTTTAGTGTTTCGGTCTTAGTTTGGTGGCCAAAAAGTGTGGTAAGAGTTGTAGCCTGGTATTGCAGTGGTACTCTTTGGAGCCTTGAAACAGGTCTCAATTACTGCACAGATATCAATGTTCTCCATTTTTAGGAGTGCCTCGAGAGAGTGCATTTTGAAGTTTAGGCTTCTAGCATTGAGTAGCACTACCTTCAGATTTTGCATGCTTGTATCTGTAACGGTGGTGGTTTTGTCCTTTGAACCTTGCCTAAAAAAGGCACTATAGGGGTGGGAAGAGCTTTAGCTTTAGCCAATAACCCGAATACCAGGGATGACAGGTGTAGACCATCTCTGGCAAAGCATCGTGGTTTGCCGATCATGTCTTCTCAGGCAGACAGATAATGGATCCCCTTTGAATGACACCAGAAGCTTAGCCACTTGTTGAAGTCAATCATTTGTCCTTATATTGTGGTATCATTCTGGGCAAAGGCAGGATGCTACTCAGGGCTAGGGTCATACCTGCCTGGGCCACATGATCCAAGAGCTCTTCCATGTCTCTTTTCATGTAGTCCAGGGAGGTATGTCTTAAGTCATTCACTCCAACATGGACAATGACAGAGTCATATTTGTACTTGTTGTGGAGTGACTTGAGTGCATACGTTATGTGGCGGATCCTGGCACTCGACAGGCAGCTGACTGTAATTTTCTCCTTGTTCAGCCTGGTGAGTGGGGCATCAGTGTGCCTGACTATAGAGTCACCTATGACTAAAGTGTTGGGTACATTGTCTTGCCTTAGGGGCTGTTGTTGGGTGGCACACTGGCGTTGTGAGCTGTGTGTCACTTTGGTTGTGACTGGTGTTTGCGTTTCAGCTTCGGAGGTCCTTGTTGCTTGCCCGGGTTAATGTTAAGGGCCTCCGCATATGTGGGTTTAGTGTTGCTATATGTGGGTGTTGACGGTGTGGGTTTTGAAGGGCTATGTGTTGCTTGAGGTGTAGTGCAGGTGTTAACCTTCTCCTTTTGACTGTCTAGCACAATCTTGGCTGGAGAGAGCTTTGCTTCCAGTTTGGCTACGTAAGTGCGTCTCGCAGGTTGTAGTGTTTGGTGTAGAAGATTTTACTTTCTGGTATAATGACAACTTGAAAAAGAAGTATTTTTACCCATTAATCAACACAGAAGAACATAACACCAACCACATATAACCTGACTCTCAAACTGACGAAAGCGCTTAAACTTTGTTGTTCTGTACATTAAACTGATTTTCTATTCTTCACTGTGCATGGCTGCTGACGCTGGTTCAGGTTATATAGTGTTATTTTTGCCCATTATTGTATTCAAAGTATGGAAAAAAATGTTCAATACCAGATCCACAGTGAAAACAGAACAAATGCAAAATGTCACACTGTGATAGTAAAGGAATGTGTACTAAAGCCTCTGCTGCCTATTTCTGAAAGTCTCCAAGTCTTCCCTTTCAGATTTGTAATGAAACTTTAAACTAGCTGCCTACACTGACTTGGGAACACAAAGCCAACATCATCCCCAGCTATGGTACAGGATTATCTAGTGCCATCATCTGAAGGTTTTGTAATGATGTCTGAATTCATTGTTAGAAGTAAAAAATAGCTATATATAGAGAGAGAGAGAGAGAGAGTGTGTGTGTGTGTGTGTGTGTGTGTGTGTGTGTGTGTGTGTGTATATATATATATATATATATATAAGAAATGTTTGTGTATTTATTGATTATTTTCAGTGAGGCCCGGGGCTCCACAAGAACAGTTATATAACATACAATACAGTAGTAAACATAACACAAGGCTTTGGAACATACAGATTCAAGATGATTCCACAAGTGATAACAGCACATAGTAAAGTTACAAAAAATACAAAATAAGGAGTTATACATAGGTGCAATGCCTTAGTTAATCAAAGTAATTTAACTTATTAGCAGCTTAGGATCTAATGACATAGTATAAAATTAACAGATTATACAAAGAGAATATTGAAACCTGTAACTTCACTATTTAGTTCAGTAGAAATTTATAGCCTGCAACTTCAATATTTACTTCGTTAGATATCCCCACAACAGAGAACTTAAAGTAGTTCTAGTGAAACAAAGAAAATAAAACAGCAGGTTGCAGGTTAAAGGTTGTGATAGAAATAGGGTAGTTAATGGTAAGGAGAGTGAAGGAAGACAGAGTCAGGTTTTGAGGGGTGCAGTATTGGTACATGTACCATTGCCATAAGGAGGAAAGCTAGAGAGTGTGTGTGTGTGTGTGTGTGTGTGTGTGTGTGTGTGTGTGTGTGTGTGTGTGTGTGTGTGAGGGTGTGTGTGTGTGTGTGTGTGTGTGTGTGTGTGTGTGTGTGTGTGTGTGTGTGTGTGTGTGTGTATAGAAGTGGCAAACTTCATGACACCCATGCATACAGGATCTGAAATTTCGACTGCTGTGAGAAGGTGTCCAAGGATTTTGTTTTTTTTGTTTTGTACCTTTACCAGGTTCCTGGTTTCATTGTTATATAACCAAACACCCTAATACTGGGTGATTTCAACTACCCTGCCATTAACTGGGAAAACTACTCGGGTACCAACACCTTTTCCCAACGGTTCTTGGAATTTATAAAGTCCAACGCCCTGGATCAACTAATCCATTGTTGTCCCACCAGGGGCTCCAATATCCTAGACCTGGTCATTACCAACATGGGAGATAGATGCTCCACACCAGTTTTCACCCCCTCATTAGTCAGTTCTGACCATAAGCAAATCACCCTTGACATCAACATCCCACCCCCACCCCCCAGTAAGGAAACCTCCGTAAAAAACTTCTCCAAAGCCAACTTCATGCTACTCAAGTCAGAAGTGACAAACTTCATGACACTCATGCATACAGGATCTGAAATTTCGACTGCTGAATCCTACACTAAGGCACTGTATGAGCACATCCACTTGTGCATGAATTGTGCCATCCCAAATAGAACCAAGACACTCTCCTCCAAAAAAGGAAGTCAATCTGGTGGTCCCCTGCCATAAACAAACTATACAACAGAAGGAAGAAACTGTTGCAGAAAAGAGGGAAATTGCAGGATGCAAAAAAATCCCTTACCAGCCTCAGTAAGAAGCTGAGATCCCTCATAAAATCCTCCAAAGCTAGTTACGAAAATAAAATTGCCAAAGATTCCAAAGATAACCACAAGGCATTCTATAGTTATGTCAAGAATCTAAATGGTAATGCTCAGATCTGCTCTGAGCTACAACAGAATGGCATTAAATATACAGATCCCAAGGATATTGCCAATATCCTGGCAGATCGATTTAGTGCCAGCTTCACCCCCCTCTCATCCCCTAAAGGGCCCATCTCAATACCAAAAGATTGCCAAATTCCGGTAATCACGGCCACACAGATAGAAACCGCACTCTCCAAAGCTAAGAATACAGCATCCATTGGACCAGATGACATCCCGGGCTGTGTAATACATGAACTACAAAATTAAATGACACCTCACCTAAGGGTCATGTTTAATCATAGCCTCACCTCAGGCTTCGTGCACACTGAGTGGCGCACAGCTACAGTTATCCCACTCCATAAGGGGGAGATCTACCTTGGATCCTGGGAACTACCGTCCCATCAGTCTGATGAGCCTGATCTGCAAGGGCATGGACTGCATTGTCATGGAACTTATAAACAAAGACATTGGAAACCTTCAAACACTGAACCCCATGCAATCTGGGTTCGTGAAAGGCCAATCTTGTCTCCTGAACCTGACTGACGTCTTCGAATCAGTCCCCAGAGCTATGGACGAGGGTAAGGCAGTCCACAAAGCCTATCTGGACCTTGCCAAGGCCTTCAACATCAACCCCCACTCTGGAATCATAGATAAACTTACTAAGCTGGGCATAAATCCCTATGTCACTCGATGGGTTGCCAAGTGGCTTACTGACAGAACCCAGACTGTAAAAGTAGCCAACTCCAAATCCAGCTCCAGACAAGTGGAGTACCTCAGGGTTCAGTCCTGGGACCGCTCTTGTTTGGCATCTACTTCTCTGACATACAGGCCAACATTAAGGGACTCTGGCTAACAAAGTTCGCAGATGACTGCAAATTGGGAGCCATTATTGAATCCCCAAATGATACGGATATTCTACAAAAGGGCCTTACAGAAACAGATGCTTGGTACCAGAGCCATGGGCTCAAGCTTAATTCCAAGAAATGTATACTTATCCCCTTTGGGGACAACCATGTACCCATGAATTACCACATAGGTGGCAGTACACTAAACACCGAAAGTGTGATGAGAGACTTAGGGACACAGGTGGACATTCAGGAAATCCCTCTGTGGCACACCTCATTACTAAGGGCTTTTCATCCAGAAAAAAGGAGGTCATAGTCCCACTGTAATCATCCCTCATTAGACCCATTATAGAGTATAACGCCCTGTTTGGTATGTACCTTACAAAACATCTGCAACAGCTGGAAAGGTCACAGAAATACCTCACTAAAAGAATCACAGGCCTAAAGCAGATGCCCTATGCTGGCAGTCTAAAAAAACTCCAGCTATACTCTGTGGCATATCGTCTACTCAGAGGATTTCTCTGCTTAACATACAAGGCCATATCAAACCCTGAGCTGTTGGACATGCTCCACTTAAAAAAATCCCAATCCCTCAGAGCCACACACTCCAGGGATCTAAACCTTGTCATCACAATGAACAAAACACGCTGGAGGGATAGGTTCCTGACCCAGAGACTCCCCATTCTCTGGAATAGACTGCCCATACATGTCAAGCAGAGCACCTCCTTGACCCTCTTCAAAAGGAACCTTGAAGATTGGATGGGAGATAGGAAATTCACCCCGGGGATCATGTCAGTCGCCCTGCTAGACAGGGGTCCAGGGAAGTAAATATTGTGGGAAGAAATATCCATGGAATTGTTATGGCTAGGCTTGAATAGGCCCTAGAGCCGATAGCCTAGTACCAGCCTATGAACCTATGTTACCAGAACTTTTTCACATACAATGTGCCATATTTAAAATGCTAAATGCTGGAGTAGCTAACACAATGATAACAAATTCAGCATAAAACTGCATTGAAACCCCAAAGGATAGAAAAGGAATCTTGGCTTTTGCAACTGATCGTCCTGTTCTTACTGCCTGAAAGTTTCATAATGAACTCCTGAAAGGGGGACTGAGAAATGGCCTTTTGCATACAAACATGGCAGTAATAGCCTAGAATACTTTATTGCATTGTCATTAGTTCAGAAATAAAATAAAAAAAATATATAGAATGCGATGCTTTCAAGCAGGCAAAACTGTGTTGTACTAGAAGCTCTGATTAAGCCCAAAGTTGTTATTTCAAATTTCATAACAAAATTTTTAAAGAGGGAAAAGATATGGCCATTCAATGGCAAGCCCCAAGTGACTTTAGTTCACATGCCTTTAATGTCAAGGAGACATTTTGCATTACACTCTGCTTTCAGTGTTGTCCACTGATGAACTTCTGCTCAGTGTACGAGACAGAAGAAAAACTATTTCTCCAGATTACAGAATTTTTTTCACTGGTCATATGCATATGTTCAACACTTGTTAGGTGTAACCATAAAGCCATCGCCTATGAAATAAAACTGAAACCAGAGACACTCTCCTCTCAAGATGCCTTCAGAAATTGCTCTAACACAAACTACTGACTCCTAAGTGATATACTGGCAAGCTTCAAATCCCCCCAAACCCAATTTACTCTGTTGAATATGTAGAAGCATACAACACAACACAACACAATACCAGCATGTAAACAGCTGCAAAGATGCAGCTGTACCCTGTAGGAACAAACACATTGCAAACTTCAAAATAAACCCAATACCCAGGCAGACCCTGACAATATCCATGGATACATCTCACATAGCATGAAGGATGATTTAGACACCCACCCCAACAACACTGCTCAACCTCAGTCTCCACACATGTTTTGTACCAAGCAAATGGAGTACAGCTACAGTCATTCCCTTACATAAGGGAGGACTCTCCACAGACCCAAGCAGTTGCAGATGCACAAGTCTGAGCAGCCGCATATGCAAAGCAATGGAAAGAGAAGCCTCCAAACACTGAACCCATCTCCATTTGGATTTGTCAAGTGCAGGTGACGTTTATTCAACCTGGTGGACTTCTTTGGAAAGGTTACAAAAGCAATGGATGAATGTAAAACAGTACACAACAAATTTTCAATCTGACCCAAGGCTTTTGAAACAATCTCCCATTCAGGCATAGCAAAAAAGATAAATAAACTGGGAATAAACCCCTATGGCACCCACCGGGTTGCCATCTGGCTCTTATATAGGATGCAGGAGATCAAAATAGTGGAAGCTACCCCCACAAAGAAACCAGTCATTACTGGAGTCCCCCAAGGTTTGGTGCTGGGAGCTCTCCTATTTGGTATTGACTTCTCTGAAGTAAAAGCTAATATCAAAGTTTTCTGGCTGACTAAGTCTGCAGATGACTACAAGCTAGGAGCAGTTATTGAATCCCCAAATGACTTGTCAATACATCAGGATGGTCTGTCCATAACAATTAAATGGTCTTAAACTAAATGCCAAAAAAATCACCATATCCTTTGGGAAGTTGTTTAACCCTGGGGAACTACCACACTGACAATACACCCCTGAGAGTTCATGCATTTGTTTGTGATTCAGGAACTTATGTGTACAGTGACCTAACTTTTGACTAATGTGTCCACTGTCATATGAAAGTCCTTCTACATACTGGGCAGATCTAGAGATATTGTCCTCCTTTACTTAGCCCTCATTAGGCAGGTCACTGAGTATAACACCCCCTTTGGTATGCATCTGCCCAGACACATGCAACAACTGGAATACACAGAGACCTTACTAAAAAGGATACAAGGCCTAAACAATATGTCCTAAATGGACTGCCTCACATTTCTGTCATTACACTCAGTATCCTACAGACTGCTGAGAGATAATGTGTGTCTTACATATAAGGCATCCTCCTACCTAGTACAGATGGACCTAATTCAAATGGTATCATAAATACTCAGCCCAGGGATACAAATCTCTTCTGCAACATTAACAAAATCATTTGGAGGAGCACAAATATTCAGCAGAGGATACCACTGGAACAGACCCACCACAAAGCTCATCCCTGACCACATTCAAGCACAACTTGGATCTACAGATGGGTAATAGAAAATTTACCCTTTGTATTACTAATGAATAGAGGCAGTCCCTAAATGCTTTATCCCATGCATGGGTTCCCTCAAATTATCTATGGTATGATCCCAGTTATTTTTACTAGGAGTAATAAATAATTACTAACCATGGAATGGGTAAGGCTATTCTAACACCAAATGGGACAGGTTAATACAAGCACCAAAGGGGAAACTGGCAGCTAGCCTAGTACTTGCATATGAAGCTAAGAACCTATTAAAATTCAAGCTACAGATGCTACTTTATATTTTAGTTTTGGTGCCTAGTCTAAGGATCTTTTATAGACAGTTTTACTAGTATACATACTTGCATCTCCCACAGAAGTAGTGCATTTTTCTGTAAGCATGTACCACTGATGATGTCACCTTCTAATCCTTTTTCTGGACTGTTTCTGGAAAGCGCTTACAGAAATCACAGCACATTTTTTTCTGGGGAGACATGAGCCAATGTCTGTTTACAATGAAAGATCACTAACAGTGCATTACAGGGCATCAGACTGGAAGTGCATGGGACAATAACTATTCCAAACGGGCATATTTAATACGGTATGCAAAAATGTGAGACCAGATCAGTAAGTAAGGCTTCGACTGGTTTGCTGGGAGGAAAGTGAGGCTGAGTGGAAAGCTAGCTTCATTCTAAATGTGAAACACCATAACTCACTGAAAACAACATTCCCTTACATTTGTAGTTTCATCTTTACGTTCTAATGTACTAATGAACTAAAAATGTGCAAGTATTCCACCCTTACTTTGCAGGATTTAAAATCATGCATGTAAAACAGAAACATCAAAATAAATCTTTCAGAAACTGAATGTGGTTTACAGACTGCTTAAACTTACCACACTTACCTGAGTAGTCACTGGCAATGTAAACTGCACTTTACACTACTTACTGGTACACCGGACTGCCATGTGACCTTGGTTTGACATTTGATTACTTATGTTCAGATACTGATCAGAGTCAGAAATTATAACCATAATTGGAGAGAAATGGCCAAGCGCAAGGATAGTGGCATGGCTGGGGGGTCCTGGTCTATTACCTGTCTACAGTTCCACATGGTCATAATTCGGCTCTAAATAGCAGCTAGAAGTTTCCAAAGGCAGATACTAGTTTACAAGCCCCATGCACTGTCATATAAAATGAATTACAGCAATGTTTCAATCAACGGACCCCTCCAACAGCAAAAGCACACACACACACACACACACACACACACACACACACACACACACACACACACTCGTGCGCGCATGAACGCTCTCTCTAAAAATCATTCTGCCTTCAACAGCAACAATGACACAATTTTACTTGGTGGATTTTCAAACATGTACACTTATCCTTAAATACAGTACAATATAAGGAATAGTTTGGACTACTGACAAATGATTTTTCTAGCCAACATACACACCAGCAGTTCAGATAATAGCAAAACACTTTTGCATTCCTGGAAGACTACATTTACAGCCTGCTGTTTCTAACTAGTAGCATTCAAATGTTAGACTTCTTGCTAGAGACCACTGCCTCACATTAAGAGCTGAAAGCTGCAACAGAAACATACCATAATGTCAGAATTCTTAGCACAAAAATATCTTCTTACTCTTCTCAGCACATGCCACTTTTCATCCATGTTAGCATAAGCTGTTCTGTAACTACTGAGTATTTAAACTCTTCAATATCAACAGAAGTACTTGAACTGTCAAAGAATTAAATTAATGTACAAGGTATGCTTGCAATTCAAAGCTTATGTTTTGTGGGCACTATGCCAAACAAAAAGGAGCAAATGCTTTCAGTCTCAGAACGATTGTCACAAGTCACTGCATAAAAATAGGGCAGACTCACTACTGGAAGAGTCAGCACATACCTAAACTTTGTGGCAATAATCTATTTCAGTTTCAAGGTACTGCAGTCATGTGTGCAGTTTACTCCCTCCTTTCAGTGCTGAAGATTTATTGGGTGGAACAGTATTTCTTCTCTACATACTGCTGCAAACATGACTTTTTATTTGTTAATGTCTACAATCTTAAATGTGTCAAAGCATATTCCCACACAGTTCAAGATCACATGAGCAATTAAAGATGCATCAATGAACATATCCCCTTAAAATAAATAAGCCACCTCCAGTTTCTGCAGTACTACTTCTATTCTTTTCAGCGGGTGTTGTGGATATTCACAGTTGCTCTCTGGGGGTGGGGGGTCATTAGATCCTTGGATTCTCAAGATTTACTTCGCTGATCAGCTTGCCACTTTCCACTCTGTCCTGGTCTCTTGCCTTGGAGACAGTGACCAAGAATTAGAGGGGTAAGTTCCTCTTATATCCACGTGTCGGAGACAAATACAATTCTTTAACTGTTTTAATGTCTTTCTCTATCTTACTCAGTTTTTCGAAAACTTGCTCAGCAAGGATACATAGAGAATCTCCTTATCCAGTGGGGCCATTAAGGTGTTCCGCCTTCACCTGGTCTGAGAAGGGTAGTGTCCAAAGCCAGGCACCTGGATGGTTAATCTAGTCCTTTCCTGTATGTCCCCCCTGCAAGTTCTTATCTGAGATCCCCTCTGCCTTAGCAATGATCTTTTCTTGAAAATACTCCATGTACATTAGCATGTGAAACTGGCAGTTAGGAGCCCTCTTGGCCAGGGTAACTGATGTTGAAGTCTTTTTATCAAATCTATCAAGCATTCTGCTTTCTCTGTCATTTGATAAAGGATGTGTGGCTGCACCCTTAGGAGTTCTCTTGGCAGATTCAATAGTCACCACTTTGGGATCTGCCTGTGGGTTCTTGTAAAAGTGCTTGTGGGTGTCAAGCACTCTATAGAAGTGACCTGGTTTCCTAGGGGTAGGAGGAAGGGAGTCAGGTTGTAAAGAGATGTCCCCAAAGACATCATCCAGAACCATGTACACAAGTGGAATGGCTAAAGGTCTGGGATATGGCAGACTTAGAAGCTTTCTGCAATAGGTTTGGGTCTGAAAAAAACTCTATGATCTCCAAAAGAAATGCCTCCTTCATGTTGTTTACAGTTTCCCCAAAGGATAAGTCCTCTGGGGGAGGGAGACACAGAAAAGGGCGTCATCTGAATTCAAGTCAGGGTAAAGGCTGAGGAGGGAGATGTTCTGCATAAGACAGCTCTTCCACTTCTTTGGAAAACCATGAACTCCTGGGCCAGCTTAACCAGGTCCTGTGGACTACCTGGGTAGATGAGGATGAGGGCTGAGACAGCATGGTCTGGGGCAAGCTAATTGCCTTCTTGTGTTTGGGTGTCTGGGGTTTTGAAATCAAGGCCTCAGGTTGCGGGCATGTAGTTGTAACCTCTACCCAGTTCCTTGAAATTTCCTCACATACAATTACCAAACAAATACAGCCCTCTGCCTTGATTACCAACCCCATTAGGTGACATAACCTGAAGCCTATAAATCAGCTTCAGATCCAATCAACATCAGTGTGGTCTCCTCCCATGGCAGCCTCCTAAGGGGTCACACCAGAGGGCTGCAGCCCACTGGTCACTAGTGCAGATGGCTGCAAAGGAGCCTCACATGAATCATTGATGGAAGATATGATCCGACTGTGGACACAGAAGACTTTTCAACATCCACAACATCGTTCTCCTTTGTGTTTTTTTTTTTAATTACTTTCCATTTCTTAGTTAGAGAATTGGCCAGTTTTGAGGAGCGAGATGAGGTGAGTGGTATTGGGACTGAAGACTCCATATGGACTGCAAGGATTTCGGCCCTACATTTCAAAGTTTGAGAACAAAACCTAGAGCAATCCTGACAACTAGAAAGTCGTGCTGAGGCCACAAGCAAAACAAACAACACAAATGGAAAACTTTATGTAGGATTTGCTTCCCATGCTTGAAGAAGTTATTAACCTTTTTATACATTAATTAGAAGAGTGCTTCCGTCAATGGGGAACTTATCTGAAAGTAGATAATTCTGGAAAAAAAGAGCTGACCAACTGACTGCAAGCATTAGAAACAAGGAGGACTGCATCTGACTAGATGCCTAGAAAAAACTGAACATGACAGACAGATGTCTGTCTTCTACCCTTACGTCCAGGCATCAGTCCTCAGACAACCATCAGCTGGGAATGATAGAAATACTCTGGGAATCAAGCCATTTGCTGGCTTCTGAATGGCAGGAAGACCCAAGAACTCGTACTGCAATATTGACTACAAATATCATTCATTGTTTCCTTGGCCAGAAGAGTGTCAACAAAATAATTTTAAGAGAGTCCTTCTGAATCTTAGAAGATCCTTGGAAATCAGTGGAAATGGTGGAAAAAAACAAACAACACTCCTGTCTATGAGAATGAGAGAGCACCTGTCTTACCAGGACTGTCAGCAAGGAATCCTAGAACAAAATTTCTTTAGTTTTCTGTTCTGAAAGAGGTAAACAGAGCTACCTGAGGTGATCCCCCACAGTCAGATCAATTCTTGGAAGATGCCAAGATGAAATTTCCATGCATGGGGGTCTATCCTGGTCTTGCCTAGCTTGTCTGCAATGAAGGTTTGCTCTGACAAGGTGTATGAAGCACACAGACTCAAAATGAAATGAATGGCTAGCTCCTAGGCTATCACAGCAAGTCTGCACAGAGGGTAAGATCTCATACCCCCTATTTATATACCGCTTCACTGGTACTGCCTCTGTGCATACCGCAGTGGTCCTTGGGACCAGAGATACTTTAAGGCCTTCAAAGTATACTCACTACCAACATCCTTCATAATTTATGTGCTTCTGTCAGGCTATAGGATCCCACAAAGTTTGTACTTTTACCCCTATTTGAAACCATTCCCCAATCTGGGTCTGAACTGTCTACGGTGAATGACTGGATGGGGGAGATTGAAGAGAGAGTGTTAGACCAGTACTGGAAGCTATCCGATCTACCCACCATTCAGTCTCCCTCTTTTCAAATCTGAGAACTGGAATCTGAAAGGATAAGGAGTGGAGTTGCTGAGTCCAGACTGAGATGAGATACCACTGTACCTTCCACATATGTAGTCTGTCAAGGGGAAACATAAGAATCCTGAGTAAAATCACTTACAGAAGGATGGCTTTAGGTGGAGAATCTCATAAAGCACTGCTGAAGCATGTCTACTATTTCTGGGAGAAGAAAAGCTCTTCCAAGACAAAATCCAGCAAACATCCCAGGAAAATCGTTCTGTGAGGGGGAAGGAAAGAGGACTTGTAAAAGTAGATTTGAAACCTCAGATTAAGTAGAAGTTTCTGAAGTGTAAGAGGTCCTGGTAATGGGGTGTCCCACATGGTCTAATGATTAGTATTTCTGGTTTTCATACAGGGAGCCTTGGTTTGACTCCTGGTATAGGAACTGGCCACTCCTAACTTCTTAGCACAGGAGGCTGTTGCTGAAGTTTACTGTGGCAGAAGTACAGAGTTGGACTTCCCCTTAGTGCCTTGCAGCTCAAGGGTTTGATCACTGCTCTCACAAACAGGGAACATGGATTCAAATCTCATCAATACCTCAGTTTGTGCTTTGTGTGGCCTTGTAGCTCAGGGGTTAGAGTACTGGTCTAGTAAACCAGGATAACGAGTTCAAAGCCTCTGCTTGTGCTTTAGTCTGTCTAAGGCAATTGGGAGGTGCACTTACGCCACAGTGTCAGTGGCTTACCAGGTAGTACACTTGCCTTTGATGCTACAGGATTAGAAGGCTGTGACTTCTATTCCCATGACAGGTACTTAAAATAATTTTGTGCAAGGGGTAAAGGATGTGAGCTGCAATTCTTATGGTACCAAGTTTAATTCCTTCATCCCTCATTTGCCTGCTGTGTAATGCTGAGCAAATCACTTAGCCAGACACTCCTTCGGGGAAATTTAAGCTAGGTTCCTCAATGGGCCTTTGGACTGCAAGCCAACCTATGAATGTAAGAACATCTGTTAAGGCCTCTTGACAGCTGTGAGGACTGAAGGTCACTGAAAGGCTGCCAGATTGGGAAGGAAGAAAAGCCTGGAGAGGAGGACATTCATGCTGATTGGGGGGGCTGGATTTGGCTTTCAGACGTTTTTCCTTTCTTTTTTGAGTCTCCTTGCCATTGTTTTTAAAGGACTGTTTACTGGCTCCTTGCTGCTTAAATTGCACATTGAAAAACGGAGCTGGGGAAGAGGGAAAAATTCTTATTTGTTCTGAAGAAGGGCTGAAAAATCTGTTAATCCTTTGCTAAATTTTAACATTTCATCACACTTTTTAAGCATTTTAGTTGAAGATAGGACCAAGCAAAACCACTTTATTGAAGGGAAAATTTAACATTTCAGATTTATCAACAGTGAGTTATTTAATGATAACTGGTGAGCAGTTGATGATGAAGGAGGTAGTATCAGGGATACTCCTATTTAGTGTATTTTAAACATAACTAGGGAAGTAAAGAAAAGAATAAGGCTCTTTGATGACCTCAAATTTGGTACAGTTTTCTGGGATGAAAAATGAATGTGTAGTTGGGAAAAATCTTCAGTGAGACTTGATAAAGCTATTATGTAGGTCAAAGAATAGCACTGTCTGAAACTTAGCAAAGAATATGCTTGCTGACAAAGACGTCCAGAATAGGAAGAAATTTATTTCTCCTTCAGACCTAAGAAGAGGTGCAGTACTTGGCCTTACTATGACAGAGCGACAGCCTCAATGACTCCTTTGAGAAGCAGTCTTTTGAGTAGACCTCTTTCTGGGGTACAACACAAGAGCTTTAAAGTGTGGCCACTCACAACCACAAATACAGGCCTTTTGCAGTGGCCACCTCCAAGCTGGGGAAAGACGCACAAAAACAAGACCTTAAGGATACATCTAGACTGTACTGCAGAATATAGCTGTTGGGCCAATGAGGTAACCCCTACTGGTAGACTCAGCCAGCTTTAGCTAACAGGCGAGATTCAGCCAAAATTAGATAGTTACAAGCTCCAGTGACAAAAAGGAACAATTCAGTCCATGCATATCCTGCTTCAGTATTACAGCCTATGCAGCAGAAAACACATTCTCTTATATCTGAGGCTCACTTTTGTCTAACTTATACCCTCTGGAATCTTCTTACTGATTATTCTCCTCCATAGGAAGGCTAGTGTGACCATCAATCAAATCTTCACTCTGTGTAGTGTAGTGTACTACACTAAAGAATCATTATGCGTATTTTACTGTATTTAGGTTCATCTTCTTGTAGTTTCTACTAAATATTCTACAAGTGTTTTTAAAAAAAAAAGATACTGAATGTTTTCTTGGTACATGCAACAGCAAAATACTCACCAGAGCAGTGTATGTCCTCGCTATTATTTCATGCTATTTTCATTCTTTACTAGGCAGCATAATGGCTTTTTGGTAATATATCTGTCTCATGGGTCCAGGGTCAGGGATTCAATTCTGACCTCCTGTCACTGAGTTTATGGAATTTTGCATGGGTCTTTCTAGGGGAAACCGGTTTACATTCACACCCTAACACCATGGTGGGTGACAGGCTACATTAAATTGTCGCTATATATATATATATATATATATATATATATATATATATATATATATATATATATATATATATATATATATATATATATATACACACACACACACACACACACACACACACACACACACACACACACACACACACACACACATGTTGTATTTATCTTTGTCACTGTGGTGTGGTTTGGATCACAGCTGCAAAGGATATAAAGAAGGACCAGTTCACTTACCTGGTTAGCAAACAAATACATTTCTATACCTGATAATACACCAAGACCAAAAGCACAGTGACAAGAGATGCAGAAATTCTCAGCAGATATGAACGAGATATTTTTTGCTGTAATACTTTCTGCATTCTTGTCTTACTTGCAGCTAAAAAACAATGTGAACAAATCATACGGCCCTGACTTACACAAGATTTTAAAATGTTAAGCACAGCTTTAACATGTACATCAGTAATGATATGGATTAACACACCTTCAAAACTTCCTTTCGAATATTAACAGTTTGAAGCCAGTCCCTCAGTTTTGGGTACTTCTTAAGTGCAGGTATTCTTTCACTTTCAGGCACTTTTTGTTTGCACTGCAGCTGCTTAAAAATGTAATTCCGTAATTTATCCTGTTGAAAGAGGTTGAGAGAAAAAAAAAGTCCAGTTATCAACTTTGTGACCAAAGTACAAAATAAGCTATTGTAAAGAACATTTTTCACAAACAAAAGCTAAAGCAACTATATTTTCTACACAGTGAAGGAATTTCTACTGCAATACAACGAAAACATTGGAGAAGTCAAAACTTGTTATTCATGTTAAGTTTAAACACTATAACACACGTTCATGGTACAAGTTGATTCTCCTATGACTAGCTAGGAAATGAAAAAAAATATCATAATTAATGGCAGCTCAGTTCACATCACATGGACCGCGGTGGTGCAGAGGTTAGCATTGTCTCCTCACAGCAAGAGGTTCTCCCGTTCGATTCTCAGCAGGAGTGCATTCTGGGTGGAGTCTGCATGTCCTCCCCATGGTCAAGTGACATCTAAAGACATGCAGGTAGGTGCATGCATGAATGGGTGTGCCTTCTTTGAAGGTTGGGCGTCGGGCTGGCAACTCGGTACTGTAAAAATCCACTGCCAATCATGAGCAGACCGGAGTTCCTCTGTGGCGACCCCTAACGGGGAAAAGCCTAAAGACTGTATCTGTAAAGGTAGCTCAGTTCACACGCAGAAGAAAAGAAAACAAAAGAAAGTCACTGTTCTGGTACCTAGGAGTAGCTACCTATTAATGAGTTTGCCCACTCAGAAAATAAGCAAGGCTTAAGGCCAGCTTCTTACATGCTGTCACTGGAAGTGCACAATTCTCTCTCAAAAGATAACATGATGGAAGTTGCTTTAGGTTTATCAAAACAAATGGAAGAATTAAGCAGCATGTGTCTTAATAGGAGTCTTTTCTTGAACATTTGAGAAATTCCTGTCAAAGTATCATGCCACACTGAAAAAAGAAACAGAAAAGGACATGTGGTACAAAGATTAGTTTGGAAGTCCTGCGTGAATAACTAATGCAAAGCGGCCAAGGCAAATTGGAAACCAAATAAGTTAAATGGAAATTTCAGGTAGCAGACACAGACTTGCAGATCTTAACTTATTTTAATAATACCTTTCATTGAAATTTATACACATAGGTAATTACTAGGCATGTAGTCCAGGAGACCATGAAGGTGCCCACCTAAATGTCATTGAAATGTATACACATAGGTAATTACTTGGCATGTAATCCAGGAGACCATGAAGGTGCCAACCTAAATATCATTGAAATTTATACACATAGGTAATTATTAGGCATGTAGTTCAGGAGACCATGAAGGTGCCAACCTAAATGTCATTGAAATTTAAACACATAGGTAATTACTAGGCATGCTGTCCCGGAGACTATGAAGGTGCCAACCTAAATGTCATTGAAATTTATACACATAGGTACTTACTAGGCATGTAGTCCAGGAGACCATGAAGGTGCCAACCTAAATGTCATTGAAATTTATACACCTAGGTAATTATTAAGCATGCAGTCCAGAAGACTATTAAGGTGCCTACCCCAAATTCCCAACTGCCACAAAGCATTGTCTGGTTAAGGACTTACTCAAGGTGAAATATAATGCAAATAAAGGTGACATACAATGCAAATAAAGTCTGACGGAATAAAACCCCGTACCACTGGAAGTAGTTTGTGAACAGCTCACAGCCTTAATCCTCTCTACTAACTGCTAAACCAAAAGCTAAATGGCTGCCTATTACAGGTTCAGCCCAACAGTTACCAAGCTCCCATGTACACACATAACAAAACCTACACTCTTTTAAAGACACTGTTACAGCATGGAAATTCATGATTAACATTCTCTTACATTTTTATACAATACCACTTAACCTGCAGACACTGAAAATGGGGACAAATGCCCTTGAAATGTACGCACATCCAGCCAAACATCTGAACATCTAATTAGTATAAAACTTTACCAAATAGCACATAACTCTTCTGTTTTCAGTAGGAATAGGTGATGCTACTCAGAAACAAATTTAAAAACAGTGTGCAACAAAAACAGAAAAATATAAGCACATTATCAATGAGTTAGGTGTAAATTCTTTATTTAAACTATATTGAAAAATTCTACCACATAAGGTCATTTACATTTGCTTCTGAAAAGGGAAAATGTAAGATGTGTCCTCTTTCTTTAAACTATTAGTGCCACTAGTATGTTGGTTATGTAGTGTTGTTTTCAGTGTACTAGACAATTTCACATTTCATGAGAGGTATTCAGAAAATTGGGTGAATGAGTAAATCAAGCCTGAAAATACAGACATGCCTCCAAAAATTGGAGGGGAAAATTAGACCTGAAAACAGGAACATTCTTCCAAAATACAGACAGTTGACAGGTTTACCTCTTTTACTCTCAATTAAATTTTAACCATAAAAAACTCTTGGTCTCTTATCAGATGAGCTTTTCTCTTCCTTTTTTGGTTTGCTGTATCATATTCATGGAGTCATTATCACTAGTTTGGTTCTCCCTAAGTTGAACACAATTGCTACTAATCTCCCAGCCAAAGTACTAGAAATACAAATGATGTGTGAACATTAGACATCTAGCCAAACATTCTCCTGAACTAAAGAATGCTAGATTACAATACAATACCAAACTGACAAATTCTAATGAAAACTGGCCTTACGCCCTTCGTCATGTAAAATAAGTACTACAACAGGTTATCACACTTGATGAGTACATATTAAAACACACCCATTTACTGTTGTACCTTAGGCATTGTGATGATTTCTATCCTCAAATTTAGCCATGCACTTCCATGATTTACTGATTTTCTTCATAAAAGTTAGACCTGTTTAACTGTACCTACACTATTAAATAACCAAAGTAGGCTTACAGAAAGATTACGTATCACTACATACATGGAGATTAATACTTTAAAACTTCATATGTGGAAAAAAGTACTCTTATTTTTGATCCTCTGCTAAGATTTTTAAATACAAATGCCATGAATTTTAATGCTCAACGGTTGTTACATATGAGTCAAAGGGTATGAAGGCTTTGTGCTTTTTACAAATAGACTATTTCCTTTTACATTATCTCTTATGTGGTGCAAAGAAGCTTTCGGTTTCTTATCTCTGCCGCCTTACAGCAAGAGGTTCTCTGGTTCGATCCTCGGCTGGGGTGCCTTTTGTGCGGAGTCTGTATGCCCTCCCTGTAGTCGCGAAGGTTTCCTCTGGGTGCTCCGGTTTCCTCCCACATCCCAAAGACATGCTGTAGGTGGATTAGACACTCTAAATTGGCCCTAGGCGTGAGTACATGCATGTGTGTGCCTTCTGTGGAAGGCTGGGTGCCGAGCTGGCAACTTGACACCGAAAACTCCACTGCCAATCATGAGCAGACAGGTGATCCACTGTGGTGACCCCTAACTGGGAAAAGCCGAAAGAAGAAGATCGCTTACTCCACCAAAGATGGCGGAAACATTTGTCACAGTAAACTACAATGCGACTTGTGCTAGACACAGTCAACACACTGTACACATCACTGTAGGTTAAGCCCCCTTGCACTGCTAGTTACACTAATCTCTTTTCTAAATCTGGTATCAAAAGAATTGTGTCTTGTTAATAACTTGTGCCACAAATATTCCATCCAGAAGTGGAAGAGGCAAATTCATCAACTAAATTCTGTCTTCCAGCCCCTTCTTGGCACAATCCCCAGATAACTGTTTCTGAATACTACACACTAAGGAACCCACCATATACCAAAGTCCTTTAACTCCCATGTAAACTCACCCATCACTTTCAGGAATAACAAACTCTTTGATCAGTCACATTTTCTAAATGACACTGTTGAAACGGGAAAGTATTCAAGTGTTTTATACCACAGGCATTAAGCTCCTTCTAAAGTTCTAATTAATCATTATGGCTTTTCAAACAGCGATGTGTTACACAATACAGACAGTTCTGAGCTACTATCTCTCTCCATCTCAGGTCTTCTCTGAAAGACAGACATAAAACACTGACATGTCTTCAAAGTCAGTAATACATTTACAAACCAACTACTGCAAAAAGAACACAACAAATGCATTACGAAGACTGATGCATGTCAGTATTTTAATACTACTTAACAAAGCAATTGCATGGCTTCCTACGAGAAGTACTAGAACCACAAATTGTAGTTATGTACTTACTATAATGCTGGATCCTTTCATTTTCATCCATCCGATAAGACTGAAGGGTCTTTGGGCTACTTGTCAAATCCAAGCCAGAAAAACTAGTGCACTAGCCTCACGCTCATTTAAATCTTTACTTCCCATAATGCACCTGTATGCAAAGCTACCTCAGATTGGGTTTGATGCCAACCAAAACAATCACTGCTATCTCTTAAACATGAAGACCCTTAAAGGGTAAATATGGCCCTTCATAACTATAACTTGGAAGGGAAGAGGGTTGTCATATTGGATGGACCAGGACAAAAAGATTGTTGTGCCCTATTCATCCTGAATGTCCAATCCAACTGATTGTTGAGAGTCCCCAGCTACATTACAACATGGGTGATCTCATAACAAGAGACCATCGAGGACAGTGCCTCCAAATGAATCCTAGACCTTGAGACAACATCCAGTTTGCACTGTTTGGAGAAGGTATACAATTTAGGCTAATTTGCTGCTACACAAATATCATCAACTGAGGAATTCCAAAAGAAAGTTGTAGACTACACATAAGCAAACTCAATGCAGTCAGAAAACCACCAACTGGGTTCTGTGTAGATAAAATCTCAGCTGCATGCAAATGTCTAAGGTGTGAAGAACATACTTTGGCTTGCTGGTATGGTGTGGGAAAAAATGCTGTCAGATGTATGGGTTGATTCAAATTTGAACTGGAAGCCACCTTAGGAAGGACTGCTAAGTACAGAAACCCTGCTCTCATGAAAAATTAAATAGGGAGAAGCTAAGGACAAGGCATGTAATTCCAAAACTCTTCTTGCTGAAGTAATACCAACCAAAAAGCTGGGTTTTCCATGATAGGAAATTTAAGGAAATGAAGGTGCGGGTTCAATGGGAAGCTTTGTTAATGCCTCCAACACAAAGTTAAGGTTCCTTGGAGGCAAAAACTTCCTTAAGAAAGCCTTTACAAAGTCTGTGAAAAACTAAAGAATGAAAATGAGAAACCTCATCATAGGGAGCCATATCTGCCTGGGTCAGTAAAGGGCAATGAGGATCACCACAGCTCTGCATCATTTTGCTTTCTATAAAAACTTTGGTATCAGGGACAGAGAGGGGGATAACAGTAAAGTAGCCTGGAAGGCCATTGTTTGACTAGAGCATCTCCCATGGCCTGTCCTTCAAGGAATCAAGGTAAAGAAAATGCTGCACTTGGTGGATAAGGATATAAACAGATCACAGTACGGTTGCCCCCAGTAGCTTAAAATGATTTGTGTCACCTCTGAGTTGAGAAACCACTTGTGAGGCATCAGAACAAACCTGATAGGCCTGTTGGCAAGACAGTTTAACTTCCCAGGAATGAGCATAGCACACAGGAAGCAAAGAAATTATCCACATCTACACATTATGTCACACTCTCATAGCTCCTTGGCACAATGTGTAGGATGCAGTTCCCCCTTGCTTGCTGATGTACCATACAACTGTCATGTCAGCTTGAATGGAAGGTATACCTGGGACCAAGTAGTTCTGTAGTTTCTACAATGCCAAGAGAACTGCTCACATCTTCAAAACATTGATGTGAAGGATGGCCTCTTGAGGATTCCAAACACCAAAGACTATCCTCCCTTGGTAATGCCTCACCCCAACCCAAACAGGAAGTACCTATGGTCACTACTACTGCTGGAGGTGGCAGAATTAAAGACCTTCCAGAAACTATACGCCGGGAAGTTAGCCACCACAGTAACTGTTCTTTGCATAGGCTGGTAGCTGTGATTGGGGCAAACAAACTATCTGTAAGCTGAGACCACTGAGCCCTGAGTAGCCAACGAAGTATACTTGCGTAAAAACAAACAGCTCAAACGCCAATTGCCATTTGCTAAACAAAACAAATGAATCAGACTTTGCATGAACAAAGACAGAAAACTTCTCTTCCCTTCAAGATCGTATTAATTGAAAATGCACTGAAACTCACATTCACTGGAAATGCATCTGGCCAATGGCTGATTATGTATACATTTATATCCACAGACATCTCCCAAACCCAGCAATCATAGCTACACTGTTGACTGCATCCTTCTGAAATGTCTGTGCAAGAAAAAAAAAAAAAAACAACAATAATAATGACCAAAGTCATATTTCAAATTTCTTTCACATAAACACCCAGTAGTCAAGCTATTTCAACTTAATTTACACACACACAAAGTCCTGCAGAGCCAGTTTAAAAACGGACAGATAATAGCACTCGTCATTACAAAGAATTGAATTACATGTACTTTACTGGTAACACTGAAGGAAATACATGAAACTGTATACTGATCCAGCCACATGCAATACAGTTTAAAAACAAGATTATTTATGAGAAAATAATAAATATTAACCACCTGATAATATATGCACAATCTCAGCAGAAATAAAAGTTATCTGAATAACTCCACATTAAAGAGTATTACTAATGTAGAGGTTGCTGCTGATAAACAACTTTGCATTTCAGTGCTTCATCCACAAATGCAGTGCTTGCGGCCCTTGAAGAAAACTGCACACATAGTATTTAAAAATTGGTGTGCTGATGACATTGCCATAACATTTCCTGAACAAGAACAATAGGGAATGACTGGTAAATGACAAAAACAGGTTCACAGTTACTAGGCATGCAGTCCTGGAGACCGTTAAGGAGCCTAGCCCAAATTTCCAATTGCTTTAAAGCACTGTCTGGTTACATGAGTTGCTCAATGTCCCACAGTAGGTCAATAAAGGTGAAATGATTCACACCTTGCACCCTTGCCACAGGAAGCAGCTCTTTAACATGTTAGAGCTTTAGTCCTCTGCAACAACTGCCAGAGTAACAGTTTTTAACTAAATGTTGAAGTCCTTTACACTCCGACCTTGTATAGAATACTTTATCACAGTAATATGCAACAATGACTATAAAATGGATGTAGAAGATCAGACTGTTCTGATCATCACTCTAAAAATAGTGCAAACTATATGACCTGACAAATGTCAACCCCCTTTGCAGTTGCTGAAGGCTGTAAAGAAGGTATTGCAAATATATATTACTAAACTGCAAAATGTCAGCGTTGTCAGTGGAAAATGTTTAGACTGCTAAAATGCAGCATGTTTATACTATATTACGCAATTCAGGGCTATTAATGAATTTAATGCAATGATTAAAACAAAACAAAGACAATATAAATACTGCAACAGGTTTTGTTCAACAACACACAAATTCTACAAAAATTAGAAATATAACTGCGTATATACTATACTGTTTTTTTGGAGAGGGGGCTTACATGCTTGCAGGGCATCTATGCCTCATTTATGAACTCCATATGACTTCTCTGTCATCAAGAATAGCTATCCCCATCTGATATCACTCAATACAGGTCTGACCTACTTGAAGAATGGCTAACAATACTATACTGTTGCAGCATATACCTCCAGAGTCACCAGAATTGGATTGTGGATCAAAGGGGCCCTATGCAGAGTAATTAATCAGGCCCCCACTAGCCATACCAATATCCCATTATATGGTGGTCTTTCTCGTCAATTATCACAAACTGTATTCATACATGTCAGTGTACATACTATCTTCTTGGGTAAGTACTAGGCTAACTACCCTTGTTGGGCATTTTAAGCCTAGCCAACTTCCATTGGTGAGAGTCAAACCATGTATCTCTTGTATATGAAGTAAATATCATAACCATTATGCCAACTGTGGTGATGTGAGGCACTGCCAGTTATGTCAGGAGAAGTAGGGCAGTAGATGTGTAACATATGCTAGCAAAGCTAGCTGGAGTTTTGTAAAGAATTATATGTCATTCGTACATCAAACTGATTTGTACAGATGCTTGTATTGAAAAATGTACTTGTAAAGCTGCTTGTGTTAAAAATGTACCAACAGTGTGCCCTCCTGGGCAGAAAAAGAAATACACTTGTATGTCAGACTGTATTATACCTATTAAAATTAACATTGTAACACAGGATACAGGAAGAGAAGATGTTAAGCTCAGCTCCAGCTAACTATGAACAATTGTAAGAAATTAAATTACTCACTTTAGGCCATAAAGATTGTATCTTACAGTTCTGATTGCAGCCAGAGATGAAATGTTTGTGCCAGAGAATGGTTTATTAGCCCCTGTAGGAGGAGTGGAAGTGTTTTATTGTTTTAGGACTTCCAGAAGCTGCAACAGATCTTAGCAAAGCTCTGTGTGTGTATTACTGACACATATGTGAGAGATTCTGGGACAGTTGCTAGAAAAGAGGGTAGTATGGGAACCAGAAGTCAGATGACCAGATGTATGGCATGTCATTCTGTAATCCAGAGCAAAATGATGTTTTAATACTAGATGAGACTGAAGTCTCAGAGCAGTCTGTGTTTGCAACCTGACACAGAAGGCACACTCACCTATTCATATTGCCTTGCTTTATTAAGTAACCAGGGAAAAGTAGCTCTCTAGATCAGTCCGGAAAATATAGTGTGATTAGTTAAGTACTGTTTTTCTGTATCTGTGTGAATCTATTCATATGTGTTACTTTAATATTCTCTGTGATTAAAACTCTGGTGTTTACTGTAAATAGGTGTTTATTATTTTCATGTTCTTTTATTACTTATTATTAAATATATTTAAACTTCTCATTGTGGCTGGTCTTTTAGAGAATATTTTAACCTTTGAGAGTACTTGTATTTATTTGGTGACACTGTGGCCACTCCTGAAAGCCTTACTGCATTGGTCAAACACTACCATTTGTTTTAGTATTAATTTCAATCAGTACAATTGGGTACCCTTGTAAGAGCCTTAAAGTAGCTGGCTTTGGAGTGTCTGTTGGCAGTAACTACCTTATAATTTGGGCAGAATGGGGCATACCTAGTAAATCTGTGCTAGCCTTTCCCAGGTGTGTGAGTGTGTGTTTGTTGTGTAAAAATCAAATCTCAAAGTGTGTGTATCAGCTGCTTGGAACAGGGACACACAGCACTGGTTTTACAAAGAGGGTGGTAGAGTACCTGGTTTGGCCACTTGGCTGAGGACTCAACTCTACAGCCGTGCCAGTGGGGAGTCTTACTGGGGGCCTAGAGAGAGACAGGGAAATCCACACACAGGACTGTGTTCCCTGCATGCTCTTATGGGAAATTGTGCTTAATACAGAGAGCTGCATCCAGAAATACTATATGGATCTATTTTTTTCGAGTGAACATCCCTCACCGGTGTCAGTGGTAAGGATTCAGGCTCCTTGATTACTGGCCCAGAGGGTGGATGTCACACATTGGTGAGTGGTGATGTAGATATTAAATGACTTTCTGTAGCCTGTAGGTAGTTGTTACTGAAGGCGTGTGTACTCTCGGCAGCCACAAGGTAAACATACAGAGTATCATTTTCACAACAGTTTTATTTAGTTTTGTTAGTTTAGTTTAGTCAGGGAAAGTAGGCAAAGATGTCAGAAGAGGATTATGGCAAGCTGACAAAAACAAGGTTGGCAAAGGTGTGTGAAGCCAAAGGACTGGCGCATGCCAACCTGACTAAAGAGGAAATGATTTCAGCCTTAATCACAGCTGCAGCATGGGCCAGCAACCAGTAGGATAACCAGTCTGGTGATGGAAATTTGCAGCCCTCAGAAACAGGACAGTTCACCTTTTCCTCAGCAGACTTAAAAATCCATCTGGAGTTAGAGAGACTTGAACTGGAGGCCACACATTTGGAATTATAATCAGCAGACAGACTGCGGCATTTGAAGGCTGAAGAAAATGAGAAGCAGCATCAACATGAGAGGGATGCTGACTCTTCGACAGGAACATGGAAGTAATAGGGAAGGGAATAACAGAACCCCAGAAGCAATGAAGGTCCGTAAATCTCTTCCACAGTTTACAGAGGGTGATAATTTTGAGAGTTTTACTCATACATTTGAAAGAGTATAATGCTGAGCAAGGGCTCTAGATGTGGTTCCTGACCCCCTTACTTCATGGTAAAGCTGTAACTGCTATTTCTAATTGTCTGATATTGATTGTTTAAACTATGACAGAGGAAAACATTGCTTACCAGAATGTTTTAAGTTAACACCTGAAGCTTAGAGAAAAACATTTCGTGAGCAGAGATGCGAGGCAGATGAAAGTGTGTGTGATTACACTGCTGAGTTAAGGGCTTATTTCCACAGGTGGATGAGTGAGTGTCAGGTCACCACTTTTGAAGGATTGGCAGACCTTTTGATGAGGGAACAAGTCCTTAGCACTTTGCCGGAGGACATGAGTATCTGGCTGGCAGACTGGGACTGTAACTCTGCAGATGAGACGAGGAGAAAAGGGGATCTCTACTTAGCAAGCAGGGCATCACTGCACAAGAAGAGGATACCCAGTGCTGCACATGGAGATAAGGGAACCCATGGTGGGCAGCCAAAACCACCCCAACAGAGTCCACGAGTAACAGGGGAAGCCACTAGTTCAGGTACCTGGCCAGGATCAAGGGTTAGAGGTTTTAAATGTAACCAGTGAGGCCATGTATCATACAGAAGTCCATGAAGCAAGGTGGATGGAAAACAGGCCACTGTTAAGAGACGCACAGCCTATGACATAACCATTGTGAAGCTTGCAGTGGTTAAAGAGGAGCAGTACTTGCTTGGGCAGTTCACTCCAGCCAGAGCTTTAGGAGGGACCCCATCCCAAATGCCTTTGGCCAGGGTTCACACTGACTGGGTAGTTGGAAAAGAAAGTAAGCAAGTAGGTGTGTTTGAGGATATCCCACCAGATATCTTGATAGGAAATTACTTTGATAAAGCAGTACCTTGTGTGCATGCAGTTACACAAAGTCAGGCTTGAGACAGGCATATGGGTCTGGTAGCCTGACCCAGACAGACCCCATATTTGAAGCCAGGGATGGGAGGGTGGCTATTTCAGGGAGGAAGCTACCCTGTAGCAGTGAGCCTGAAGGTAAGCCACAGCTGCTGGGAAGTAATGATGTTCCCTTGGACAGAGTGACTGCAAGGGCAGAGGTGAGTGGTATTACCCAGACTAACAGTGAGGCACCGCTGTCAGACGATACCAGGCTTCCTGTGGAAAGGGAGCTGGGATGGGTCACACATAGAGTTGACACAGGCTCAACTCTATCTGTGACCCTCCCAAGCACACAGAGTTGACACAAGCTCAGATAGAGTTGACACAGGCTCAACTCTATCTGTGACCCTTCCCAGCACACAGAGTTGACACAGGCTCAGATAGAGTTGACACAGGCTCAGTTCTAGGACCCTACACTAAGAAGTTTGAGGGAGGTAGCTAGGGAAGCAACCAATTTTCAAGGAAAAGGGGAGTCGTATACTGGAACAAAGGGCTACTGCAGAGACAGTGGGCCCCTGAGGGAGGGCTGCAGGCTGAGGTAATACAGCAGTTGGTAGTGGCTACAGCCTACCAGCTGGCACTTCAAGCCATAGCCCATGACATTCCTTTTGCAGGTCATATGGACATAAAGAGTACCAAGAAATGTATTATGCAGAACTTTTATTGGCCTGGGATTGCAAGAGCTGTAACAGGGTACTGCAAGACTTGTGAACAGTGCCAAAAGGTAGGCAAGGCAGGAGACAAGGTCAAGGCTCCTTTGATGCCTTTCCCTATGATTGAGGAACCATTTCAGAGGGTAGCTATAGATATTGTGGGGCCTCTGAGTACCCCAGGTTCCACAGGGAAGAAGTATGTCCTGGTGGTAGTAGATTATGCTACTATATACCCTGAGGTGGTGGCTCTGTCCTCTATTGAGGCAGACAAGGTGGCAAATGTTTTGTTAGAGATTTTCACCAGGGTAGATTTCCAAAGAGAAATACTGACTGACAAAGGTGCCAATTTCATGTCAGACCTGCTGGCTTGTCTGTGAAAGGGCTGTGGGGTGAAGCACCTAAAGACCATCCTCTACCACCCCCAGACTAATGGTTTTGTGAAGAGGTTAAACTCTACACTAAAGACCATGCTACAGACATTTGCAGACCAGTTTAAGAGAGAGTGTGACAAATATTTGCCCCATCTGCTGTTTGCATACAGAGAAGTACACCAGGAATCTACAGTTTTTTTCACCCTTTGAGTTGCTGTATGGGCATAGGGTGAGGGGGCTTTTAGATTTGATTCGTAATGAGTGGGAGGGTGAGTGTGAGTCCCACGAGGAGTCTGTTGTGGCATATGTCCTAAACTTCAGGACAAAGCTTAGGGAGGTCGTGGGCTTGACCCAGGAGAAGCTGGCAGGAGCTAGACAGCAAAAAAGGCCTGGTATGACAGAAATGCTCAAGCCCAAGAGCTTTTTAGCACAGATATGGAATAAATAATATTATTTAATTTTGGCATCACTGTCTGCTGGTCAATGTTGTTTTTGAATACTATTTTGAGACCTGACAGTTGCCTTACTTGCAGGGGCTGTGGTTCCTTGACAAGCCCGAGAGTATACCATGGGACAGCAGGTTATGGTTCTCATTCCTGTCAGACACAATAAGCTGCAGACAGCTTGGCAGGAATCATTTTAAGTGGAAAGGAAGTTCAGTGATGTCAACTCCATGGTAAATCTGCTAGACAGCTGGCAGGGGCACAAATTATACCATGTTAACATCATGAAACCTCACCATGACAGGGAGGCCCTTGTGATAAGTATTTGCAGTAGGAGGCATGAGGAATCTGAGGGGATCTTTGGCTACATCGAGCCAGCCAGCAAAATGCCAAGTTACTAAGGTGAAGCTTAGGGATGCAGACATATGACATGACAGTGCAGCACCATAGTGAGGTCAGCAATGCCAATGCACACGGGATCTCAAGACAGAGTATGGCTTACTGTATTCCCAGACAAGCTCATATCCCTCAAGTCACATTTCTCCAGGGTCACTTGAGAAACTAGCTTGTCTTCCAAGGGGGGTCAGATGTGACGATGTGAGGTATTGCCAGCTATGCCAGGAGAAGTAGGGCAGTGGATATGTAACATATGCCAACATAGCTAGCTGGAGTTTTGTAAAGAATTCTATGTCATTTGTATATCAAACGGATTTGTACAGATGCTTGTGTTGAAAAATGTACTTGTAAACTGCAAGTTGCTTGTGTTAAAAATGTACCAACAATGTGCTCTGCTGGACCGAAAAAATAAATATACTTGTTTGACAGACTGCATTATAACTACTGAAATTAATATTGTAATAGAGGATACTGGAAGAGAAGAGGTTAAGTTCAGCTCAAGCTAACTTTGAAAAATAGTATGAAATTAAATTACCTAATTTAGGCAACAAACATTGTATCTTACAGTTCTGAGTGCAGCCAGAGAAGAAATGTCTGTGCCAGAGAATGGTTTATTTTTTCCTATAGGAAGAGTGGAGGTGTTTTATTGTTTTATGACTTCCAGAGGCTGCAATATCAAATCTGTGTGCGTGTGTGTGTGTGTGTGTGTGTGTGTGTGTGTGTGTGTGTGTGTGTGTGTGTGTGTGTGTGTGTGTGTGTGTGTGTGTGTATTACTGACTCATATGTGCGAGATTCTGGGTCAGTAGCTAGGAAAGGGGCTAGTATGGTAACCAGAAGTCAGATGACCAGATGTATGTTATATCATTCTGTAATCCATGGCACAAACAATGTTTTAATACTAGATGAAACTAAAGTCTCAGAGCAGTCTGTTTTTGTAACCTGACATAGGATCATTCACAAATTTCATCTTGCCTTGCTTTAGTAAGTAACCAGGTAATATTAACTCTTTAGATCAGTCAGGAAAATATAGTGAGATTAGTTAAGTACTGTTTTTCTGTATCTGTGTGACTCTATTCATAGGTTCATAGGTAGATACTAGGCTATCTGCCCTAGGGCATTTATAAGCCTAGCCAGAATGTATTTGGCTTCTGCCTCCCTATTAGATTAGCCTACTGTGCCTCTGTAAAGTAGGTCACAGAAGGTACCCTTTTAAGATTAGTTTACTGTGCCTCTGTCTAGCAGGGACACAGGAGAGATCCCAGGGGTGAATTTGTGATTTCCCATCCACGCATCCAAATTTCGCTTGAAGAGGGTCAGCGAGGGGCTATGTCTAACATGAATTGGGATTCTATTCCAGAGTGAGGGGAGCCTTTGGGAAATGAATCTGTCCCTCCAGCATGTCCTATTTATTTTTGTGCTGAGGTTTAGGTCCCTGGAGCGTGTAGCTCTAAGGGACTTGGATTTTTTGAGGTGGAGCATGTCCATTAATTCTGGGTTTGACATGGCTTTGTACGTCAGGCATAGATTGCCTCTGAGTAGGCAGTAAGCAACTGAGTAGAGCTGGAGTTTCTTTAGTCGAGCTGCATAGGACATCTGTTTGTAGCCCATGATCCTCTTGGTGAGGTACTTTTGGGGTCTCTCCAGTTGCTGCAGGTGTCGGGTAAGGTACATCCCAAAAGGGGCATTGTATTCAATTATGGGCCTGATGAGTGAAGAGTAGAGGCGCACAATGACCTCTCTTGATCTAGATGCGAACCCTTTGTGATAAGGTGGGCTATATAGAAGGTCTTTCTAACCACTTTGGCAACGTGATTATCAAAGGAGAGATTACTATCTACGTTGGTCCCCAAATCTCTAATTACTTCTTCCATACTTAATGGATTACCACCTATGTGGTAATTTGTGGGCACCTTGTTTTTCCCAAAGGGGATGACTATGCACTTTTTAGCATTTAGCTTGAGGCTGTGGCTCTGGCACCAAGCATCCGTCTCTGTGAGACCCTTTTGGAGGATGCTTGTGTCAGCTGGAGATTCGATTATGGCCCCAGTTTGCAGTCATCTGCGAACTTTGTCAGCCATAATCCCCGTGTTAGCCTGAACCTCAGAGAAGTATATACCGAACAAGAGAGGTCCCAGAACTGAGCCCTGTGGGACGCCACTTGTAACTGGTTTGGATTCGGACATGGCACCTGTGATTCTGACCACGTGGGTTCTATCTCTGAGCCAGTTTGCAACCCATCTTGTGATATAGGGGTTGATATTTAAGCTGGTAAGCTTATTTATGATGCCCGAGTGGGGTATTGTGTCGATGGCTTTTGCGAGGTCCAGGTAGGCTGTGTGGACTACCTTGCCCTCATTTATGGCTTTGGTAACTGTTTCAAAGAAATCAACTAGGTTTAAGAGGCAAGATTTGCCCTTAACAAAGCCGAATTGGGTAGGGTCCAGTGTCTGGAGGCTCCCAATGTCTTTGTTTATGAGTTCCATGATAATACACTCCATAGCTTTACAGACCAGACTAGTCAGGCTTATGGGGCGATAGTTTCCAGGGTCTGTTGTGGCACCACCTTTGTGGAGTGGGACCACTGTAGCTGTACGCCATTCTTTGGGTACATATCCTGTAGTAAGGCTAAGTTTGAACACTGACTTAATGTGAGGGTTCAGTTCTTCTTGGAGCTCGTGTAAGACACAGCCTGGGACACCGTCTGGTCCCATAGATGCTGTGTTTTTTGCTTTGGAGAGGGCAGCTTTCACCTGTGCATCTGTGATGTCAGGGAGGTTACATTCAGTTGGGATAGTCATTTGCTCCTTTGGGGAGAAGTTTGCGCTGAATCTGTCTGCCAGGATGTTGGCTATGTCTGTAGGTTCGGTATATTTTGTACCATTATGCAGCAATTCAGAGCATATCTGGGAGTTTCTGCCCATGTTTCTGACATAACTAAAGAAGGCCTTGTGATTATCTTTAGTGTTTAGGGCAATTTTTCTTTCGAAACTGGCCATTGATGATTTTATGAGGGATCAAAGTTTCTTGCTAATACTGATCAGAGATGCCTTCCCTTTTTGGGATTTTGCTCTGTCATGTAGTAGCTTCCTCCTTCTGTTGTATAGCTTATTTATGGCCAGGGTCCACCAGACCGGTCTCCTGTTTTTGGAGGAGTGAGTCTTGGTTTTATTTGGGATAGCACGATCCATGCATTCCTGCAGGTGCTCATAGAATGCATTTGTAAAGGATTCTGTGGATTGGGCTGTATTATCCTCTGGCCCAGGGGCTTTGAAGGATTCCACCTCAGTCTTGAGAAATGCAAACTTGTTTTTGGAGAAATTCTTTACAGTGATTTCCTTGGCTGGGGGTGGGGATGGGATATGGATGTCCAGGGAAATTTGTTTATGGTCTGATCTTACCAATGAGGGGTTTACCTCTGGTGTGGAACATAGAGTCCCCATGTTGGTGATGATTCTTGTGGGAGTGGTGAACAGTTGTTCCATTGCGTTAAATTTTATAAATTCAAGGAACCATTGGGCGAGGGTGTTTGGGCTTGAGTAGTTTTCCCAGTCAATGTTTGGGTAGTTGAAGTCACCCAATAACATAGTGTTTGGAGAGACCTTCATATTCTCCAGTGTTCTCAGGAATGCCAAGTGGGGTTCCTGTAATAGGGAGGGTGTTCTGTAGCAGGCTACAAACTGAAAGGCAGCTTTGCCTGCTTTAGTTGCACATGGATGGTTTCCGATGCTTCATGCAGTGCCACTAACCTGGAGGTGTAGGTATCTTTGATGAATACAGATACTCCCCCACCTTTTGTGCTTCGGTCCGAGTTTTGGGGCCGAAACGCATGGTATGAGTTATAACCTGGTAGTGCTGGGGTGCTCTCAGGAGTCTTGAACCAGGTTTCTGTTCCTGCACAGACATCGATTTTCTCCACACTGAGGAGAGTCTCGAGTGCATGCATCTTGAGGTTTAGACTTCTGGCACTGAGTAGCATTACCTTTAGTTTTTTTATCTTTGGGTTATCTATGGAGGTGGGTTTGTCCTTTGAGCCTTGCCTAAAAAAGGCACTATGGGGGTGGCAAGAGCCTTGGCTAGTATACGAAAGCCTAAGGGTGACAGGTGCAAGCCGTCCCTAGCGAAGCAACATGGCTTGTCGAGCATGTCATCCCAGGCTGACAGACACTGGATCCCCTTTGAATGACACCAATACTTTAGCCAATTGTTGACACTGATCATTTTGCCTTTATACTGTGGCATCATTCTTGGTGAGGGCAAGATGCTACTCAAGGTCAGGGACATACCAGCCTGGGCTACATGGTCAGAGAGCTCCTCTATGTCTCTTTTCATGTAGTCCAGGGAGGTACGTCTCAGGTCATTCACACCAGCATGGACAATGACAGAGTCATACTTGTACTTGCTTTGGAGTGACCTGAGTGCTTGCGTTATGTAGCAGATCCTGGCACCCGACAGGCAGCTTACAGTGACCTTCTCCTTGTTCAGTCTGGTGAGTGGGACGTCAGTGTGCTGGACAATAGAGTCCCCTATAACAAGTGTATTTGGTGTATTGTTTGGCCTTATGGGCTGTGACTGTGAGGCACACTGATTTTGTGAGATATGTAATTTGTGGGTATTGTTGAGGGGTGGCTGTTGCTTGGATATCTGCTTAGGAGGTCTTTGCCGTTTAGGCAAATTTTTATTTAGAGCCTCCGAGTATGTTTTTGTGTGTTTATGTGTTGGGTATACAGATGCAATAGGTCTGTGTGAGACTGGATTTGTGGTGTGGGTGGTTACCTTTTCCTCCTGACTGACTGTGCCAGTCTTGGGTTGAGAGAGCTCTGCCTCCAGTTTGGCTGTGTAACTGCATCTCTCACATGTATTAGAGTTTGTTGGAAGGAGGACAGGGTTGTCTGTGTACATAAGGCAATTGTAACATTGCCTCAAAATTCCCAGATTCACCAGCTGGACTGGAGAGTAACCTTAAAACTGACCCTTGGACATACCACATTAGTATAGTGTTATTTTAATATTTCCTGTGACTGAAATTCTGCAGTTAATTTCAACAGATATTTAGTACTTTAATTTTTTTATTATTTATTATTAAATATACAGGAAACTCTCAGTTAACTGGAACTCAAGCAACAAAAACTATCAAGCAAACAGAAAAGAAATTGAAGAAATACAGTACCGTACAAACAATTCAGTTTTTCGTGTGCTGCATTTTCTGTTTTACCCTCGCAGAAACACACCTTACATTTTTAGAGTATTAAAAAGGAAGATGCAAATACATTCCCTCTCTCCCCAACCTAAGAACAAGTCAAACCAAACAAGTCAATCTCTAAAATGTCAACACTCATTCCATACTCAGCCAGTTTGCATCAGATTGCAATTCTCTCTCTGATCTCTCTCTCTCACACACACACACACACACACACACACACACACACACACACACACACACACACACACACACAGCCTTTTCAGCTTTCATACATGCATTCACTCACTCTCTCTCCGATCTCTCACACACACACACACACACACACACACACACACACACACACACTCTTCAGCTTTCATACATGTCTCCGATCTTTCACACACTTCCACTTCTGCTTTCATACACGCATTCACTCTCTCTTCAATTCATTCAGCTCCAATCCACTCAGCATGCCACTGAAAATCCTTCACTGTGCCTTGCTTTCTAGCAGAAATACAAGTTTAAAATATTATTACTCCAACCGGGTTTTTGATTACTGTATTTCAATATTAAAATCAAATCAATACAGTGTTTATAGTATGGTATAGTATACGGTACAATATTTGTCAGGTTTATTTTTAGTAGCAACTCTCAAGCAACCAGAAACTTTTAGTTATGTACTCACCATAACTTCAGATGTTTGGGATCCATCTCGCCTACATTCTGAATGATGGGTTCGGAGCCGATCCATGCCAAAGAAGTCTCTTATTGGCTGAGCTTACTATATCCCAGGATGCACCACCACCAGTCCCCAGATCTAGTTTGTCCACACATGCACACATGCACGCCCTGCTTATATAACATCAGATGAAACAAGATAAAACAGTATAACTCAAAACCGCTCAATCTCTTCTGATCTCCAAGGCAGGGGAAGGAGGGTAGATGGATCCCAAACATCTGAAGTTATGGTGAGTACATAACTAAAAGATGTTATGTGATCCTATCTCGCCTACATTCTGAATGATGGGACAGCCCTAGCACCTGAATCCTGGGTGGCTCACTGGAAAACACTCCTGAGTACCGTGGAACCAAATGATGAGATGCCACATCCAATTTATAGTGGGAAATGAAAGTGATTGGACCAAGTAGCAGCACAAATCTCCGATATAGCGAGCTTGGAATGAAAAGCTATAGAAGTAGCCATAGCTCTGGTAGAGTGAGCTTTGATAGATGTTGTAAGTTGCTTATTCGAAGAAGAATAAGCCTGAGTTATGCAATCTCTAATCCATTTGGAGATAGTAGCTTTTGTGATGGCTTTACCCAATTTATTGTCTGAGAAGGACACAAACAACTGGTCTGACTTACGTTGCTGAGTCCTGTCTAAATAGAAGCACAATTGCCTGTGAACATCCAATTTATGGAGAGTGTATTCTGCTTCATTGGAGAATTTTGGGAAGAAAACTGGTAGCTCTAGAGACTGTTGGAGACAGAGATTAGAACAGACCTTAGGGACAAAGGATGGATTAGGCCTAAGTGATACTCTATCCTTGTGGAAAATCAAGTACGGTGGTTTAATAGACAGGGCTTGAAGCTCTGAAACTCTTCTTGCAGAAGTAACAGCAACTAAGAAGGCAGTTTTCCAAGACAGATATTTTAACTCACATGTAGCAGCCGGTTCGAAAGGGGAAGATGTCAATGCACAAAGCACTAAATCTAGATCCCACGGAGGGCAGGATGAAAATTTAATGAAAGTTTTAAAGTCTGCTGCTCATCAATGGAGGATCCATGGACTCGTGAAATTTAGAGATAGCCGCTAGTTGGACTTTAATAGTAGAGACAGAAGATCCTTGATTAAACAGGGATGTTAAGAATTTCAAAACCTCTGGGATAGGAGCAGTAATAGGGTCTAAGCCCCTGAGTTGAGCCCATATAGCAAACCTCTTCCACTTACTGAGGTACAATTTCTTAGTGGTGGGTTTGTGGGCCGAAGATACAATGTGAATAACTTCCGGGTCTAATGTGTGACTTAGTGGAGGAACCAAGCTGTCAACTTCAAGGAGTGAAGGGAGTGGTGCTGTTGTCCCGACTGATGAATTAACAGGTCCGGAATTAGGTCTAGAGTCCACGGATCGTCCACCGCATGTTTCTTCAGGTGTATGGGGCAATCAGTATCATTAGGACCCCAATAGAGAAGCTTTTGAATGACTTTGGAGAAGTGGAATCGGAGGAAAGGCATAAAGTAGCCCTGTTGGCCAAGGTTGTGCTAGAGCATCCATAGCTGCTTCCCCTTGATGTGGAGTCAAGGAGAAGAACCTTTTGCACTTGGTGTTCAGTGGAGTTGCAAAAAGGTCGCAGCACGGTGTCCCCCATCTCCGGAAAACCTGATCTGCTACTGTTCTGTTTAAGGACCACTGTCCTGCTTAATCTGTCTGCCAGTATATTCGATTTCCGGAATGTGGGTCGCTACCAAGAAACGGCTGGTAGCTACACACCCTCATGGCCTCTCTGCAAAGGGGGTAAGATCTGGTCCCTCCTTGCTTGTTTAGGTACCAGACTACCGACATGTTGTCTGTGTGGATGGCGATTATGCCCTGAGGGAGAAACCTGTGTAAGGCCTGTAGGTCATCTCCAATACATTGATGTGGAGAAGAGTTAAGCCAGGATCCCTGAACTAACCTGCCCAGACAATGCCCCCACCCTGTCTGGGAGGCATCTGTCGTCAGGGTGACCACTGGGACTTCCTTGATTTAGATTGGATGTCTGAAGCCACCAGTGAAGGTCCCGCTTGCATGTTTCTGTAATCATGATGGGATGATTGAGGGAAGGTCCTGAAAGGACCATTGAGTTGACAATAGCCACTGAAGAATCCTCATGTGCAATCTTGCCAGAGGAACTAAAAGAACCGTGGCAGACATTGAACCTAAAACTTGTAGAACCATCCTGGCTGGGGCTTTGGATCTTGAAATCAGAGCTTGAACTTGGCCCTGTAAAGTTTGGATCCTCAGGAAGAAAATTTTGGATTTTGAGTCTATGTCTGCTCCTATGAACCTTGAGAGGGCAGCAAGACAGACTTAGACCAATTGAATGTAACTCCCAGGGTAGCACCCAGGGAGATGGTGGCTTTGAGGTTGTCCATTAGTAGATGCCTGGTGGTGGCAGTCAGGAGCCAGTCGTCCAGATATGGAAACACTTGGAATCCAAGACTTCTCAGGTGAGCACTACTGCCAAACACTTGGTGAACACCCTGGGGCTGTGGTGAGACCAAAGGGCAGTGCACAAAATTGGTAATGACTGACTCCCAGGCTGAAGCGCAGATACCTCCTTGACGCCTGATGTATCGGTATGTGATAATAGGCGTCCTTGAGGTCTATGGAGCACATCCAAACATCCTTCTCCAACAATGGGAGAATGGATTGTAGTGACCATTTCGAATTTGGATTTCGTGACGGATTGGTTCAGTCTGCTGAGATCCAATATTGGTCTCAGGTCCCCTGTCTTTTGGCACTAAAAGAACCTGGAGTAATGATCTGGTCTATGGGGACCTAGCAGCTTTTGACTGGGTGGTGGGTCCGGGATTTTTTGGACGGTGGGGGTGAGTATGTGAATGGGATGGTGTAACCTCCGGCACCCATCTGTCCTGAGTGATTGACTCCCAGGCTTTTAGGTGCTTGACACCCGACTGGCTCCGGAGCAGCACAGCCGGGCAATCCCTCATGATGTGTGGGAGGCTGAAGAGCCAGAAAGGACTCGGTCTCTCCATCCAGGGCGGGGGGCCCTCTGCGCCTTGGACGGCGCCTCCCAGAAAAATTTCCCCATCCTCTGCCTCTGGAAGGGGAATCTTCCTGCTGTTGGGAAAACTTACGTGATTTACGGAACCACATCTTCCCTCCTTTAGCCTTGGGATAAGGCGAAGGGGTGGAAATAAGGGCACCCACGGCAGATAAAGTTTTTCCCTCTTGCTCACAGCGGTAAGGGTGTCTTTAACCTTAGGTCCAAACAAAGAGGACCCATCAAAGGCCGGGCGAAGGAAGACTTGAAGGCGCCAGGCTTGTGGAAATGAGCTTCATGGGATAGCCAACTGAGAGCTAACCGACCGGGCTAGCTGCTCAGGTAGGTTACCCGAGAGGGAATCTGACAGCTCCTTGACCAGATCCCCCTGAAGCCTGGTAAAATGTGCCAAATAATTCAGAGACCTTAAAAAGGCGGGGGAAGTCAGGGGGGCGCTTCCCGTACCTGTCCATGCTCCTAGACTCCTTATTAGGAGGATGGTAGCAGATGCCACCACCATGGCATCTACAGCCGGTGGGGCAGACAAAAATTTATTAGACAAACCAAATCCAGAAGCTCAAGACACCCAGGAGGCGGAGGGCTGAGCCCCAAAGGCCTTGAGGAGCACTGACTCATCCGCAGAGGGTTTGGATATCCAGCCGTTGTTTGAGGATCTCTAAGATGTCTGCAAATGAGACATCATCCGAGGACGGGACCCCTCTGCATCATCAAGATCAGTGTCCGATGTAATAGACTCGGGGAGTCCATCTCTTCCTTGGGGTTCCTCCAAGACAACTCCGAAGAACCCTCAGGAGGAGGAACCCGGACAGGGACTGCAAAGACCCAGTCTCCACGCCAGGGAAGGTGCGGACCCCAGAATCCTGGGAGTGTCCGTCCCCAGAGCCATGATGGCGACGGGAAGTCCGCAGCAGCAAGCACCGAGAGGGAGGCATAGGTCCCAAACATCACCCCGGGTCCAGCCAGAAAGTCCGTGGTACAAAAAACTCGACCAAGGCCTGGGTTGGAGTAAGGGTTGGAGCAGACCCTAAGATCTCCACGGAGGAGGAATAGCAATGGGATGGGCCAACTGGGTCGGAGCCAAACAAATTTTGGAAGACTGGGGACTGGAACAGTCTTTGGAGCACCCTGTCTATATCTGAATCCGACATCTTCAAGACCGAGAGGATACTGAACGGGTTCGAGATGGCCTCTCGGCCCCAAAGGGCTAGGGGAATATCCACACTAGATTCCACCCCAGCCAAAACCCGAGGAGTCGAGTCGGATCCACGGACTGGTCCGAGGCGCTTTTTCTTTGAAGGAGAGGATGCCAAGGCTTCTTCAAAGGAAGGTTTTATTAACCCTTTAAGAATCAATGTATTTAGGACCCTTGAGGAAAAAGCGTGACACACACTGCATGACTCTTGTAAATGTTTTGCACCCAAACAATACACACACAGAGAGTGATCGTCTGTGATAGACATCTTGAAATTACATTTGGTGCATTTTAAGGCCTAGGATTCTGAGACATTATAGCCAAAAAACAGTAATCCCTGACAGAAAAAACAATGCTATCCAGTTGACTTTCTGATTTACTGACACTACCTAATAATCGGTTTACAGCTGCCGATTAGGTAAAGAATCAAACAAGTAACTGAAGGGTACTGAAACCCTCTAAGGATTAAAAAGGCCCTAAGATGAATGAGGCCTAAAATCAAACTCAAGCCTAATCACACAACAAAGTTTCTCACAAAACTCCAAACACACACAAAAGTGAAGAATAGCCGTTAAAACAGCTTTTATGACAAGAACAGCAAAATTCTGACAGAAAAGATCTGGGGGACTGGTGGTGGTGCATCCTGGGATATAGTAAGCTCAGCCAATAAGAGACTAACCCATCATTCAGAATGTAGGCGAGATAGGATCACATAACATCTACTCTTATCTGGCATCTACCAATCCCCATGGGTGCTCGTTAACTGAGCATTTACTGTACTTAAACTTCTCATTATGGATGGTCTTTTAGAGAACATTTTAACCTTTGAGAGTACTTATATTTATTTGGTGATACTCTGGCCACTCCTGAAAGCCTTACCACATTGGTCAAACACTACTGTTTGTATTAGTTTGAATTTCACTCAGTATAATTGAGTACCCTTGTAGCTGGCTTTGTAGTGTCTGGTGGCAGTAACTACCTTATAATCTGGACAGAAGGGGGCACAGCTAGTAAACCTGTGCCAACATTTTCCTGGTGTGTGTGCATGAAAATCAAATCTCAAAAAGTGTCTGTGTCAGTTGCTTGGAAGAGGGACATAAAGCACTGGTTCATAGGCAGGGTGGTGAAGTACTTGGCTTGGACACTCTGCTGAGGACTCATATCTACAGCTGTGCCAATGGGGAGTCTTACTGGGGGCCTTGAGAGAGAGATAGGGAAACCCAGACCCCGTGACTGAGTGTGCTCCCTGTTTACTCTTAAGAGAAAGTATGCTTGATGCAGAGAGCTGCATCCAGAAATACTGTGTGGATCTATTTTCGTTCCAAGTGAACGTTCCTCACAGTCAGTGGTGGGGATTCAGGCTCCTTGATTACTGGCCCAGAGGGGGGATGTCACACCAACCCCAAATATATTACACAATGTCTTCTTTACTTTTGCAAGTATCACATATTTGTAATTTACTTAACACTTTTATTTCAAATTGTACAGAAAAATGCAGTTAGCCTTCAAAACACTCATATTGAAAACAGGCGACATTAGAAACAGTAAACTTCTCTTTCACTGAAATTCACATTTATTGAAAAATGCATCTAGCAACCCATTAAATCCATCCATCTGGTTCGTTCATAATGTCTAAATACTGGCAGTGTTTGTAATGTTTGCGAACAAAACTGCTTTTCAGGCTGACTGCAAACCTCTTTTGTAATGCTACAAAATCAAATTATCCCACTGCCTGACTCATTTAGAATGCTGCAAAATCTAATCATCTCACACACACACACACACACACACACACACACACACACACACACACACACACACACAGTTTGCTCTCACACATGTGCTGCCAGTCTCATTGCACAATGAGCAGGAAGTCTCCTCTGCATGTGCATCTGCACAATTGCTCTTTTTTAAGAGTAAAATAGACTATTTCACAGAGGAAAACAGACTTAAAAATACATAAATAAAAAATAATATTGCATGGTCAGACCCCTCAACCAGCACTGAGTCCTAGGCAGCTGTCAAGGTTGACTTGTACTGGATCAGGCCCTACTTTTAGTCACAGGTGAGCAGTGACTACTGCCATGCACTTGGTGAATGCTTTTGGGAGTCTGGTGAGACTGAAGGGCAGAGCTCTGAAATAAGACCAGTTCAGGCGGAACTAAGTATCTCTTGGAAGTCATGGCTATTTTGATGGGGAAAATAAGCATGCTGGAGGTCAACAGAGTACATCTAATCATTTGCCTATAGGTAAGGCAATATTAATTGGGCCATGACCATCCGGAATTGTTTTTATGTAGTATTTAGATGACTTAGTTCTTGATTTTTTTGAGCCAAAAATAACCTTCAGTAGAACCCTGATCCAGACTGATCTGGTGGAACCTTTTGGATGACTATTTTTTGAAATGAAGACAGAATTACTGAGTGAGAAAAGGGAATTGTAATACTTATGGAAATTAACCTTCATATCCAACAGTCTTATGTAATGACCATCCACACAGAGTAGTAGAGAGATAGAGGACCCCCCCCCCCTCCACTGCCTCCAGAGAGGAGCAATCTGGCAAGACCTTCAGGGACAGTTAAGTTGCCCATCAGAGAAACGTCCATGAAATCCCTGATTTTACAGACACACTCAACCTCTGGTTCAGTATCCATTTAAAGGACCTCATCTGCCATGGTCACACTGTCAGAGCTAGTCAAAAGGTCAGCTCATGGACTTATGAGAACACAAAGATATGAACCCTTTTTGGTTCCTATTGTATGATCATTGTGGGGTCTCAAATCTGACTCCCATGGCAGAAAGCATCTCACCATCTTGCTCATACTTCCACATCTTCTCTCTAGAGTAAGGACTAAACCCAGATCATCCATTATATGGGACAAAGGATGCTTTAAAGTTATCTGCAAAGTTGCAGATGTGGCACCATACAAAACATTTCACTGTGATGCCGGCTCACACCACACATGCTGCTCCATCAGTTACATTACAATTACATAATGCAACAGCAGTATGAAAAGATTGGAGACATTAAATATTGCACTCAAAGCAGTTTCTAGTTGTTTCCTATAGCCTGGAGTAGAAGGTCTTTAAAGATGCTAATACTTTCTTTACCACCTCCCTTTGAAAAGGTTTCATATGAGTAGCATAAGTCAAAGACCTTAACAAAACAGGTTCCTGAAGCATACGCCCATTTCCCTAGTCTGTGCATTGCCCAAGACTCCTTGCTGGGTGGGTGAACAGTAGCAGTGCCTTCTGTCATCTCTTTCTTGGCTGCTGCTGCCACAATAATAGAATCAATCAAAGGATTTTTCTTCCAAGACTGGCTGCCATGGAGGGAGGGGTATCGATTTTTTTCAGGCTTTGGGAAAGTGTCAGACTCTTGCTGTGACTTCCTGGCCACAAAGTCAATGAGGTGGTCTGCAGGAGGTACCACCTAGGATCTAAAGGAGTCTGAGAGGTAGGCCACAAAAAGGACCTTCTAATCCTGAGACAGAGGGTTTGTTAGCCAATTTCCCCTCTGGTGCATTAATTCAAGGATTTCCCCAAATTTGAGCTCTTTTGGAGGGGACTATGTAGAGCCCACTTGAGCATCTGAGTCCATGTCCAAAGTGACAGACTCCAAAAAGGAGTTGAAGCACCCCCTCTTATAAATACCCTTTCTTTGCACAGTGGGAGGTGGTAAATCAGAGTCATCGGAGAACTTGAGGTGCAGAGGTACAGATTTTTTGAGATTGGACCTTTGGCTCTGAGCCATGGTTGCATGAAGGAGGTGAGGCACAGAACAGTGGGTGCCTTGGGAAGGAGCGGATACCAAAGGAGCCTAAATATCAGTTTGGTGGAGAAAAAGAAGTATGTACCTACCATAACGTTCCATGTTAGTTGTCTTCATCTCGCTTTCCTTCTTGCTATTTGGGTTTGGAGCTGATCCTCAGCTCTGACTCAGTCATCTTCTATAGCTCGAGAGCTGTTTACTGGTTCAAGGCTACCCCTTATCCCAGCATGCCCAGTGTCAGCTACCCAGATCTCGTTTGTGATAGTGCACACTAGACATAAGTAGAGTAACCAGTTCCTAAAAACTGGTTGTCCAATACACCTAAACAAAGAAAGAGTTATAAATTACCTGGCATGTGAAGTAATAAAAGATGCTCAGCCAGTGAAAACAAAAGGGAACTCCTCACAATCCTCTAGGAAGGGGGAAGGAGGGAGGGACGCAAGAAGAAAGGCAAGATGAAGACAACTAACATGGAATGTTATGGTAGGTACATAAGTTATTTATGTCAAGTTGTCCATCTCGCCTTCATTCTTGCTGCTTGGGACAGCGTCCCTAGCACCTAAACTCTCGGGTGGCTCATTGGAACAAACTCTTCAGAACAGTAGAACCAAAGGAAGCTCTGCTCCGGGAGACCATATCTACCTTGTAATGAGAGATAAAAGTGTGGGGGGTTGCCCAAGTCGCAGCTGCATAGATTGAGTCTATGAGCAACCTAGACTGAAAAGCTACAGAGGTGGCTAATGCTCTAGTGGAATGACCTTTTGGTTTAGCTGTTAGCTCCTTATTTCGTAACCGATAAATAAAGGCAATAGTATCAGATAACCATCTGGATAAGTTCACTTTAGAAACTGGAAGGCCTTGTTTGTTGAAAGCATAAGAAAGAAATAACTGGTCTGACTTTCTTAGTTCCTTAGTTCTATGGAGGTAAAAACGCAATTGTCTGTGTACATCTAATTGGTGGAGCTTGTATTCTGCTTTGTTGTTGTGATTAGGAAAGAAAACTGGGAGATCTATGGTTTGATTTAAATTGTTCTCTGAGAAGACTTTAGGAATAAAGGATGGATTGGTCCTCAGAGAAACTCTGTCCTTGTGAAACACCAGGTAAGAAGAACCAACACATAGTGCTTGAAGTTCTGAGACACGTCTAGCTGAAGTGATAGCAACCAGAAAAAGTGTCTTCCAAGAAAGAAATTTTAAAGAGCATGATGCTGCTGGTTCAAAGGGAGGCAAATTTAAGGAGGCTAAAACTAAACTGAAATCCCAAGGAGGGGGAGGATCTCTAACTGGGGGTCTAAGAAGAGATGTTCCTTTCATAAAGGCCTTGCAGAGCTTATGAGACATTATGCTAGAATTAAACATACCGATATGAAAATTAGAAATGGCAGCTAGTTGTACTCTAATGGTAGTGGAAGCCACATCAGACTGAAAAAGCTGTGCTAGAAATTCAAGAATTTCATGGACTTGGGCTGAGAAAGGATCAAAATTTCTAAATTGTGCCCAGTAAGAAATCCGTTTCCATTTATCAGCATACGTGTTCCTCGTAGCAGACTTATGTGAGGAAACAATAATATCATGGACTGCTGGGGAAATATTGGAAAGCCTGGCTAAGGTTGGAAGTGGAGTAACCAAGGTGTGAGCTGGAGAGTTTGAAGGGGACTGGTGCAACCCGCCTGATTGGTGAATCAGAAGATCTGGAACTGGGTCCAGAATCCACGGTTGATCCAGAAGGTGGAGGTGTAGGAACAGGAACCATATTTGTTGAGGCCAATATGGGGCAATGAGGATCATTTTGCAACCCAACGATTTTGCTTTCTGTATGAGTCTTGGGAAAAGCGTAAAGGAGTCCCTGAGGCCAATCATGGACTAGAGAATCTCTGGGTATATGACCTGGAAGAGGAAGTAGGGAGAAGTAGCTGCTGCATTTGTTGTTGAGAGGAGTGGCAAATAGGTCACAGCAAGGCTGTCCCCATTTGTGGAAGATAAGATCCGCAACTTCCTGATTCAGGGACCACTCGTGAGGTATGAGGATAGCTCTGCTGAGCCTATCCGCTATAACATTGGATTTCCCAGGGATGTGCGTTGCCATCAGAAAACGTTGGAAGGAAATCGCCCATTGCCACAGTCTGAGTGCTTCTCGACACAAGGGGTAAGACCTGGTCCCTTCCTGTTTGTTGATGTACCACACCACTGACATGTTGTCCGTTTGGATTGCAATGGTCCCGGAAGGAAGGGAGTCTTGAAGGGCTTGCAACGCTAGGAGAACCACTCTCATTTCTAGGACATTGATATGCAGATGGTACTCATGGGGTTGCCAAGTGCCTTGGACTGTCCTGCCTAGATAATGCCCCCCCCCACCCTATCAGGGAGGTGTCCGTTGTCATGGTGGCTACCAGAGGGGGTTGTATGAAAGGTCTGCCCTGAATTACTAGTGGGGAGACCATCCACCAAGAAAGGTGCCTTTTGCATGTTTCTGTGATCAGGATCATGTGAGACATGGGTAGTTCCTGGAAAGACCACTGCGTGAAAAGAAGCCACTGAAGGATTCTCATGTGGAAACGCGCTAATGGAACAAGAAGAATGGCAGCTGCCATGGAGCCTAGAGCTTCAAGGACATGTCTGACTTGAACCCTTTTGCTTTGCATTAGAATTAACACTTGCTGATGAATAGTGGAAACTCTTTCCTGTGGTAATCTTGCAAACATTTCTTTTGTGTTTAATTCTACTCCTAATGTATGTGATAAACTGACAGGGCAAAAAGGCAGATTTTTCTAAATTTACTGTAATGCCTAGTTGAGTGCATGATGTGATTGTGCCTCTAAGAGTTGACACCTGGTGGTAGCAGTCAGGAGCCAGTCGTCTAGATAGGGAAACACCTGGAATCCTTGATGCCTCAGGTGAGCCGTGACTACTGCCATACACTTGGTGAACACCCTGGGGGGGCTGAGGTGAGACCAAAGATCAGAGCTCTGAACTGGTAATGACTGGCCCCTACCCGGAAGTGAAGAAATCTTCTGGAGCATCTGTCCATCTTGATATGGTAGTACGGGTCCTGAAGATCTATCGAGCACATCCAATTGTCCTAACCCAGAAAAGGGAAAATGGACTGCAGTGCCACTCTCCGGAACTTTTCTTTTTGTACAGATTTGTTCAATCTGCTGAGATCCAGTATTGGTCTCCAGTCCCCTCTCTTTTTTGGTACTAAAAAGAATCTTGAGTAAGTTCCGGATCCTAGTTGGTCTGCGGAGAATTCTTGAATGGCTCTTTTTTTCTAGCAGTCTTGAAACTTCTGTGACTGCTTGATCCCATAGATTGGGCGGGACATCTGGGATGGGCTTTTTTGATTCTATGGGGGATTGTGGAAGGGAATTTTGTAACCTCCGGATATGATGGAAAGTACCCATCTGTCTCTTGTTATATTTTGCCAGGCTTTTGAGTACAGTGAAAGTCTTCCCCTGACTGCCTCCAGAGGTGAGCAGTCAGGCAACCCTTCAGGGATGCTGGAAGGGTTTGGCAGAGAAGGTTTCTCTGTCACCCTGGTTTTGCAGTGCCCCTCTGCCATGAGGGCGGCGTCTGTTATTGTTGTTTCCCCCTCTGCCCAGGAGGAAAAATCACCACGTGTGTCAAGCAAGGGTCCCTGGGATTTTCAGAACCACATTTTTCCGCTCTTCTGACCCTTGGGATAAGGTCTGGAAGGAGTGGAAAAACAGACTACCATGGCAGAGAGAGTCTTGCCTTCCTGCTCAAACCAGTCAATGTATCTTTCACCTGAGCCCCAAAGAGAAAGGAGCCATGAAAGGGAGTATTGGTGAAGGATGCTCAAAAGGGTTCCACAAACTGACACAGTCGCATCCAAGCATGTCTCCTGAGAGCCACACCTGTCCCTGCAGCTCTGCTCACTCCATTGGCTGCATAAGAAATCAGCCTCATGGAGGAGTTGACTATGGATTAAGAGTCGCAAGCTGAGAAGCTACTTTGGCTGGTACTCCCTCAGCTGTAAGATCTTGAAGGGTATCTCCAAGCTCTTTCAGGAGATCCCTTTGAAGATGTGTAAAAGGGCATAGATAATTCAGGGACCTCATTGAAAAGGTCGCTGAAGCAAACATTTGCTTTCCATACCTGTCCATCGTCTGAGACTCTTTGCTCGGTGGATGAACAGATGAAGAGGTTTCTGCTAACTCTTTCTTGGTGGCTGCTGCTACCACCATGGCATCAACGGGCACACATTTGGAGAGGAATTGTCCTGGGGGGGCTGTAATAAATTTGTTTGGGCTCCTCGGAGTAGGTTCCACAGAATCTGTAGATGACCAAGCCTTTTGAGCCACTACAGACATGAATGGATCGAAAGGAGGAGATACCCAGGAGGTGGAAGGTCGGGAAACGAATGCGCCCAGGTATACAGACACGTCCTCGGTAGGGGCTAGGGAAGTCCAGTCCCTCCTCTGTCTAAGCATTTCAAAGATGTCCAAAAAGGAAACATCTTCAGAGGGAGACCATGGGGACCCTTTCAATTCATCCATGTCTATCTGAAGTGACAGACTCAGGGGAGTCTATGTGCTACCTCTTGCACTTCTTCTTCCGGGAGGCTCCTCCGAGTGATCAGGGGAGGCTTCGGAAGAAGAGGGATCACCCAATGGGGTGTCCTGCGGCATAGGTTCCCTACACTTGGGGTCTGGAGGAGGAGTAGAGGTTGGACCAGACGCCACGGGGGGAGGAGCCGATGGAGCTGGCAGTAGAGCTGTTTCGGGGGAACAGCACACTCCACATGACCTCGAAGGCATCCCAACCTCTAGGCAGAGAAAGCTCCAGCTCCAAAGAAACTGGAGTATTTCTCCACGTCGAGGATAACGGCTCCGAGGCCGATGTTGGAGCAGAGCTCACCTGCGCCGAAGCTCCGAAGGGGGAGAATGGGGTCGGACAAGGGTCCGATGCCCCCTCCTCGGAGCCGATGAGAGAGCCTTGGTGCCCAAATCCCTCAATAGAAGGTACAAGCGAGGTAATCGGAGCCGACGTCGGAACCGAAGGAGAGATTATCGGCGCTGATGGTTCTACTACCTGCGAATCCATGGTCTCCAGCTCCGAGCTAAATGTAGTCACAGGAGGAACAGAAATAGAGGCGGTTGGAGCCGATACCTGTTGAGGTGGGCTGGACAGAATTTTTGTCAATGCCTGTGACTTAAGCAACCTACTTACTACTCTCTCCACATCATGATCCGATAATCTAGAGGCTCGAGAGGAGTGGGAAGAATGATGGCTACGTTCACTCTGTAACAAAGGTGACTGAGGTGCCGAGTGGATGGACTCCAAGGACAGAGACCTCAGCCTCTTATGGCTCCGAAAGGGCAGATGGAGCCGACGGAGGAGTTGTCTTGTCGGTGCCAGCTGGCACCGACATACTTGGTTGGTCAAGTAAAGGAGTCGGCTCCAAAGATGGAGCCGGCAGCTTGACAGACTTGGGGGATTTCACTGGCTGAGTACTTTTAGCCGGAGAATTCTGAGGCTTCAATAATCCCCGAAGGATTAATTTGTTTTTGCGCTCCTGCAGGACCCTTGGACTAAAAGTGTGACATATAGAACAGGAGTCCTGCAGGTGAACAGTGCCCAAACAATATACACAACTAGTGTGCCCATGTCAGAGACATTTTCTGACACCATGAGTCACACTTTTTAAAGCCAGATACCTTTGTATCTTTAGACATTAGACCTACCACAACTGCAAACCAAACACATAAAAACACAAAGACATACTCGGAGGCTCTAATAAAAAACTTACCAAAACAACAGAGGCTTCCAAAGCAGACATCCAAAAATCCACCACCTCAAAACAAAACACATGCAACACATACTTCAATAAATCAGTGTGTCGATCAATCGCAGCCCTTAAGGCCAAACACCTTGCCTGATACACTAGTAATAGGTGACTCCATAGTCAGACACACTGATGTCCGACTGACCAGGCTGAACAAGGAGAAGGTGACTGTGAGCTGTCTATTGGGGGCTAGGATCCGCCACATAACACACGCACTCAGGTCACTCCAAAGCAAGTACAAATATGACTCCGTCATTGTCCATGCTGGTGTGAATGACCTGAGACGTACCTCCCTGGACTACATGAAAAGAGACATAGAGGAGCTCTCCGATTATGTAGCCCAGGCTGGTATGACCCTGACCCTAAGCAGCATCTTACCCTCACCAAGAATGATACCACAATACAAAGACAAGATGATCAGCTTTAACAATTGGCTCGAGTACTGGTGTCATTCTAAGTGGATCCAATATCTGTCTGCCTGGGATGATATGTTGGACAAGCCACGCTGCTTCGCAAGGGATGGCTTACACCTGTCACCACTGGGCTTCCGGATATTGGCTAAGGCTCTTGCCACCCCCATAATGCCTTTTTAGGCAAGGCTCAAAAGACAAACCCACCTCCTTAGAAAACAAAAATGGAAAAAAACTAAGGGTAATGCTGCTCAACGCCAGAAGTCTAAATCTCAAGATGCAGGCACTTGATGCACTCCTCAGCATGGAGAACATTGACGCCTGTGCAGTAACTGAAACCTGGTTCAAGGCTCCTGAGAGCACCCCAGCTACCAGGCTATACCTCGTATCATCCTTTTTCGCCCCTAAACCCAGGCCGAACCACAAAGGGAGGGAGTGTCCATATTCATAAAGGACACCCACACCTCCAGGTTAGTAGCAACACATGAAGCAACAGAGACCATACAGGTGCAACTAACCATAGGCAAAACTGCTATACAACTGGTAGCATGTTACAGACCACCCTCCCAATCTCAAGAACCCCACTCAGCCTTCCTGAAGACATTGGAGGATATGAATGTGTCACAAAATACCATCATACTGGGAGACTTCAACTACCCAAACATAGATTGGGTACATTATTCTAGCCCTAATACCCTAGCCCAAAGGTTCCTGGAATTCATAAATTCAAATGCACTGGAACAACTAGTCACCTCTCCCACTAGGGGAGATAATATACTAGACCTGATCATCACAAACATGGGGACAAAATGCTCCACACCGGAAGTATACCCATCACTAGTGAGATCTGACCACAAACTAATCACCCTGGATATACATATCCCACCTCCACCCCCAGCACAAAAGACCACAGTGAAAAACTTCTCAAAAGCATACTTAACTCTTCTTAAGAAGGAGATGGTATCCTTTAAGCCCACTGTGCCAGTGGATACCACATCCCGCAATGCCGAATCCTTCACAAATGCTTTCTATGGACATATCCAAGAATGCATGGATCAGGCAATCCCAAACAAATCCAAGTCCCTCTCCACCAAATGTAAGCGTCCTGTCTGGTGGACCTCAGCCATAAACAAATTGTATAACAAAAGAAGGAAGCTACTGCACGTCAGAGCGAAATCCCATGAAGGGAAGACGTCTCTGATCAACATTAGCAGAAAACTACGTTCTCTCATAAAACATCCAAGGCAAACTTTGAGAGAAAAATCGCTAAGGACACTAAAGATAACCACAAAGCCTTCTTCAGCTATGTTAGAAACCTGGGTGGAAACCATCAGATATGCTCAGAGTTGGTTCACAACAACAAAAAATACACTGAACCCACAGATATTGCTAACATTCTGGCTGACAGGTTCAGTGCAAACTTCGCCTCCTTCACCCCAAAAGAAGAAATACTTATCCCAGCTGAATGTAATCTCCTGTCATCTCAGATGTCCAAGTGAGAACCGCCTAAACAAAGCAAAAACACAGCATCAATGGGACCTGACGGTATCCCGGGTGCGTGTTACGTGAACTCCATGAGGAGCTAAACCCACACATAAAAATGCTATTTAACCTTAGCCTTACTGGTTATGTACCTGTACACTGGCGACAGCAACAGTGGTCCCACTACACAAGGGGTGCATCTACAGACCCTGAAACTACCGCCCATAAGCTTAACTAGCCTGGTCTGCAAAGCTATGGAAAGAATCATTATGGAACTCATAAACAGAGACATAGGGGACCTATAGACACTTGACCCCACCCAGTTCGGCTTTGTGAAGGGCAGATCCTGCCTTTTAAACCTGGTTGACTTTTTCGAAACAGTCACTAGAGCCATTGATGAGGGCAAAGCAGTCCATACAGCACACCTGGACTTGGCTAAGGCCTTCGACACAATACCCCACTCAGGCATCATAGATAAGCTAAACAGCTTAAAAGTAAACCCCTATGTCACTAGATGGGTTGCAAACTGGCTAAAGGACAGAACCCATAAAGTTAAAATCGCTGGAGCAATGTCAGACTCAAAGCCAGTCACAAGTGGTGTCCCACAGGGATCTGTCCTGGGACCCTCTTGTTTGGCATTTATTTCTCAGATGTTAAAGCAAACATGGGAGGGCTGTGGCTGACAAAGTTCGCAGATGACTGCAAACTAGGCGCCATAGTCGATACACCAGCTGACACACACATCCTACAAAAAGGCCTCACTGAAACGGACAACTGGTGCCGTAGTCACGGCCTTAAACTAAATGCCAAAAAATGTATAGTCATCCCTTTTAGAAAAAGCAAAGTACCCACAAATTATCACATAGACAGCAACCCACTGAGTACGGAAAAAGTAATCAGAGACCTAGGGACCCAAGTAGACCGCGACCTCTTATTTGACACCCACGTTGCCAAAGTGGTTAGAAAAACATTCTACCTTGCACACCTCATCATGAAGGGATTCACATCCAGATCCAAGGATGTCATTGTACCCCTGTATTCCTCCCTCATCAGACCCATGATTGAGTACAATGTCCCATTTGGTATGTACCTCACCCGGCACTTGCAACAGCTGGAGAGACCACAGAAGTACCTTACCAAAAGGATCAAGGGTCTCCAACATGTGTCTTATTCCGCCAGACTAAAGAAACTTCAGCTCTATTCAGTGGCATACCGTCTGCTCAGGGGTGATCTCTGCCTGACATACAAGGCCATGTCCAATCAGGATTTGATGGACATGCTCCACCTCAAAAAATCCAAATCCATCAGGACCACAAGAGCTAAAGACTTAAACCTCGGCACAAGTATGAATAGGACATGCTGGAGGGATAGATTCATAACCCAAAGGCTTCCCATGCTTTGGAACAGGATCCCAGTTCGTATTAGGCAGAGCCCCTCACTGACTCTCTTCAAGAGAAATCTTGATGAGTGGATGGGAGATCGAAAATTTACCCCAGGGGTCACATCTGGGTCACTGCTAGACAGGGGCACAGTAAACTAATTCTATTATATAAGGGGACCTTCATTGTGTCACTACTAGACAGAGGCACAGTATTCTAGATTTATTCTGTACATTTTTGTACCATTTCAGGGGGTGGCTAAAGCCACATCACTATGGCTAGGCTTACAAATGCCCCAGGGCAGATAGCCTAGTACTATACTATGAAACTATGAAACAATAATAAAAAATCTATACTACAAAAATCAAGACACAGAATAAACTTTTTTTTTTTTTTACAGTTAAGGAACAGAAGGAAAGCCTCTAATTTAAATGGCTATCCTAGTGGGGGGGGGGGGACTCTCTAATTTAAACGAGTTCAAGGGAACAGAAGGCCTGCGAGTTATGGAGCGATGGCCAACAAAGCTAAAATACACAAGAAAGCGATAAGGGATAAAAGAATATTATCTAGACAAAAAATAGACAAAAACTTGACAAACTTTCAAGAATAAACAACAATATATTAATAGAAAAAAACTATATTAAGCCTGAGCCAGTAAGGAAGCAACCTCGCAGATAAAGCGGCAAATGAGATCTGGGTAGCTGACGCTGGGCATGCTGGGATAAGGGGTAGCCTCGAGCCAGTAAACAGCTCTCGAGCTATAGAAGATGGCTGAGTTGGAGCCGAGGATCGGCTCCGAACTCAAACAGCAAGAATGAAGGCGAGATGGACAACTTAACATCCAGTAATCTACTCTATAACCTTAAAGGCTGAATCCACATCAGTTGGATCAAAGGAGTCCCTATGAAAAGCAGGAGCTACCCTTCTTAAAGAAGAGGTGAGCTGCACTAAGGAAGGCAGCAATAAACCTGACAGACAGGATGGCTCCAATGAGGGGATCCATGTCAAAGTATGGAATGTCGATGTCTTTGACACTGAGAAAGGAGCCACACAAGATGTCTCCACAGATGGTGCCAAGGACTCCACATCAGGCAAGAGACTCACTTGGCTCCAAAGTTTTCTGAGTCAAGTACGTCAGATTCGAAATCTTGGAAGCCAAAATGGAAATGCCAATCAGCACCAAGAAAGCAGACTTTAGGGGGTAATGTCACCTCTGAAACCCCAAATGCAAAGAGGCTGACCGGAAAATGGGTGATAAGGGGCCTGCCCAATCCTCCCTTGACACAGAGGGGGATGGAAGGGGACCCATTTCAATGTAGGCCTTTAGAAAGATCCTCATCATGTTGTCCAACTCAGCATCTGAAGAACTCCTAAAGGATCTCAAGAATCTGTAACATAAATTTACAGCATAAAGTTTCTGATAAAGGTAAACTTTCATATATACATAAAATTATCAGACAAGAAACTTTTTACAATGTAGATTCATACTGGAATTATTTCACCTCTATTAATGGGGACCCACCAACTCAACAAGATAAACAATATATATTGGAATCTGCTTATAGAACTACATCTTCCATTGTCTGGAGACTTTATACATGGAAATTTTTACATAGATCTTTTTATACACCTTTGATGATGAATAAAATTAATAATAAAGATAATCTATGTAAGAGATGTAATGTAGAAATTAATGCTGACTGGGCTCATATGTTTTATGACTGTATGAAGTTGAAAGAATACTGGAAGTCAATTAATGAATTTTTGCAGGCTCTTTTACAGATAATTTCATTATTTCTAAGTCTCTTATATTATTCAACACACCTGTACCTCAATGTGTTAAAAGATTAAGCTTCCTTGTTATGGTCTATTCTAGCAGTGGCTAGGAAAATAATAACTAGAAATTGGATTTCAGATACACCTCCTTCGTTCAATGAATTTAAAAATGTTATGAATATAGTGTGTCATATGGAAATAAGCACAATTAGAATGAGAACAACTAGAAAAACATCACATTTTATTGTATGGGATAATTTACAAAATTTGTTAAAAAAATTCTAATTTCAATAGCACAGTATTTTAGTTTAATTAATTGATCTGATTGTAGTGGATGTCTTTGTAAATACTTTAGTTGTTTTGTTGAATATTATAATAATACCTATTTTTAATTATTTGTATAAAATTGTTATGATATTTCTCTTATATGTTAAAACAATAAACTTGTTTTGAAAAAAAAAAAGAATCTGTAACAGAAAGCTAATGGAGGCCAAAAGGGTAGGCAAGACAATTCTCTCTCTATGAAGAAATTCTTTTTACAAACCTCAGGTGGGGCTTATTCGAAATAATTATTGGATCCAAAACATCTGATGGTGCCAAAACAGACTATGTTGACACCAATGAAGAGAAAGACTCTCCCTTAGGGTCCTTGGGAGTCTATGATGCAGCCCTTAGGGTCCTTGGGAGTCTATGATGCAGCCCTTAGGGTCCTTGGGAGTCTATGATGCAGCCCTTAGGGTCCTTGGGAGTCTATGATGCAGCCCTTAGGGTCCTTGGGAGTCTATGATGCAGCCCTTAGGGTCCTTGGGAGTCTATGATGCAGCCCTTAGGGTCCTTGGGAGTCTATGATGCAGCTGAGCCACTGACTTTCCTTTTTTGTGCTTTCCATCTCTATCTTTGTCTTTCCTGGTGTTTCTTATTGTCTTTGTCTTTTTCTCCCACTTTTTAGGTTTATCAGCCTCAGAGTCAGAGTCAGGAGGCAACAGTCCTTTAATTAACAACTTGTTTCTTCAGTCTGAAAAAGTTCCATGACAGAAGGTCTGGCACATAGAACAAGCATCTAAAAGGTGGTCCATCCCCAGGCACACCAAACACAAGTGTCTTGGGGTGGGGGGATCTTGTGGCCACACTTCTGGAACTTTTTAAAAACTTTTGATCTTCTGCTTGACCTTCTGCATCTCTCTGACTCAGCTACACACACACACACACACACACATATAATAAAGTTTATAAAGCTAAAGGAACCCTTGGCAATTCTGTCACTGACCTATACTTTTTCTAGTTCCATCTAGTAATATGATCAGGACACAGACAGACATTTACAACTTAAAACTTGATTTCTCCAAAATTCCAACTGATTTCTGAAATAGTGATTGGCAGAGTACATTTTCTTTACCAGCTGATAAATATTGTGAATGGTATAACAGAACTCTTGACTAAATCTGGTTACAAGCCTGTCATTCATACTTCAAATATGGGCTCATCTGTCATGCTATATACCTAATATTGTCTAGTGTTTTTGGTATAATTACCAATAATCTGATCCATTGCAAAATCAATTTATTCAGGGTAAAATGGATCGTTACCTAGTTAACAGGAAGAAAGCAATAAGTTAAGCTATGTAGTCATTCACCTAAAGAAGCAAATCTCACTATGAATGTTACCTAAAGTTTAGTGCTGGGACCAGGGCTATTTAATGCCCTCTATTCCCCAAGTTGGGTATCTAAGTATTCCAACACCTCTAAAAATGGTACAATGTTACCAAAGAAGAAAACTCCGATAATTTAAACGACCATTTAGTCCATTAGTGCTTGGGCAAAAAAATTAGGTTTTGAATTTAATACCAATAAATGGAATATCATGGTCACTGGCAACAAATTCCAAGTTTGACTGCATAAATTGTAAAGCTTTATCTGCTGCTGAACATGCAAAACAACTGGGTCTCATGGTTCATCATAATATAAGCTTTAAGTTAAAAGCCTTACAAACCAAAAACAAGACAAACAAAATATTAGCCTTGTTAATGTTGTTGTCTTTCGGCTTTTCCCAGTTAGGGGTCGCCACAGCGGAACTCCGGTCCGCTAACGATTGACAGTAGATTTTCATGAACGTCGAGGTGTCAGCTCGACGTTCAACCTTCAACAAAGGCACGCCCATTTACACATGTCTTTTGAACGCCCACCCAACCGTGGGGAGGACATGCAGACTCCACACAGAAGGCACCCCCCGCACTCCAGCAGAGAATCGAACGGGAGAATATTAGCCTATTAATGAAATCCTTTATTACTACGAATGGCACTGCTTTACGTAACTTGTATTAATACCTTCATTTGACCAATTATTGCACATAATGCTATATTTTACTCATAAACACAAAATGACGCACACTACTGTGAATTGGTAAAAGGAAAACTCACTAACAGTTATCACTGTTAAAGATAAGGATTAAAAAACACATTTAGCAGACATCAACCTTTACAGCATAAATTATACATTAATAACAGGCAAACTAAACTGTACAAACAATATTGTGAATAAAGCACCAGCAGCCATACATGGAATTCAGTCATGCACTAATGACCGAGTTGTCAGGCATGACTTGACAGATTTCAAGATAATTGTAAATGACACCATTAGGAGTACTAGATTAATTACTCAAGCCATTCCTAGACTTTGGAATAAGCTTTCTGCCAATACTAGAGCTATAAGGTGTTTGCCCAAGTTTGAAAAAGAGTACTAACCACTAGGTTGGGGAGAGCAAGTTTGAATGCAACCCTAAGGAGTCAGGTTTTCTAGATTGTCTTTGAAAAAGAACACAGTTAATTCAAACATATGAGATTATGAAAACTTCTGAAAGCATTACAGCTATAATGCAAGACTATGGACATCACCCTGTCCAAGAACATACTAATTAAGTACGAACCAACTGGATTAGTAACAGGGAACAATCTGTTTCTTTATACAGTCTATGGATATTTAAACCTATTCCACAGTGTTTCTGTACTTCATCTTGCAAGACATTAGCCACATGATATGAAAGCATTGTCCCTTCCAACTAATATTACTATGTGCATACAAACTATGGACACCCGAGTAACAGTATTCAGAATGAACAGAATCATTACACTTTAACAGCTTTCTAAAATTTTGAGCTGAAACTTCTGCTAACTGTATATGACAATAAGAAACTTAGGCTGGTAGTTTCTTAGCAATCCAGTTCAAAACTAACTGTATGGTGTTGGCTACATAACTAGTGCAGTCAGTTCAAAACTAATTGCAAGGTGTTGGTTACAAAACTAGTGCAGTCAGTTCAAAACTAACTGTATGGTGTTGGCTACATAACTAGTGCAGTCAGTTCAAAACTAATTGTAAGGCACTGGCTACTAAGTAGTACAGAGCAATCACATTTTTGGCATAACTACTGCAGCACAATTATCACGTTAATGAATGCACAGCATCATACTACACATTTAAATCAATACACTGCTATATTCTACTTAATAGTCTGCATTTGTTTTTACAGAAAAATCTCTTGATGCAAAATCATTTGCAAGTAGGCTAAACTACATTTTAGTTCCATCTGCACTAGCCAAGGGAAGGGTTTACACTAAAGTGTAAGATGAGAAAGTCCAGCAGCAAACTATGCCCTAACCAATTAATACTTTGTTACCATACTGAAAAATGCAACATTTTGTGTTTGTCAGATATGGAGAAAAGAAAGTAAGATCAGACAGTTAACGTCATCACAATTTTGCAGGGACATAAGGGCAGAAGCTCACTGTTTCTACTGAGATACATCATGATCTTAAAGAGGGGTGTTTAACAGTTCAGCTACTCATCAGGAGCAGTCTTGCATGCTAAGGCAATCCTACACTGCTTTTTTGTATGGATACTACAATAAAGTTGCATCATCTTTCTATTATACATGGAGTTTACTGGTACTATTACACTGTCATCACTTCAATGGAGCAACAGCAACTTACTACAGTACTACTAATATTATGCAGGCAGTAATGCTGTTTGTTTTTAACCAAAACACTAAACTTATGAAGTTATCATAACAACAGGTCTGGCTGATCCTTGTCTGTACACTGTAATAATTACACTGATCACTACAGGTGCCTTTTCTATGCATCTCCTGATATCTCCTGTAAGCTCAAACCTCTTTGCTCATTCCCGTAATGTACTAGTCCACTGACACTTTCCAAATCAAGTCTGTCCAATTAAAACAGCTGAAGTAAGGACCTAGTAGTTCTATAAATCAACCCCTTCAACACTAATAAGTTACAGTAACTTAACTTGCATAAATATAGAACACATTTATGTGTAGCGTGAAAGGGCTACCACCCTCCCTGACTGAGGACCTCCAGATACTCACCCAGGTCAGTGTTAGTGTGAAGGTGACAACTGATAGGATGAAGGAGGGCAGGTGCATTACATTTTATGGGCAAGGATCAACCAGATGTATCAATTACGACAAGTACATAATTTAAACATCCAAAATGATACAGTCCACAAATGTGATTGAATCCTCAGCAAACTAGGGTGGTCTCATGACAGAATTCCATTCACAATGGCAGCCCAACTGATGCTCTTGATCTGGATGCTGCATCCAATTTATAATACTTTTCAAAAGTAGGAAACAGGTCCCTGTATCTACTGCACAAATGCCATCCACCAAGTGATTCTTAAAGCAAGCGAGGGATGTAGCTACTGCCCTTATGGAATGGGCTGTTGGTTAATTCACTGCATCCTACACATGCACACTTAGCAGAAATTATTATGTGGCATACACAAGCATACTCATTTAAACTGGACAGTTTTGTTTACTCCTTAACAAGTATGTTCATGAACTTTCAGTCATACTATCTCGTAGCACTTAAACTGCACACTTACACATCACAAACTAAGTCCTCTGTGCAGCTTAGTATGTGATTGAGAAGTGTTGGACAATATCTTTAGACTGAAAAAAATGGAACTAAATGTGTCTTGAACCCCCTTCCGCCATGTTGTTCCTGTCTGCCTCCTGCATCCACAGGCAGCAATCCCCCACTATTAATCAGGCTAAAAAACATGTAATGATACCGAAAGTATTTTCTAAATATTTATTTTTAACTTGTAAATGTTCAGTTCATTTATACATTTAGTATAAACTCTTTTGGTAGCATTCTGCCTAACTGTTATGGTGGACCAATTATGTACCAGCTCCAAATGAGTTCCTTAAAAGTCTGCAGCCAATCACACCTCTGCTTCCCAATCTCTCATGAAAATTACAACATTCAGGGATAGCAGAGGTGTGATTTTTCAGTGTCCTAAACAACTTCCAATTAATTCTGTAACAACTAAACTCTCTAAGCCATTTGTTCTACATTTTTAACAAATGCTCTCAGGAGACTACTTATTAGAGAAGTCAAATGCTTAAAAGTTGCAGAACAGATCATCGCTGGTTTAATGGCTAGTGCTGACAGCTGCAGTTCTGCAGGCAAATGTGAGACTGTGTGTGTGTGTGTGTGTGTGTGTGTGTGTGTGTGTGTGTGTGCGCACACACGTCCATGAGTTGGGTACAGTGAGCTGAACAGCAACCAGCTTAAGTAGATCACCACAGCTGTCATTTTATGTATTTATTTGTTCACTTGATTGCAGTCACACATCAGAAATGGACACAGTCATAAAGCATATCTGTGAGTAAGTACATATACCTACATAAGTGCGACTTACAACTGTATGGTCCATTCCTACTAACATTTATGGTTTTCCAGTAAATGCTCAAGAATTACAGTCAAGACATGACAGTCACTGGGAAAAAGTGACTGAAATTACCACACTGGCAACAGATCGACTTATAGTCATTATTCTGGCTTTGCAAGATTAATGTGTACTTGTGTGAACTTCAAGGTTATAAACTTTACTATGTCTTCCGTTTCTGTGAAACAAAGCCTACACTTGCATTCTTGGGCTTTATTTCTTTTTTATCACAATCTGACATCTGAAACCCAACAAAATAGATTTAACTGTTGGGTATGAGGACATCTGTGGATGGAGGTGACAACTTGTCATTTGGTCAAGACAGACAGACATTATTCAAGATAACTATTTGAGGGGAAACTGTCTTAACACTAATATTATTCTAATGGTGAGCCTAATATCTATTGAATGGTTAAGTCTTGCATGATAGCCCAAGGTGCGATACAAAAGCCAATATGATTTGCTAGTCACATTTGCTGTACCCAGGGAAACAGTCAGTGCCGGATGTACAAAACTGCAGTTATTAAAGAGCATTTGCAAAATGTTATGCAAAATTTTGCTTTTTCCATATTTACATTAATTATGAAAACATAAAGTGTGATATAGTCATGTTGGGATGGCATATCCAGGCCATGGCTGTTAATTAAAAGCTGACATTTATAACATGAAGGGTACTGTGAAGGCTTCTGGAGACACAAAATGTTTGTTTGGTAAGGCAGTTATGCATATAAGCTATATTTTTATATCAGAATTAAAATTTTCAAAGCTGTGTGACCTGTAAGCGAAGAAATGCTGCCATCTTATAAGCATTAAGGCACAATATTTGGCCACTCATAGTTGCCATCTAACAGGCATGGCTTTGTAGATTAATATTGCCGTGTTGAAATATTTTGAAAATATGATATGCATAATTTGCACTAATTGTGCAATATCATAAAATAGCAGTGTGGTATCCAGTCTTGTCATCCATTACTGGATAACTCTTGAACAATTCATTCACGGAAAATACTGTGTCTACCCTGCATGCTTACAGAAACATATCCCTTTGTTTGTGATCATACTACTATTAATTTTTGGCAGGTAAAATACCATTTTTTTTATAAACTTGCAGTAAAAACTCAGAGTCACCAAACAAACTTCTGATACTAATACCAATGTGTCGCCCTTCATTTCACAAACTTTCGTACTTTGCATTTTTTTCTGTAACTCACACAGTTCATGATATGTTGCAAATACTGTTAATACTGGAGTTGGGAGAAAATCTTGCAGAAAAACAAGGGGATTAGTTAGTGTTCTGCTGCTTAGGACTGAATGAGTTAAATGGTAAAGATTTTTTGGCTACTTGTAGCTGAACAGGATATAGTCAGACAGCTATCTGGACAATGTGACCTTCTTAACCTTGTTTTCCAGTCTATTTTAAGTGAAGGGCACAAAACTGATGATCAAGCCTTATTGGCTGCAAGAAATCTAAGTAAAAGCTGAGCTCTCTATGTACATGCAAGCAGCGCAGTTTGTATTCTACCCAGTTTGAGTACTGGGAAAAGGACACAGGGAGATTTATGGTGTGGTTAAGATTACATTCTGAGAGTACTTTGGGTGTAAAGGCTTGGTCAGTCCTAAGAACCACTCTAATTTACTGGAAGAGAAGATAAGGCAACTTACAGGACAGTGCATGCAATTCTGAGTCTCTTCTGGATGAGGTGACAGCTACTGAGACGAGGAATTTCAGGTCTTCCTATCCTGCTGGTTCAAAGGGGGAGTTGAAACAAAGGTTTTTTTTTTTTTTTTTTTAGTAAGAAACTGAGATCCCACAGAGGTGCTGGGTCTTTATATAGTGGCCTAGATAGGAATACTCCTTTCAGGAAGGCACTACATTTTTTGAAATAGCTGCTGGGTGAACTTTAACCTGTGAAGAAGTTACAGATGCTATCAAAAACCTTTAGTAAGAAAAGAAGAACCGCTGGAATAGGAGCACTGAATGGGGTCCACTCCCTGCTGAGTGTCCCATAAGACAAACTTTTTCCACTTACCTTTTCACAGTTGTTTTGGTTTAAGATCTCTATAATGCTGATAAGAGTTGGACCACCCCTGGAAGTTATATTCTGGGTCCCTGACCATTAACAGGAGTGGCAAAACCATGTGGTCAGTTTGAAGCAATGAAGTATTAGGATTGCAGACTGAGAAGATAGAAGCCCTGGATAGGGGATTCAATAGGAGTGTTCTACTTATCAAGAAAAAACAAAGAAATGGGAACTAAACCTGACATGGTCAAAATGGGGTTATGAGAATGGCCCTGACCTTGCATAGCCTGGCTTTCTGAACGAATTTCATGATGAAGGGTAATGGACGAAATGCACATCGTAAACCTGGGGAGTCAAAGATGGACTAGAGCATCTCTGAGTCTGACCTTGTCAAAGGACTAAAAAAAAAAAGTTGTTGCATTTGGATTTGGAGGAAGTGGTAGAAAGATCATACAACTCTTGGAACAGCATACACACAGCAGACCTCTTTAAAACCTACCTCATGAGGCATGAAAACGCAATTGCTATGTTTGTCTGCTAAAGTACTGGCTTGTCCCATGATGTGCACCGGCAAAATAAAGTGCCATGCATTGATGGGCCTTTTCTCAAACCCTCTTTACTTCTTGACAGAGGGAGTAGAATCTGGTTCACCCTTGCTTGTTGGTGTACCATTCCACAGCTAAGTTGTTGGAGTGCATGACTATCATGGTCTTGAAATAACTGCAATGCTAGAAGGACCACCTTCATTTCTAGAATACTGATATGCAACTCCGCTTTCAGTTCTACCCTTGTTTCCTGTATGGTCTGTCTCAGACATTGCCACACCTCTACTCCCAAGGCAGATATGTCTTTGGTGACTGCTGTAGTTGGTAGTGTGTGTGTGCATGTGTGTAGGGGGAACAGAAATACCTCTAACAGATTCTGTGACTGAGACCACCACTGAAGATGACTGTGGCAAGACCAGGAAATTTGAACTTTCTGACACATGTAATCATGTTAACTGTGATGACTGTTATATCCACTGAAAAGCTATCATGTGATATCTGACAGTAATTAGCATCTCTAGGGTTGCTGCTATTAAGCCTAGGGTTTTTAACCCTAGGGCTGCTGCTGGTGCATTCTGATGCAGAAACAGTGTCACTACATCATATACTGGAGGGATCCTGCCTGCTAGAAGGCTCCCAATTGTTAATGCTCTGCCCAAGTGGCAACCGATAAAGGTCAATGTCTAAGTCAGCTCCAGATGTTACTTTGTCAGACTGACAGATTTTCATAAAGACATGAAACTGGAGCAAATAATCTTTTTAATTGGCACTGAACTGGTAGTGGCTGGCACCAACTCAAAAGCAGAGGAAACTCCTGGAGAGTTTTGCTGTTTTATTGTATTTGTGGTCATTTGTGATTCCACTGCTTATGCACATCTCCAAGTGGAGTTTCCTTATCTGTCTAGTGTTTAAATCATCTAGATCTCTCTGAAATCTTCTATGCATCAAGCAGCTAATGGCTCTGAAGGAAAAGGTATTTCACTCTTATACCCACATCCCAAGGTGATCTATAACGCTGTTCTCCTTTATCATGGGTATGATCGCTCAAGTTTCTTCTACAGCCTCTCTCTTGGTGGCAGCTGAAACAACCATCAAGTCCACAAAGGTTCCCTGCTCCAACGTGGCCTCTCTTTAGGAGGCCAGAGACAATTATCAGGCTTCCTGTGGATAGATTCCATACTGTCTGGTTCTTTCCTTGCATGTTGACAGACTAAGTCTACCATTCTGTCAGGGATGGGACCACCCAAGCTATCATAGTGATCGACCAAAAGACCTCCTGATAGAGCTCTACCTTAGGAGGGATGGAGTTGGTGGGACAATATTCCCTCTGCCACATCATCTCTGGCATTTCCCCAAACTTGTGTTCTTCATGAGAGGATTGGTAGGAAGTCTCCCCTTCACTGAGATCAGTGCCTGAGGATGGAGACTTCAGAGGAGAATCAGTGTGTTCCCTCTAAAACATCCTGTTGCTCAAGGTAGAGTAATCTGGGAGCTTGGAATAGGATTCTTTCCCAGACCTTCTGTGTCTTGAGAGGCCTTTCAGAGCCTGGTCCTGCTGAAATAATGAAAATTAGTTCGAAGACCCATGCTGGGTGGTGTATGTGGGTGCAGTCACTATGGCAGGTTCCTGCTGCATGGTTATAAACCTACAAGGTTTCTTTGGAACTGTGAAGGTTTCTGAAAGGATTGGTGCTGATCTTAACAGTGATGCCCCTATGCCAACAGCCTTCACCCTAGTGGCTCTTGGCACCAACTTAGTTGGAGCCAAGGTTACTGGTGCCAAGAGCACTGACACCAAGGAAAACACTGTTGGTGATGCTGATGGCAAATGCATCGGGTCCATAAACAGTTCCAAACTCCTGGTGCTGAGACACAGTCCAAGGTAGAAACCAAAGAACTGGAGAGTCAAGGTCCTTTTCTGGTCACGCTAGAAACAAAGGGGTTCAAGATGCAACCAAGCTCCTGCTGAACCTTTAGCATGGCCATTATCATTTTGTTCATCTTGGCTGTATAGGGGGCTTTGCATTGACCTAGAGAGCCTAAAAGACAGTGAGGGAAGTAGGCCTTGATTGATGATATTTACATAAAGCATGTTCTGAGAAGTTTCTTACTCTTCTCCTCAGGGCTGAGTTAGTTAACATAGTTTTGTCAGAGCAGACAACTACCATCACAGGTGTGCTCGCTTGGACCTATGGTGCCCTAGACAAGCACAGTTAAGAAATGTAACAGATTCCTATCTTTTAATCCTTAAGAGAAAATCTGGAAAGTACAGTTTATAGCAAGTAAACTTACCAGAATACTAGATGTTCAAATAGAACACTGCTACAACAACCTAAGCAGTATGGGCTACATCCTGCCCGGGCTTGTTGTTTCATTGCTAAAATGGATAAAATTTCCAGATTTAGAAAATGCAGTAAATGTGATCCACATGACTTATGTGTGGTCTTCCTGATGCTGGAAAACATTTCAGGAGATTGCTTAATCTGTAAGAAATTTAGCTGATGGACTTTGCTTGACCAGTGAAATAAATTTATATTAAAGGGCCTTCTCCCAGGTGATGTTAAAAAAAAAATGACAAGAAACAGAAGGAAAAAAAAAAAAAGACAAGAGAAGAGAAAGAAAAATTAAATTAGAGGAGTGTAGAATTAACAATGTTCACCAACAGATCATTGCTGCAATAGTGTAAGCTGTATGGGTTATTATCCTACCCGGGATATAACAGCTAGCCACTATCCATAACTTTAGAGCACCTTCCATGCACCTAGATCATTGATGGCTCAAGCAGTGATGGAGAAAATCAGAGGTCTGGGTGCCAACCATCCCAGAAACCTCATGACGCTGAAATGCATTCCTCTTGCAAGCTTCAGGGGACCGATGGTCAGCTAATGCTTCTCCATTGCTGGGCAGATAAGTTCCTTTTGGGAAAAGCATTCCACATTTATTACTTGCCTTTTAAAACTGTAACATTTATTACAAAAAGTAGTATTTTCTGCTAGGTTGTCAGTAAGCAATCTGCTGAAAGGTGTTAGCATGAGGGAGAACTGCAATAAATGTGTAAATCACATTTACTGCATTTTGTAAACTTGGAAGTTTTATCCACTTTATCAAAGAGACAAGTCTATAAGTCAGTACTTAACATTAATTAACAAGCTTTTCCAGTTAACTTCCTACACTCTAAAAGTGAAAAAACAACTGACAAGTACTGGATTTTTTGAAATTATTTCTCCATTTTAAAAAAAAAACTGAGGAAAGGAGAAAACTAATACAACAGAGGAAGAAGTGGTCTTAGCAAGAAGAGTGGAAGAAAAAAGGCATAACATGAAAAGTGAGGAAATGCTTGACTTACCTGTTGAAGAAAGTCATACAAAATGTTTTAGAAACTCTAACAATGCTCGAACTGCTGAAGTTCCTGCTGATGCTAAAAGCATGGCAAAAAGATGGAGTGAGTGTCAGTGCACCACTGCATTATGGGAACAAAGGGAAGAGCTCAAGCTAGCAGGATTTTCCTAAAGATGCCAAAAAGAAGTACCTGTGGCAAACAGATCAAATACTATTGTGTATAGTCTGATCAATTGAGATGCGTACAGTTTCACATGCAATCAGGCCATAAGAAGGAATTCTAACCATGCTGAGTATTAAAGGCTCCACTCAAGACAAGAACATGTTCAGCGAATCACAGAACAACAGCGGAACTAAATGTGAAACCAGCTGCTGTCCTCAGTCAGGTTTGACCCTTTTCTGCTGTTTGTATGACCTGGGGGAAATTATATTTATTTAGAAAGTATCTGGAAGGCAAAGGTCAATCTGCAAAAAATACTGTTTAATAAACAAAGATGTGTCCATTATTGTAGAGTAAGCTGATAAAGCCAAAACTGGTCTAAAATGAATGCAACAATTTTCTGCCCCTTTGTATCAAGATTTTTGTAAACATTAAAAGAGATGGAGGTTTACAAATTAGGGAGGTGGATAGTTTTGCTGGCCACTGCTCACATCTATGACACCACTATCAACTTCTGAGTGTAGCATTATATTGCTGTATTTTACTTACCTTTCTGCTGCCTGATACAATTTTTTTTTTACATTCACCTGGAAAGGAACTACACCTAGATGTCATAACTGTACTGATTTTGTACTGTGGTCAATTAGTTTAGGGAAATGAAAATATGCCTATATTGTTTACCTGCATTAGTTTTGAATCTGTTGAAGAGCTTGTTGCACTGTATATGCAGGACATTGGTAAAGATGGGTGTCTGATAAAGAACATAAAAATACCAAAGTGGTTTTCAGCTACATTTACAACAGTAAAGAGAACTTTATCGTGTGCCTTTACTAAAGATCAATCAATAACAGACAGTGCACCCAACCTACATTTCAGTAAGTATCCTAACAGAGAAGTGCAGACAAACTTAGGATAAGTGACCAATCCAGAATAAATAATACTCTAAAATTAAACAAATGGTATAGGGTACTTTACATACCTCTAAAAAAAGTAAAATGGCAGGTGAAGTATTAGGTAATCATAAGGAAGAGGAGCAAACAGATAGAAGTTTGTATGCAGCACAGCAAACATTACAATTATTTTTCATTAAAATTAAAAACAACCAATGCTAACAAATGCTGCAACCAGCTCAGCAATACCACATAATGAAGGCTGCATCTCCACTTGAACTCAGGAGAAAGAAACTGAGTTACAAATTACTCATTTAGCAGAAAGAAAAGCCACATAATACTACAGCCATTCAAAAATAGAAAAAGGCTTATGCAACCCCTAATTCTAAAAACCAAGGCTGTGCAAGTGGTCTTTGCCATCAATGTCACTAATGGCAGCTGGGATGTACCAGGTAATTATACAAACAGAAATAACCTCATTGCACAAGGAGGAAATAAGGATAATATTCAGCACATGGCAGTTCAGCTTCAGCTATTTACTGTGTACCACCCAGCAAATCTGCAACACTCCCATAACTGTTAACTGCACTTCAGTGCAATAAAAGGGGAAAAGAAGCAGCTACCCTAAATCAACATGCTTCCCATGTACCTCATCTCTACAGGAAATGGTTTAGTTTCCTAATGTAAATTTATTCTGACGCACCTACATAAATCAATCATAGTATTTAAGTCACAGTAATCACTCCAGTATGGATCTAGACTGCTTCACGTTTTAAATTCCACAGCACTATAAGAGCAAACTGCACCACACTATATGATTAAACTAGTAGTGTTAAAGGAAAGGAAGGTCTCAAAGGCGTAACTTGCTCAGCTAAGCTGACATCTGCAATGACATGAATACTGTGAAATCTATCACAGAAAGTCAAAGGCAATGCAACATATATTCTGCCCTGATATGGCAGAAAATGCTTCAGGTCCCATATCACCCAAAACAGTGCAACCACAGAGGCAATAATATTTAGCAAGTGGATACACTTGGAAATGTCTCCTGCATGAGGAGGTTTGAAGGTTTGTCTCTTTGTCCATGGTAGGATTTTGTTAATTTTTATTTTTTTTTGCTAAGTAATTGCACAGAGCTGCCCCAGTGAGAAAGTGAGACCTGCAAAGACTCACTTAGTGCCTACTATGGCTCATTTTACCTTGCCTCCTCCAGAAACCAATCACTGAGTTTAAATTCATTGACTCTTTTGGTAACTTGCTCCACCCTCTGTTAAACCTGTTGCAAAAACCTACCTATTTTATGCATTTCCAGAACACATTGCTAAAAAAAATGAAGCTATTAATTTTAGAACCTGATGTAAAAAAGTTTTGAATAGAGGAAGCCGTATTAGACTTAATTGTATTTAACACAATGTACACATCTTCTGAAAAGAGCAATCAGCACTCCCATTATTACCCACAGCAATAAATCCCTACAGCTATTAATAACAAAGCTACAGCTACCATGTTCTCCATTCTGAGAATAACACATACGACTGTCAGAGTTGAAGACAAATATCCACCCCAACCAAAGGCAGGCAAAATACCAAAAAGTCACAAAGTGTTTAAAAAATACTCCAAACTCATTGCCAGGATGTCAGGAAAAAGTTCCTCACAAACTGCAGGATGCATGCAGACTGCCGAGTCTTAAAAAGGGTTTAAAAAAAAAGTGAAAAATAATCTTCCACTTTATGTTCCTTAGCAATGCAATATTTATATCACTGTTGCTACTATTTTTCATCATATTTTTCTAGTCTGTGATTATAAATCGACAAAGCCCTCTGATGCATATAAAAGTGTCTGTGATGTCACTCTATTCTGTCACCCAGGGAGCTATGCTCAGATACTTTGACCTCAGAATACAGTGCAATCTGTGCTGTTCTCCATAACGCTACAACATAAAAATATAATCAGTCTTGAGTGACTCAACATCTCACAATACCCACTGTGATGATAGGATTTACTGCCAGCTATGCCAGGAGAAGTGGAGCAGTGGATGTGTACTATATGCCATCACAGCTAGCTGGAATTTAGTAAAGAATTATATGTCACTTGTGTATCAAACTGATTTGTACAGCTGCTTGTGTTTAAAAATGTATTTGTAAAGCTGTTTGTGTTAAAACCTATCATCAGTGTGCCCTGCTGGAAAGTATAGAAATGTACATGTATTATTGTAACTGAATTAAATGTACATATTTTAAAAGAGAATACTGGAAGAGAAGAGGTTAATCACAATCCAGCTGCAGCAAACTTTGAAAGACAGCTGAAAATAAATTAAGTCATAAAGACTATCTTATAGTTCTGGCTGCAGCCAGAAACAAAATGCCTGGGAAACCAAGTATTAGGAAGGCTTCTTTATTGTCTCTAGCAGGGAGCTAATTGCTACTCTGGTTGGGTAGAGGTTTGAAATTGTTTACGACTTCCAGGAGCAGCAGCAAATCTGAGCAAAGCTCTATCTGTGTGTATGCTAACACATAGGTGCTTAATCCTGCCAGGTTCTAGCAATGGGGATTGCATGGGAACCAGAAGTCAGATGACCACATGTATGTGATGACATTTTGTACAGAAATAATGTTTTAATATTAGAGGAAACTGAAGTCTCAGGAGCAGTCAGTGTTCTTGGAACCTGACAGGGGAGGAAGACCACTGACCCACTTCAACTTGCCTTGTGCTAGTAAGTGACCAGGGATAGCAATTATCTAAATCAGTTAGGAAAATATAGTGACAATAGCCAAGTATTGTTTTTGTATAAAAGTTTGAATCTTTCCAGCTGTGTTATTTTCAATATTTTTGGTGTCCGAAACTCTGGTGTTTACTGTAAATAAATATTTAGTATTTTCTTGTTCTTTTATTATTAAATATATTTAAACTTTTCATTGTGGCTGGTCCTTTTAGAAATATATTTAAGCTTTGAGAGTATTTGCATATATTATTTGGTGATAACTGTAACCACGTCTGAAAGCCTGGCTGTTTGGTTAACATTACCATTTGTATTAATATTAACTTCCCTCAGCATAACTGGATAGCCTTTTAAGAGCCCTACAGTAACTGACTGGGCAAAGTTGGTCGAGCGGGAAATCTGTGCCAGCCTTTCCCAGGTGTGTGTGTGTGTGTGTGTGTGTGTGTGTGTGTGTGTGTGTGTGTGTGTGAAAATTAAATCTCAAACAGTGTGTGTGTGTGTGTGTGTGTGTGTGTGTGTGTGTGTGTGTGTGTGTGTGTGTGTGTGTATGTGTGTGTGTATGTGTGTGTGTGACAGCTGCTTGGAGCAGAGACACAAGGGCACTGGTTTCACAGAGAGGGTGCTGGAGGACTTGGCTTGGAACCCTGGCCAAGGACTCAACTCTAAAGATGTGCCAGTTGGGAGTCTTACTGGGGGGGTCTGGAGCGAAAGATAACAACCAGCCCCTAGACTGAGCGTGTTCCCTGTGTGCTCTTAAGGGAAATTCTGCTTGATGCAGAGAGGTCTGCATCTAGAAATACTGAGTGTATCCATTTGTATTCCAAGTGAACTTCCCTCTCCAGTGTCAGTGGTGAGGATTCAGGCACCTTGATTACTGGCCCAGAGTGGGGGTGTCACACCCATAACTAAAAAAGGCAATGATTGAAGGCTACACCATAACACTCATACATCTGCACCTTTAAGCCATTACAGGGCACTAAGAAGTCAATGTAAGGCCACAATAACTGTAAAAAAACCTACTTTCACAATCTACGTAATAACACCAATCGAAAAGTTATTTTCAAATGGCATTAAAGCACTGCTATTGCCTGGTCATAAAATGTGAAATATCTTTTCCTGAGGCATCCTCCAAGTCTGTAGCTATAACTCTTTTTGCACACTCTACTTCCTTGTCTTTAGACAGGATCACATTAGTTGACAAAACTTCCTAGATCCATCCTAGCTGGTGCTACTCTATTCCTCTTAGCACATTTATCAAATCAGCCAATTAAAGAATTTTCGCTCTCTCTAAAATTGAGTCCTTAGACATTCTTTAACAAAGAGTAATGAGCTCACAAATGGCTAATTATAAACTCACTGCTAACCTTAGCCTTTTTCTTTTATAAAATCCTGGAAAGAAAATCTGTATGCAGCTTCTTCACTGCCATCAAATGGACTTCTGATGACTAAATCACAAAATTACTTTAGAAATGGTCTAAGTTTGCCTGAGCGTTGTTATGTAGTAGGAGTTCATAAACGGTAAGAGGTTGCTTCAGCCTTGTATGCAGTATCTCAGCTCATAGGAAAAGAGCTCAACAACAGTGAAACCATACACTCAAGACTTTCTGTCCTTAACTAAGGTTTCTAACACTGTGAACCACAGCTTTTTAATTCATACACCACAAGGAAATAGCATCAACTAATGCAACCTTTAATGATTTAAAAGTTGTCTTCATGGTTGGCAGAAGTCTGCCAAATGGGACAAGTCTGTGTTTTTCATCAAGCTTTACTTTTCAGAGTCATTAAAGATGCACAGATACTGTAGGAACTCAACTCTTAGTATAGCAAGAAAATGTTTACTCTCTTCTAGGCTGCTGGCACTATCACTCCTTTATTACTTCTTTATTACTTATTTCTTTAAAATCTACAGGAGTGGTACAGAAATGTCAATCTGATTATTAACATGAGTAAAACTAAATGTTGTTTTTAAAGAGTAATTATCTTCAACAAATCAGTAATTCCTATAGATATATTTATCCCAAGGATGATGAAAGTCCAAGATTCTCTTGGCGTTAGGCTTGATAACACTGTGTGCAGATATCTATCAGAAACACCAATACCCAAACTCTGTACAGTAAAGTACTACACAGGAAATTGTGCCTGCTACTACCACTAAATCTATCCATATACCCATTCTATTTTTAGGGACCACATCAACACACAGATTAACCACCATATTAAATGTTATTTTTAATCACCAATCTATAAAAGGACTACAGGTCACATGTACCACAGATGGTCTCCTTCCCCGAATCACCCAGCTACCTTGTCTAGGTTAACATTGAAAACTTGCTTCCATTAAAGAGCATCTCTCTCTTAAATTTCACATTACTTTCTTCCAGATAGAATGCAAAACCCTCAAGAACAACTCTTTCAAGAGATACGTGAGCTACAGAGTTGGATCCAGGCACTACCTGATAGAATGCAAAACCCTCAAGAACAACTCTTTCAAGAGATACGTGAGCTACAGAGTTGGATCCAGGCACTACCTGATGTTCAGTGTACTGTCCACCCAAATGTTCATTTTACTGTCCCCTACTGCAGTACAGGTAAAGTCTTGGGATTTCCAAAATAAAAAGCCCAATATCTATCAGGCACCCTGCCACCTCGATGTCAGCACATTAGTGGTGTAAGAGGCATGTCTGCCCATGCCATCTTCAGCTCCATTTTGCTGCAATACAAGTGCATACTGAGGCATACTGAGGTAGTGTTAATCTGTCAATTTGGTCTACTTTTCAGAATTTTCAGGTAAGTACCCCACTGGAAACTTAGCTTGATCTCTTTGTTATACTCTGCAAGTGTATGACTATTGCACTTTTCTGGGTGTCCAGTATAAGTCAGATGTTAAAGTTTCTAGATGTATTTCATGTAGGAAGCAGATTCCATATAAACATTTACTCAGCCAGCGCTTTTTCCCCCTTTTTGGTGCCTAAGCATAACACCCTTAAAATCCCATACAAAGCCTGCTTCAACCAGAGGAGTATTAAGTGGAAAGCAACTACTCACCAAGATTAGTTGAAGAAATGAAGTCTGTATATCTTGATCAAGGCCATTATAGCACTGGCTCAGTCCACCATGGAGTTCTCATACAAAAAGGAGAAGACAAGTGCCCACAGAAAAAGGATGTAAGGGAGGAGGAGAGCATTCTCTTGGAAGATGAGGTCCTTCTTAGGCTACTGGGCATCGGGTCCGGTAAGTTAATGGGGGAATTTCTGACTAGCTTGTTCCAATCTCTGGAAAAAAACCTTGAAGGATGCCAAGTGACAGATGTAGACCTATTGGTGTCTGTCAATCATAGGCTGCAGCCTGAACATCTAATTTATGCAGAGTAAGAATTCTTTATACAGAGATCAAACCCTTCAGTCCTGAGGTTTTCTTCCACAGTCTTCCACTGCAGTGACTTCTTTATCACAAGGTGCTTGGTTCATTAGCATGATCCTTCATGGAAGGTTTGTAAGAGAGCTCTTCAGTTGACCCTTTTGGTCAAGTGATGTCAAAATGTGGATCTGATGAAGCATCAATTCTGCATCTCTCCAACCTGTGAAATACATCTGTCATGGGAGGAATATTCAGAATCTCTCCTTAGGTACTCCCTTCCACCATCCCTCTTCCTTGGTGACAACGGGCAAACAGCTCGAGGTGCATGGCCATCGCCAGAATTCTCCTTGCATACAAGTGTACTGGAAATGACAGCAGTCCTTCTGACACTTCAAGTCTTCCAAGACTCCTTTCTGACAAAAGTTCTGACCATGCAAACAGACAAGCATGGCAGGTCATAGTACTACTTAGATCCAAATCCTTCAGGAACGATGCAAAACTGTTTCCTTGTCTCCCAAATCACTGGAGTAAAATGTATCTAAAGTTATCCTTGCTGCTAGGTGACTACCCAACTGCATTAATTGTTTTTATGTTATGCATGATAAGCCTTTAAGCTGTGTTTCTAAGACTCATTCTACCATGGCTACCTCAGTAGCTTTCTTTAGAAATGCAGCTTTTCATGACATCTGTGCAGCTGCTACAAGATCATCACTAATAATTTTTCAAAACACTGTAAGACAGATCTACATCAAAATCTACTTGGGTTCAACATCATCAATGGTACAGTTACCTATGGGTCCACCCAATAGAAAAAGCTGGTGACTCTGTTCTCTGAGTTTGTACAGCATGAAACCCACTCTTTATCATTATAAAATTATGTACTTAATGTAATAATAAATTTCAGTGGGCGAAATCCTCTGTAATGACCCTTCCCACTTTCTCCCACTTTGGCCAAGATGGTCTCAAGTAAATTTTTTTTAACATTTTTATTAAGCATGACATTTTTAAAGTCACATATGTACATATACAGTAGTAGAAAATAAAACAAGCCGTAACATTTCCTTTATTTTTGTACAGTATAAATTTTAACAAATTTCACCCACTCCAACATTACATAAATTGCTCAGTTTCTGCCTTCCCTTAAATTTCACTCCTCCTCCTCCTCCTGTACACTATTCAGCATTTATTACTCCCACAAACTCAGGTTCTCTTATAAGGTTTATTTGACATTTCCACTCAGTAACTTGTAGTACGAAACTGGAAATGGATTAGAAGTTACTTAGGTTCATAGGTATGTAACTAGGTTATCGGCCCTAGGACCTAGATAGGCCTAGCCAAATGAGGTTCCCTGGCTTTCGCCACACAAGAAAATTATTTTCCTGTGTCCCTGTCGAGCAGAGCCACAGCAGTGATCCCCGGGGTGAATTTCCTATTACCCATCCAATCGCCAAGATTTCTCTTAACCCAACAATACGTTTTACTTGCACATTTGTGCATTAATTTATTTGTTACATAACTAGTGGGTTCATGTCACCTATCTATGCCAACGTCTACATTTCTTGGTTCAATGGAAATCCATTCTGAACAATCCTGTAAAAATAGATTTTGGAGTCTAAGATGCATTGGTGATTGTTTTTAGCATGTTTTCAATAAATAATTTTAACCAGTCAAATTCCTGTGCATCTGATAATATTTTGTTTGCTTACTGGACAGATAAGCATATTACTGACATTCTGAGTTCAAAACCTGAGAAAGGCATTCCACAATTAAATTAGCTGCCTGGCTGAGGTAAACGCAAGCAAACTATGTCATGCATTTCGACCTCAGTAGGGCAAGTAGACTTTCTATCACAGCTGCATTCACTGTTAAAAAACAAAGGCTAGCCTGATGGGATGTACCAATCAGCTGACACTTGTATGAAGAATATATTAACAACTGTAAAAGCAAAAAAAAAAAAATGCAAGACGAATTATAGAAAACACACAACTGCTCCAAGTTGTATTAAAAATAGCATTACTCCAACTTCTCAACAGTTAAACTTGAGAGAAAATTGCAGTAGTAATGTAGACATCTGGTTTCAAACTAATGAAAGTAATAAGTTTTTTCCATTGAAATTCATTATATTCACCTGTATTATTAGAAAACAGCATTACTGAGCCTATAAACATATCTGAGGCTGTGTTGTGAAAAAAATGGATAATTAACACTCAGTAAACTAGTCAAGCTACTTCATTAAATTACAGAATTGTTTACCCGAAAAGCTACACTGTGCTGCTTACAGCTGCTGGAATATTTAACAAGCTGTAAAGGTTCTATTTGGTGGGTAAAACAAGCTATATCTTTTAAGAAGGCCAATTTTAAGTGAGTAGTTCAATATATATTTAGTTGACAAAGTATTTTTTTTTCATTTCAGTTACTGACTTTAACAGTGCAATATTTTAGAATATCCAACAGTTAGTGACAATTAGGGTTAGGGTTAGCACCTAACCCACTTTACATAGGACAGTCCCTATTTGGGCATTTGCATCCTGCAAAACAAACTTGAAAATGTTAAATATCCTGAGCTTTTAGGACAAAAAAATATTCTTAAGAATCCTTGAATAATCACATAAAACAATTAATTATTCTTGTATCTGAAACACCTTAACATCCTATGAAACATAAATAACTGAAATTCTACAACACCACAGTTTCATTTTGGCAAAAAAAAATACAGATCTTTGCACTGGTTATGGGTATAGTTTGTCCTTCAAAATCCTTTGTTTCCATAAAAAAAAGTTTCCACTTTGAACATTTAAAAAGGTGACCATCATAATGACAATCACCTAAAAATATTTTTAAAAATTAAATATCGATTCTGATTTGAACAAATTAACAACCAGTTACCTACAATACTATTAACTTTCAGACATCTTCCTACAATAAAATGCAAATCAGCAGAAATACACAAACAGCTTAAAACCAGACTATTACAGAACTACAAAAAAAATAAATAAATAAAAAATACCCCCTACTAAAACACTTTTTTGGATATACATCAGAATACTACAACAATATACAGGAAATTGAAAGTCAACAATGCAAAATATCCATTAAAACATTAAAAAATACTGCTGTGGAAGAGGGCAAGTTCCCTAACCCCCCTGTCTCAAAATCTAGTAATTCCAGCATTATGCATCCTTAGGAGAAGGAGAAACTTCTTCACCTCATATTTCTGAGAACTCTGATTAACACTGGCTATTCTTTTATTACACTTGGAGTCAATAAACCTAAGCGAGAAAGTTGGTACACTGAAACCCATGCAATCCTTTGAGTCTTCACCAGCAAGTTCTAGTCATTAAAACAGAACATGTTAAATCACTGAAGTATGCAGGTGACAATCTGCCTAACAAAGAAAATTACACAGTACGATATGAACATTTTTTTACTAAAACATTTCTGTTGTAAAGCTCATAACATCTGCTGCCTATTGTTTAAAAAAGATTTGAAGGGAGGATATTTTAAACGGGTAATACTTGAAAGGAATTATATAATAATGGCTCAATATTATTCAAGAACGTGCACACTAACTGGACACCCAGTCAGCATGCCCATTGTAAAAAGAACATATCCCAACAGAAGAGAGTACAGACACTGAAAAATTCCTAAGCAGCCAGACCCTTCTACTGACACATGCTCAGTTTTACATTCCAAACGCTCATTAGTACTGTTGCCCCGATAACGGAAAAGTACCGAATATTTTGCAAATCAAGGGGCAAAATATATATAAAAAATCAGGTACATTCTGCAAAAATTCTGCAGATTTGAAATGTACATTAGTTACTGGTACTACAGTCAATCATAGAACCAGCAACCATACTGTTCAGCTAGGCAGACTTTCACTAGCAAGGGGCAGATTAAGTCAATAATGTCAGAAGTTTCACACTTTTCATTAAAAAAGTAAGACAGAAACTCCATCATGAAGATATCTTCTCTGTTGTTTCCTTTACACTGCACAGATGTACTATGCAAGCACGCATGTACACAAGCACAGTATATCAGAATGAAAAGGAGGAAGAGGAAGAAGACTAAACTCCTGTTACACAAATACAGCATTTAAGAAACGTAAGCAGTTTCCTTCTTAAAATAATGTCAGTGTGTAATGGCATTTACCCACTCCTGGTTGTGGGCATCACAAGCTTTACTTACCCACAGTTGTGCTTCACCATCATCATCAGACCACATCAACTGTGGTTAAATCCTATGTTACTCATACCCAGTTGTGGGTTATTGCTAAAATACTGCTCTTGTGGATGGGACCTGTCCAAAAACTCTCCTTGCTGGTCCAGTGGCATTGACAACCACATGGAATGTGTGTGGAGGGCAGGGGGGGGGGTCCTCTGTTCAATCCCCAGACAAGGGTCAGAGTTTTCCTTTCCTGCTGCATTGTTAATACAACACTAGGTTTGTGGCTTGTACTGCACTAGATGCTCATGTGTTTAAAAATCACCTTCATGGTAGTTTATTAGCTGACATGAGCTATTGCTGTTGGAGGAAAGTGGGTACCCAACTCTCCAGAGACTCTCTTTGTTGGTCTAGTGGAAGTGACAACCACATGGAATACTGGTGCAGTGCAGGATTCAATTATTAGATAAGGGTCCCAGTTTTCCCTTCCTGTTGAGTTATCATATTTAAGGAGCTTTCTGTTATACTTTCACTTCTGCTTATTGTTCCCTCCCCAAAAGCTGGCAGCAATGTCACAAGGGTCACATAAGAATTGCAGTTATGAATTAAGTGCTCTATTTAAGTAAGCATGTCTCTTTAAATGGTCCCCAAAAAAGATTTCTGAAAATTCATTATGTTGAATGAGATATAACTGAGTAACTATTTAAATTTCTAATTGATTTTTTTTATTTAAAAATAATGAAAATAGCTCTGCCTACATCACAAAGATCTAACTGAAAACTGTTTTTAAGGCATTTTTTCTCTTTGTTGCTGCTAAAAAACACTTTTCTCCTTCACCCTAGAGTCTAGGGATTAATCATCATCCGAGCAGCCATCATGGTTTTCAACTTGCTCTTAGTCCTGTTATTCCATGATATCCTGGATGAGTGAGTCTTTAACAATACTGTCTCAATGACACATGCACACGTCTAATCATATGCCTATTCCAAGCCACAGCATGTGGACATATGCTTGGTGGGCTGCTCATCCCCAGCCCAATGCAATGCCTTCTGCTGCACCAGACAGTCTCCTATGAGTGTTGGTGTAACAGAGTCAAGTTCTCTCCCTCTTATCATGATGGGCAAATCCACACTGGCTGCTAACTTCACTATCCTCCTCTTGTGTTCAGGTCATTAATCAACCCTGAGTCTCCAGCTTCACAGTTACGGATTTCTATCTCTGCACAACAGAGACAGCTTAATGATGAATGCTTTGACTCAAAACACAAAGGCAAACTGTGTGATCGATAAACAGAGCATTTGTGTTCCCCAGTACAAAGTTTGTAACTTGTTTCCTTCATTAGTATTCCATTCCTGGCTTACAGTTTTAATGACTAGTTTTGCACAATGCCCTTAGCTGAAAAACTAGTTTTTCTGGACTATGCAGGCTAAAAAGGCATCACAAGTTCAAAAACAGTAAGCAAAAAAATTCAGGCACATATAAACAACATTTCATGTAAGTCAGCATGTCCTGAAACTTGGTTGAGGGTAAGCTGGGAACTGCTACTTCTCTGGTACACGGGTTAATATACAATGGGCAGAGCAGGAGGACCTGGGGCTTCATAAGTTCATGCTGTAAGGGAACAGCATTGATCACATTCGTTAGCAAAGCAACACACAAAAAAAAATTAAAACTAACACTGCATTAAGAATGGACAGAACAATTTTAAATTCTCATCACATGACAGTTCAAAAAGGCTTGAGATGGGTATACAGATGGTTTCATTAGAAACATACTTCGGCAGCAATTCACATTAACCCAATAAATATTAAAACATAACTATCAGACTTAGTATTTTTCTCCTGTAACAGTTAAGTAGTAACTAGGTTACATCTGTTTCACTGCCTAACAATGCATTAAACTTGGGCACAAAGACATGAAAGAAAAAAGTTACTAAGTTCTCAAGTACAGCTAAGTATATATCAATAGATTCTGTATGTTATTTTAAGTTGGTGGAAGCTCTTGGCACAGATTCACAAATGTAATGGAAAATCAGTTATTATGTTTTCCCTCATGCTCCACAGAAAATTTTCATCATGGGATCCACAACCATAAGGTCAGAGTGACAGTGAAGCTTTACTAATTGGAAGGATACCTTATCAGTTCCAGAGTCTTGCAGGAAACCATGCAGCTACGGACTATAAAAGGACTGTACTTCGTGTCGAAGATATAAATATCTATCTCTCTCTCTCTCTCTGAAGAAAAAAAATGTATATATATATATATATATATATATATATATATATATATATATATATATATATATATATATATATATATATATATACACACACACACACACACACACACACACACACACACACACACACACAAATAAAGTTGGGCCACGAAATAACACTAAGAAAATATGAATGCTCTCACAGACCATAAGAGCTACTAAAGCTGTATCAAATTTTTAATAATTATATTTTTCTATAACATTAAAACGTAAGATAAGCCCAACATATTCAGAGTCTGACTGTTAGCACTAGACAATATTGGTTAATATGTAGACATCATCTTCAGGAGTGTGCACTCCGGAATCACTGCCACAGACTAATTGACAAGGTACTGACATGCCATCTCCAATGTACAGAGGAATAAAGTCCTATCAATGAGCAACCAGGGCAATGAAGCAGCTGATGGAAGAAGACAACACTGAGCTGCTGACACTGTGCATGCATCAAGGAAAATGAAGATAGTAAATGAGCCAGTTGTATACTGATGCCTGGTACAGACCGAGTATTCTAGGAAATGCAGCATAAAGCACTGGATATAAGCAATAAGCATATACAGAAGCTTGCAGGTTGAAAGAGGCATCCACTGTGGAATTTCCACTCACTCACACTACCATGGGATATGGATGTAGGGCATAGGAAAACTTGATGACTGCCTTCCATTACTGGCTGTCTACCATGGGAAAAGAATAGGCTTGTCATGTCATTGGGAGGACTAATTCTACAAGCTATGGCAAGAAAAAGGCATAATGCAGTCTATGGGGAGAAGAAGACATAACAAGACTCAAACAAACCATGCAATAATCCAGTACTGACAAGGGAGGTGTCTCTCCATGAAAAAAATGCACCCATCCTTGTTTGGATAATCCTGTGATTCACTTTAACATACCTCAAAAATTCCTGGTAACTGAACATAAATTATATATACAAAACTATGCAAATGCACATTAGCTTCATAATCTCTAAACAAATGAAAATATTGTCGTTGGCCATCTTTGAAAGTAAATATAGTTTAATAATTTAATAATCCTGATTTGCCCAGCTATAAACAAAAGACACAGCAGGTCACCCAACTCAGGACTATTCAGACGCAAGACACTACTAAAAGCCTTATAACTCATTGTTATATTATTAGCTCAAAGCAGAGGTGGGTCCAAATGATGATCATTCTGAACTCCTCTACTTGGCACACACGGGGCCAGATCTAGAGTTTCATTAAATATACTACATGTCTCTCAAATTTTGGGATGGCTGGCCTCCTTAAACATCTGGGTCTAACTACTATATGTGTAGATCTGGCACTGGATTAGTGTTAAATATGAGATGACATGATAGGTTAGATGCAAAATTTGACACTGAATAAACTCATGGAACCATTCTCATCAGTTATAAAATGCCACATAAAATAATTTCACTGTTTTCTACCCCTCCCTGTCTAAACATTTCAATTCTTTTTTGAAATGCAGTTCCATGGTTCCTGTTTCACTCAGTTTCCATCAATCATGGATTTATCTCACTGCACTTAGTCAAGACTTTTGTGTTAGGATTAGACAAAGGTTCCAATACTGGGAACACTTGGCCATCAAAAACTATGCATTAACCTGTAAAAATTTAAGGAAGGAAAGGGGAACCTTCTCACACTCAGGCTTTAGCTATTTTCAGCAGTGGGCTTTCTACACAGATAAAGACATACCATGCATGATTCTTAGTCTGTATTTGGTATGATTCTTCAGATGCTAAAAATGGCAGCACAATAAAATTGCAATCTCTTTTGTACAAAACCATCAAAAACTCTTGATGGTAATCCATATGGCACTGTGTATAATCCATAAAACTCTGTCTGAGATGTGGGAGAAGACCCTTGAAGAAATCACTCCAGACAAAGGCATGCACATAGCGAGGGTGACATGCTGGTAACACGTTACCTACCTGCAGAATTCATGGATAGGAATATTCTGATCATTTTTAACTTCTAGTATTCAGTTAACAAAAAAGTCCATCTTTCTCCACTATACCAGAGCTGTAAAGAAATGCAAGGGGAAAATAGTGATAAAAAGTGACACTGCCCTTTACATTTAGGCAGGAGCTGCAAAACTTACTTCAGTGGTCAAGGCTAGGATGAAAGACATTAACCTGGACAATATTTCTTACTTAGGAATATAACCCTAATGCATGGCAGACGATACAATAGTCAGCTCTTACATCTCATAACACCAGCTGCTTAAAAGTTATTACTAAGAAATGACCCACCACCATAACCAATTAAAACAGCACTATCTTAATGGCTTTCCAGATCTTCTTCTTCTTCTTTCGGCTTTTCCCGGTTAGGGGTCGCCACAGCGGATCACCTGTCAGCTCATGATTGGCAGTGGAGTTTTACAGTGTCGAGTTGCCAGCCCGGCACCCAACCTTCCACAGAAGGCACACACACACATGCACTCACACCTAGGGCCAATTTAGAGTGTTCAATCCACCTGCAGCATGTCTTTGGGATGTGGGAGGAAACCGGAGCACCCGGAGGAAACCCAAGCGACCACATAAAATCAATTATTCCTGTACAACCCTCTATGGGATGCATACAGAAAATGGACACAGATTCACTAATACAAAATCGAGAAAATAACTACAGTACCAGTATCACTGGATGAAGGTAATAAGAACTTATTAAGCAAGTGTGTGTAAAATGCAAGTTACATTTAGAAATAAAGCATTAAAGTTATGGGTAATCACAAAAACAAACAGCTGCAAGAAGTTCCATTTTCAGTAATCTCTAGGACTTGTGCTACAGGTATTAGGATTTTCAGTATTAGGACTGCAGCTACTCAGCAAATGAATGTTTAACAGGCTGCCAGACACCTCCCACCTTCCCTTCATGTACAGAAGAGCAAAAGAAACCAAGGAAAGGAAAAAAGTAAAATGAGAATGAAGAGAAGACAGGAATGAGTAAAAAAAAAGGAGGGTAATGGAGGCAAGGTACCCTACTGCAAATGGGTCTTATTTTTATAAATCATAATTTTAAGTACACTTTACCTTATCGGGCAAAAAAATATCTTTTCTCAGTAAGTAGAGGACAGAGTCCCTATTTAATTGCCTACATGGCCACTGACATGAGAACCACACTCTGAAAGCAACAGCTCCAAAAGAAAGGATGGACTTCAAAATGATGTCTAGATTATTCACTCATTAATGTGTTCAGGGAATACCAAGTTGCTGATGCATAAATGTCATCTAAAAAGGCATTATAAAAAAACTGAGAAAGTAGGGATTTTTAGAGTAGTAGAGTTTTAGGGGCTGCATGCATCTCTTACTAAAATGCAATGCAGTTAACTATATATCTGGAAAGGATGTGCTTGTCAGCCTTCTTGCCCATCCTGAATTTGGCAAAGGAAACGAAAAATTATAATCCTGTTTAAGAACATCCACAATTAGAATACTCTGAGAAGAAGACATGCAAACTACCCAGTTCAGTGGCACAGAGGAATGGAAACCTGACTGCACAAACTCAGATATCTCGTATTTAAATTTAATTACCACCCCATTCACTTTAGGGGACATGGGAATGAGCATCAGTTATCAGCCTGCCATTCTGGAAGGGACAGCAGAGGTTTCTGCCAATGATGACCAGTGGGGTAATGCTGTGATCAACGCAGATAATAAGTTTGGCATCAGAGAACTGAAGCTGACTGACTGACACTATATGCGGTGATGTATAAGATATTGGGAAGCTTCATCCAGTTAGGGATGCCTTCCTCTAACCACTACAAAGAATTCTTCTAGACTGCCGTGAAGATGGTGCCATGCTGTAACATCCTGATTTGCTCTCTGGTGTCCTCCTTGGCTGCTGACACTGTCAATTTCTCTTCCATTGCCTTCACTAGAGATACCCTTGGTTTGAAGGGACAAGCCAGACAGGTGTCATGGAGAGGCTAGAGTGGAAAAGTGAAGAAGAACTCCAAGACACAGCTGAGGGCTAACAGCTATGGGGGCAACACAAACATAAGAAATAAATAAGTAGGAGAAGAAGAAGACAGGCAAATTGTTGCAAATGTAGACATAAAGAATGAGTTAGTCCTTCTCCTTACACTAAACCATGTCAGGAAGTTTAACAGAAAGTACCTGTAACACCAAGATTCTCTGACAGAGTAACTGCCACTGATGGACTTCCAAGATGGCTTCACACTAAGAAACGGCTTAAGGTCAGCTCTGTCAGTTTGAAAACACAGTGATTTGTCTTTTGGGGTAAATTTCAATTACTAGCTAGCAAGTGCATTGCCTGGATGGCAGCAAAGAAGAAATTTAGGGAACTTGAAAGAAAACTGACTACAAAAGATGAAGAGAAAACACTGGCTGGGAAGAATCCTACAGCTGTTCAGCAAAAAAGCAGTACAAGCTCCAGCTCTGGTGCAAGACATGACTTTCAGTAATCTGGAGGAAAAAAATAAGTCAAATGTGCTAAGAGCTGATTCATATAAATGAATCACTGAAGGAGTATATCAACTCAAATAAGAAAATCTGGAAAAAATGAAAGAAGCTTTAAACAGATATTCAGATGAGCTGATAAAACTAAAATTCAGAGGTTGACTGAGTATGAGACTGCTCAAGAAGTAGTGTTTCAAAAATTGGTAGAATTAGCGGACACAGCATGTGAGGAAAACCTGAGATTTTCTGCTATAGCAGACAAACTGGCAGGAGCAAACAAATTAATTTTATGAAAGCACAAATAAGCAACTGGACTGGTATTCCACAGCAGGAGCTGTTAATTGAAAGTGAACACTGTGTGTATGCTCCAAACGTGGAGATCATAAAGCAGCCAAGACCTCTAATAGCAAAGATACAATCCTACTAGCAGAAAGAGTTGATTCTGATAAAACTGTGGCAGAAGGTTGGAAACTGTAAAGTGCAGAAAATTATTACTCACTGTACACTAGGGCAGAACAGGAGTAAACTTACTCCAGCAGTCAGGGAATATTAACAGGCAGGTGTGAGACTCAAGCTGGTGTATGCAACTATCTTAAGAATATTTTTCCTGGAAGATTGAATTAGTTTTTGATGCAGAACATGCTAAGGAGGAAATGCAAAAGTTTGTTCAACAAAAGTGAACTATCAAACAGAAGGGGGACTCGGATTCTTATTCTTCTGATAATAAACGTCATAGAGAGACTTTCTAATGAAACATTTTCCAATGTTCCAAAGAAAAATGCTTGCGAAGCAGAGAAACGCAGAAGAGTTGTCTAGAAGAAGCAGGAGTATGTTGGAAATGAACCAGAGACTGGAGTTGGGAGATGGAGATTAACAGGAAGAAAACCAGCAACTCAGGCATTAATGAATAAATGTGGGATTACAAAGCATTAATCACATTCATGGAATACAGCTGAACAAGAAAAAAGTGGCAGCAAGTAAATAAAAGAAGGTTGAATGTAATGAAAAGCTTTTCTTTAGCAAATAAATGTTCACAGTGCAACATGATAAGCTTGTAGCTGAAGGCAACTGTGTATATGGTTCTCATGCTTCTATGGAGACAAGATGATATGACTGCAATAAAAACAAACAAAAACATTTTTTTCTTTCAATGGGTCAAAGATAATGTTTTCTGAAAGCATTCAAGTTGTTTTCTACACCTGGGAGAGACATAAAGATAACACAAAAACAGAAACCACTTGGTATAAGTAGACGCACAAGCTGTATCATGCATCTTGGCGTGAATAACCTTAATTATAGGTCAATTAAATCCTGTCAGTGTAGCTGTCAATTTGGGACAATTGTTCCTACTGGAAGGATTACACTTCATTATTTGAAGATGATACAGATTTGTGTGTTTGTATTAAGTTAATAGGTTATGGTGGTATTCGGGGGGGGGGGTTGTTTGGTGGTTTCACTGAAACGAAAAGTCTTATAAGATGTGACGTTGGATCAAATGGATATACCAAGAAACAGCAGTATAAAAGACCAACCTGTCAAACATTAGTATATGCATGTAACATAAAAGCTGAAACTAGACATTTAAAGAAAATGCTATTATACATTATAAGGTGGGAATAATAACTTCTTATCATAGCAGCACTACCCTCCATATTACCACTGAATGTGAATGGTCTCACAGGTATATATAAAAAATAAAGAGTAGTAAACTATATTGAGAATTGCAAAGTATGAATAGCTATGGTATACAACACATATTTACGAACAGGGGAGTACTTATATTAACTGGAAGAGGAGCTCCAACTGTGATAGTACAGGATAAAAACATAATAATGGTAGATCTGTAGTACTAAGGGGATACTGGCAAGGGAGGAGGATTACACTGGCATGTAATTATATTCCACCAAAAAGCACTACAATAGAGCTTAAGAAAATCTTGGGAAGATGTCATCAGCTTTCTGCTGGGAATATTAATTATAGGTGGAGACTGGAGTTTGATTTGCAACAGTGAGAAAGTTACAAGGGGAGCCTAGAAGGGAAAATATAACAAAAGAGGGTAGATTTTTGAAATGTATGAAATATCTGGTATGGAAGATGTGAATTCAGTAGTACGGGCTCAGAGAGAATGTACATATTATTCTCCAAGGTACAAAAACTGGGACAGGCTAGACAGAAACTGTATTTCCCAGGAACGTGCATTTAATTGAAAGTCTTATTGCATATCCAATAACTATTTCAGATCCTGCAACAATAGCAGATAAAATAAAAAAATGAGACACTGGAGCTTCTCCACCTATCTATTAAGCAGAGACAATTTTATGGAATGGGTAGTGGTAATTACTTGGGAGTTATTAGGGATAACCTATTTTTTCAGTAAATATAAGGAGTGGGATAAAATGAGAGTGGAGTTTAAAAATAGTGTAGAAATAAAAGAAAAAGAAATATGTTTAGGAAGTAAAAATAGTTATTTAGAGGGACAGACAAAGGTTAATGTATTGCACTACAGGGGAATCTCACAGAAAAGAGGAGACATAACTGCAGACTGCTAAAGAGAAAATAAAGGACTATTTGGTAAATATGCATGAGTTCAGAAAGATTGCTGTAAAGTGACTGCTTTTTTCTATTAAAAATCCACAGCAGAAAACTTTTAGCACAATAACTCAAGCAACAGAAAGCAGAAAGGGCTATGTCAAGCTTAGGGAGCCTACAACAAGGAAATAACTACAGAACCTGTACAAGTATTAGAAATATTTTGGAAGTGTTATGAAAATCTGTATAAAGCAGAGAACTGCGGAAATCAAGAAAAAGTATAATTATGGAAGAATTAAATATGCCAGGTTAGAAGCAGATGAAACTTAGCAGTTAGGATAGGAGGAGATGAGATAAAAATGGTGATATATATATAATCAATCTATAAGAAAGTCTCCAGAAATAGATGGTATTACTGTGGAAGTTTGGAAGCTAGGAGGAAAAAAAGTGATAACGATCTGGAAGGTTTTGTTCAACAGTATTTTAGAAGGATAAGCACCAACATCCTGGAAGAAAGCTGTGGCAACTGTACTACCTAAAGATGTTAAAGACCCATGAGATCCAGCTTCACATAGATCCATTTCAATTCTGAACCATGATTATAAAGTCAGCATTGACAGATATGGATTAATGTGGCTTTGTGGATGGGAGGCCAACATATGACAACATTAATTGACCAATGATGATCCAGAGAGAAGCAGAATGTAAGAAAATACCATTAGTGATGTTGGTGGGTCTTAATACAGAGAAAGCATTTGACAGATTAAGCTGGGATTTTATGAGTACGGCAATGGCAATTTGCTTTCCCTGACATAAGAATAAGGATAATTAGGAAGATATACAGTGGATATAAAAAGTTTACACACCCCTGTTAAAATGCCAGGTTTTTATGATATAAATAAAGAGACAACAATAAATCATTTCAAAACTTTTCCCACCTATAATGTGACAATAACCTGTACAATTCAACTGAAAAACAAACAAATCTGTTACAGGAAAAATATAAAAAAAACATACAATACGCTGGTTGCATAAGTGTGCACACCCTTAAACTAATACTTTGTTGTGTGTGCACACCTTTAAACTAATAATTTCTTGAAGCACATTTTGATTTAATTACAGCATTCAGTCTTCTTGGGTAGGAGTCTATCAGCATGTCACATCTTGACTTGGCAATATTTGCCCACTCTTCCTTGCAAAAGTGCTCCAAATCTGTTAGACTGTGAGGGCATCTCTTGTGCACAGCCCTCTTCAGGTCACCACACAGATTTTCTATTGGACTTAGGTGAGGACTCTGGCTGGGCCATTCTAAAACTTTAATTTTCTTCTGGTGAAGCCATTCTTTTGTTGATTTGGATGTATGCTTGGGGTCACTGTCATGTTGAAAGGTGAAATTCGTCGTCATAGGTTCATAGGTAGGTACTAGGCTATCGGCTCAAGGGCCTAAGTAAGCCTAGCCAACAAGGTTCCCTGGCTTACGCCACCCAAGAAAGTTAATTTCCTGTGCCCCTGTGGAGCAGAGCTACAGAAGTGATCCCCGGGGTGCATTTCCTATTTCCCATCCACTCATCAAGATTTTTCTTGAAGACTGCTAATGAGGAACTTTGCTTGACATAGATGGGTAAGCTTGTTCCAGAGTATAGGAAGTCCCTGGGACAGGAATCTATCCCTCCAGCATGTCCTGTTTATTGTGGTGACAAGGTTTAGATCCCTTGAGCATGTAGCTCGGAGGGATTGGGATTTCTTAAGGTGTAGCATGCCCAACAGCTCTGGGTTTAACATAGCTTTATATGTTAGGCAGAGATCTCCTCGGAGTAGACAATATGTTACAGAGTAAAGCTGGAGTTTTTTTGAGATGGCCAGTGTATGGCTTCTGTTTGAGGCCAGTAATCCTCTTTGTGAGGTACTTCTGTGGCCTTTCCAGCTGCTGCAGATGTCTTGTAAGGTACATTCTAAAAGAGGCGTTGTACTCTATAATGGGTCTAATGAGTGCCGAGTAGAGGGGAACAATGACCTCTTTTTTCCTGGATGGGAACCCTTTTGTGATGAGGTGTGCCACATAAAAGGATTTCCTGACTACTGTGGCAATGTGATTATCAAAGGAGAGACTACTGTCCACCTGGGTCCCAAGGTCTCTTATCACACATTCGGCGTTAAGTAAACTGCCGTTTATGTGGTAGTTCATGGGTACAGAGTTTTTAACCAAAGGGGATGACAATGCACTTTTTGGCACTGAGCTTGAGGCCATGCCTCTGACACCAGGCATCTGTCTCAGTGAGGCCCTTCTGTAGGATGTCCACATCACTTGGGGACTCGACTATGGCTCCAAGTTTGCAGTCATCTGCGAACTTCGTTAGCCAGAGGCCTTCTGTGTTATCCTGTACTTCAGAGAAGTAGATACCAAACAGGAGAGGTCCCAAGACTGAACCCTGTGGTACTCTACTTGTCACTGGCTTGAAGTCAGACTTGGAGCCTGCAACTTTTACAGTGTGGGTTCTGTCAGTGAACCAGTTGGCAACCCATCTTGTGACACAGGGATTTGCACCTAGTTTAGTGAGTTTAGCTATAATTCCAGAATGGGGGATGATGTCAAAAGCCTTGGCGAGGTCAAGATAGGCTGTGTGAACCACCTTAGCATTGTCTAAAGATTTGGTGACTGCCTCAAAGAAGTCGATCAGGTTCAGAAGGCAGGATCTACCTTTCACAAACCCAAACTGGGTGGGGTCCAGAGTTTGGAGGTTACCAATGTCTGAGTTCCATGATGATACGTTCCATGGCCTTGCAGACCAGGCTCATCAGGCTAATAGGGAGATAGTTCCCAGGATCAGTGGTGGCTCCCCCTTTGTGGAGTGGGGTAACTGTTGCTGTGTGCCATTCAGTGGGCACAAAGCCTGACGTGAGACTATGATTGAACATGGTGCTTAGGTGGGTAGCCAGCTCATTCTGAAGTTTGTGTAAAATGAAGCCTGGGATGTTGTCCGCTCCCATGGATGCTGTGATTTTGGTTTTAGAGAGTGCAGATTTTACCTACATAGATGTAATTACAGGGACTCTGCATTCTTCCTGTATAGATATGGGCCCTTTAGGGGAGTGAGAGGGGGGTAAAGTTAGCACTGAACATGGCTGCCAAGATGTTGGCAATAGAATGCCTTGTGGTTGCCCTTAGAATCAGTGGCAATTTTGTTTTTGTAGCTAGCTTTGGAGGATCTTATAAGGGATCTCAGCTTCTTACTGAGGCTGACCAGGCAGCTCCTCCACTTATGGGATTGTACTCTCTTTTGCAATAGTGTCTTCCTTCTGTTATAGAGTTTGTTTATGGCAGGGGACCACCAGATTGGCTTCCTTTTTTTGGAGGATAGCGTCTTGATTCTGTTTGGGATAGCACGATCCATGCACTCGTGTAAGTGCGTATAGAGTGCATTTGTGTAGGATTCAGCAGTCGTAACTGTACTGTCCATCTGCATGGGTGTCATGAAGTTCACCACTTCTGTCTTAAGGAGCAAGAAGTTGGCTTTGGAGAAATTTTTTACTGCGGTTTCCTTAATGGTGGGTGGGGACGGGATGCGGATATCTAGGGTGATTAGCTTATGGTCGGATCTGACCGAGGGGTTGATTTCAGGTGTAGAACACCGGTGACTCATGTTGGTAATGACTAGGTCTAGGATATTGTTGCCCCTGGTGGGGGTGTGGATAAGTTGATCCAGGGCATTGGAATTTATGAATTCCAGAAAGCGTTGAGCGAAGGAGTTGGTACATGAGTAGTTTTCCCAGTTAATAGTGGGGTATTTAAAATCACCCATTATTAGGGTGTTTGGTTGAACCCTAATATTTTCCAGTATATCAAGAAAAGAGGAGTGGGAATCCTGGGGCATGGTGGGGACCTGTACCAAGCTACAATTTGGATTTCAGTTTTGCCCAGAGTTAGTTGCACTTGGATAACCTCGGATGCATTATGCTGCGCAACTAGTCTGGAGATGTGTGTTTATCCTTAATGAATATGGACACACCTCTGCCTTTGGTGTTCTGGTCCAGGTTAGAGGGCCGAAAACTGTGGTATGAGTTATAGCCTGGTAATGCAGGGGTGCTCTCTAGAGCCTTGAACCAGGTTCTCAGTCACTGCACAGATATCGATGTTCTCCATTTTAAGGAGTGCCTCGAGTGAGTGTATTTTGAGATTTAGACTTCTAGCATTGAGTAGCATTACCCTCAGTTTTTGCTTGCCTGTTCCTGTTACGGTGGTGAATTTGTCAATTGAACCTTGCCAAAAAAGGCACTATAGGGGTGGCAAGAGCCTTAGCTAGTATCCGGAATCCCAGGGCCAATAGGTGCAGCCCATCTCTGACAAAGTATCTTGGTCTATCGACCATGTCATCCCAGGCAGACAGATACTGGATCCCCTTAGAATGACACCAGAAGCTTAGTCAATTGTTGAAGTCAATCATTTTGTCCTTGTACTACTGTATCATTCTGGGTGATGGCAGGATGCTACTCTGGGCTAGGGTCATACTTGCCTGGGCTACAAGATCAGAGAGCTCTTCCATGTCTCTTTTCATGTAGTCCAGGGAGGTATGTCTCAGGTCATTCACACCAACATGGACAATGACAGAGTCATATTTGTACTTGTTGTGAACCGACCTAAGTGCGTGGGTTACGTGTCGGATCCTGGCACACCCGACATGCAGCTGACAGTAACCTTCTCTTTGTTTAGTCTGGTGAGTGGGACATCAGTGTGCCTGACTATAGAGCCACCTATGACTAATTTGTTGAGTATGTTGGTTTGCCTTTTGGGCTGTGGTTTATTGGCACACTGAGTCTGTGGGCTATGTGTCATTTGGGTTGTGTTGGGGGGGGTGGAGGTTGCTTGCGTTTCTGCTTTGGAGGTCTCTGTTGCTTTAGCAGATTATTATTGAGAGCCTCTGCAAATGTTTTTGTGTTTCTCTGTGTGGATTTTGTTGGCGTAGGTTTAGTGGGACTATGTGATGAATGTGGTGTGGTGCAAGTGTTTACCTTCTCTTCTTGACTGTCAAGTTCAGTCTTGGTTGGAGAGAGTTTTAACTCCAGTTTGGCTAGATAAGTTGTAGTGTTGCGTGGTAGGAGGAGAGGGATGTCTGTGTACATGAGGCAATTGCTACATTGCCTCAAGATGCCCAGATTCATCAGATAGACAGGAGAGAACACTGGGAGCTGACCCTTGGACATGCCTGAATAAAAAACTACTTTCTTCTAGACAAGTGAGGAGATGCCTGAAGGTTTTGGGTCAAATGTGACTGATATTGTAACTGTTGATAATTCCCTCCACCTTGACTAAAGCTCCAGTTCCAGATGAAGAAAAGCAACCCCAAAGCATGATACTGCCACCACCATGTTTCAGCGAGGGGATGGTGTTCATTTGGTGATGCAAAGTGCTGTTTTTGCGCCAAACGTACCTTTTGGAATTGTGGCCAAAAAGTTCAGCCTTGGCCTCATCCTACTATAACACATTTTACCACATGCTTTTGGGAGACATGATGTATTGCTTTGCAAATTTTAGCCGGGCCGGGATGTTTTTCAGTGTAAGAAAAGGCTTCCATCTTGCAACCTTACCCCATAGTCCAGACATATGGAGAATACAGGAGATTGTTGTCACATGTCGTACACAACCAGTACATGCCAGCAGAAATTCCTGCAGCTCCTTCAATGTTGCTGTAGGTCTATTGGCAGCCTCCCTGACCAGTTTTTGTCTTGTCTTTTCATCAATTTTGGAGGGATGTCCAGTTCTTTGCAACGTTTGTTGTCCCATATTTTCTCCACTTTTTGATGACTGTCTTCACTGTGTTCCATGGTATATCCAATGCTGAGGAAAGTTTTTATACCCTTCTCCTGACTGAAACCTTTCAACAATGAGATCCCTTTGATGCTTTGTAAACTCTCTGTGAACCACGGCTTTTGCTGTGGCAGACAACTGAGTAAATGTCAGGAAAATCCTACTAGGACAGCTGAACTTTACTTGGGGTTAATCAGAGTCTCTTTAGTTGATGGCAGGTGGGCACCCAAAGGTGTGGACACTTATGCAACCAGCGTATTGTACATTTTTTTATTTTTCCCCTAACAGATTTGCTTGTTTTTCAATTGAATTATACAGGTTATAGGTTACATTAAAAGTGGGAAAAAAATTTGAAATGATTTATTGTGGACTCATTTTTTTATATGACAAAAACCTGGCATTTTTAACAAGGGTGTGTAAACTTTTTATATCCACTGTATGAAGGATTGGAGGCAAAAATTAAAAGGGATGGGGAGTTCCTCTCTAATAAGATCGGTTTGAACAGAGGAACCAGGCAGGGGTATCATCTTCCCCATGTTACTTGTATTATATTTAAAACCAGTGGCAAAGAAAATAAGGGACTCATAAATTCAAGTATATAATTGGTATGATACTCAAGAAATGTTGGTTTTATTTGGAGATGATATTATTTTGTACCAGAAAAGGACATTTCAGTGTTGTGGAACATTCTAAGACAGTTTCAAGTCTTTTTATGATGCAAAATTAATGAAGATAAAACAAAGGCAATAGTTGTAAACTATGTAGCCACACATGCATTTTTCAGTAATACCCATATTTATGGGGACATGAGAAAATGAAGTACTTAGGAGCATGAGTTAAAAAGAATTCTATTATAGTAGCTAATGATATGTGGGAAGAAACTAAACAAAAGATGGTACTGAAACTGAGAAACTGGCAGCTCTGTTTTATGGATATGGATAGCAAGATAAAAGATGAAAATGTTTTTAGTCCCTTTAGTTGTATACACAGGTCGGGTAGATTTTTATCAACCACAGGAAAAGTTGTAATTAATAAAGAGTTGAAGGATTTTATCTGGGAGAGGAAGAGTGCAAGAATAAAGTGGGATAAGTTGATCCTTCCAATAGAGCAATGTGGTTTGGGATTACCTAATTTGAAGGGATATTGCAGAGCTACACAGTTAAGGCTCCTATACATAGCACAGGCAGAAAATAATTCAAAGTGGAAAGGGATAATGATGAAACAGGGGGGAAGCTCAAGAAATAAGGAGAGACTGTAATTTTGAATGCAGATCCTTAAAGAGAATAGTAACAGCCATACAAAATATTATATTCATAAAGTAGCAGAAAGCATTCTGAGAACTAAGCCAACACAGGAATGGAGAAAAGAGATACTGCAATTAGGGGGTACACAGAATAGGCTAGAGTGGGCCGGAACTTACTGAAGAAAACTGGCAAAGGAACTAAGGTATTGAGAGCAAATAATTAAATAGTGAAAGGTAAGAGGTCAAGAATATTTCTGGACTGCAAGTCCCTACCAAAGACTAGTAGAGTATATACAAAAACCAGCACTGGTAGACATTTTAGTAGAATGTAGAACAGAAGTTGCTGCTAAAAATAATTAGTAGTCATATAAAATATTGTATAACTATAGGAATCAATCAGAGTAGGTTAGAAAGGAAGAGAGATTCATAAAGAGACAATGGGAGGATATATGTATGGCTCCCAAATACGTAACAAAGTCTATAAGATTTAGAAAGTGTTTGCAGAGGTATTTTATACCCCAAGCAGACTTGAAGAATTTTCCCTCAGATAGAGTGCAAATGATAGAGGTGTGATGGGGAAGAAAGAGGTAAGTGGGAACATATTTTCTGAGAGTGCAATGAGCTGGCAGACTTTAAAAACCCCATGCAGGCTACTCTGACAGAAATACTGGGTGAGCAAATTGGCATAACTAAGGATTTTTTTTCTTTTTTTTTTTTTTTTTTTTTTTGAGGTCTGATACAGAATCTGAATTACCTAGACATAGCAAGGCCTTGCTAAATTTAATTCTGGTGGCTGCCAAAACAGCAATTACTAGAAAATGGAAATTAAAGTCTAAACCAACCATATTAAAAGAAGTGAATATAGTTACAAAGATAAAAGAACTGGAAGTAGGACCTTTAGAAAAGGGTAGCAGAAAATTACATAAAAAATGGGAATTGTGGGAATAGTGCATGTGGAATAATGTTTTGGAGCAGGAATGATGTTTAAGACAAGGAATGAACTATGTAATATTCAACGGACGACTGCACAGAAAATTATATGTGATGCATAATGTTTGCAACTGAGAATGTGTCAATATGGTTTGTTTTCATTTAGATAAATGTATGACTGCCTGTCATAGATAATTTAATAAAGATGTTTTTTGTTAAAAGAGTGCATCTGCCATTAGAAAAAAAGGGGGTCTTTCAAGATGAAAATTTCAAATCAGGAATGTCTCCAAGTCTCCAAGTTCAAAACAAGAAAGAATCAGCTTTTTAAAACAGTATCCCAGCAATGGACCTGATCTCTGTCTGGGCCTAAGCCAAAACGGTCCCCACAGAGAAAGGCCATGCAAATCTTCAAAGATGTTAAGGAAACACAGTCAAGTCAGAATTAAAGTCAGTGGTAGTTGCCAGATGAACACTGATGGAAGGGTTAAAGCTCCAACAGATAAAGAACAGCCATCAAAATGGAAGTGTAAAAAAAATCTTTACTCACATCAGCTGCCTAAAAGAAAAAAGAGGTTCCATTTCTTTCTGTAAAATGTCTCTCTAGACGGCTACTGGGCAGACATAATGACAGAGATCATACTACTGGATAACCTCAGGTAGTTAGCCATTAATGGAACTTGAGCTGCCAAGTTAGCGTAATGCATTCAAGTCCAAGTATGCTTGCCCAAAGGACATCACAGAAGCATCTTCAGTCATATACACAAAGGTGTTATGAAAATCCTTCCATCTTTGTGTAGTTTAGTCTTCTGGATGATTTTCATCATTGGAGATTATGGGGGAAGTGTATGATGGGAAACATAAATATACACCAGGAAGGAAACTACATACATGCTGAGCAGAACACATTTACCAAAGCAGAAAGATAATCTGCTAGAAGAACTACATATTCTTTGGGTAATACTATAGTTGCAAATAGAAGAAAAAATATAAACTCCACATATTTGCTGAAACAAGTGATAGTGAGAGGATGAACAAGAAAAAAACTTCAGTCTTACTTTTCCTTCTAGAAGTAGAGATGTTAACAGATATGCCTCATGTTTTTTCTCAACTTTGAATGAAATCTACATTTATGCAGTCCATGAACCCAGATTTGTTTCAAGTCACAGAAGCCATGTACTTGATATGTTCAGGTTATTACATCAAATATATTTAAGGGATCAAATTAAAAGACATTACAAGTACTAGTGTCATTAGTCCACTAGTCAATATTCCCACAATGATGTACACCTGATGATGTTATATTAGATGATGCCCACAGTTCAAGAGTACAGAATTTAAGAGAATTAAATAGTTGCCACCATTCAGATGAGATATTAAACCAAGATCCCTTATATTTATACTTATTTTTGAATAATGTCAAAAATGTTCCTTTTTCTTACAATCCAATAAAAATGCTGTGATGTCTCTTCAGCATTACAGCTATTACACATTCTTTTTTCTGTTATTTTATATTTCATGTTACTTTTCACTAGCAGCTTGTCCAATAATAAATGCCACAGAAAATCACTAGATTAAATTCTTTCATGCCTTTTCCTTACTGCTTTCCTGTACTCCCCTAACATTTCCCCCCAAGAATCAATATAATAGTTTGCTTTCATTATTTTTAATTATTTCCTTTTCCATTTCTACTTCATTTATACCAATTTTCCATGTCTTTATTTTACTTTCATATTCCTTCTCTTTCACATCTTTAGTTTCTCTTTTCCTTTTCATACCTCCACCCATCCGCATACTTTTATATTTTTCAAACAAATTTCTTAGTACTGTCTTTTTTAAACACCTTTTTAATATCCAAAATAAATTTATCAATGTTAAAAAAAACTGGATTTATTCAATTCAAGCCCTTTTCTTTTACACTATAAACTATCCCTCCTTTGACTGAATCCAACCTTTTTCCTCACACACACACACACACACACACACACAAAATGATACACAAGAATTCCATTCCTAAACAGCTTTTATAAATATACACACCACCTAAATATGCTAGCATTCCTAAAATAAACAGTGGATATAAAAAGTGTCCACACACCTGTTAAAATGCCAGTTTTTTGTGATATAAAAAAAGGACATCACAATAAGTCATTTCAAAACTTTTCCCACCTTTAATGTGACATATAACCTGTACAATTCAATTGAAAAACAAACAAATCTGTTAGGGGAAAAAATAAAAAACATACAATTAGCTGGTTGCATAAGTGTGCACACCCTTAAACTAATACTTTGATGAAGCACCTTTTGATTTAATTACAGCATTCTGTCTTCTTGGGTACACACCTGCCATCAATTAAAGAGACTCTGACAACCCCAAATAAAGTTCGGCTGCTTATTAGGATTTTCCTGACATTTACTCAGTTGCCTGCTACAGAAAAAGCCATGGTCCGCAGAGAACATTCAAAGAGTCAAAAGGATTTCAATGTTGAAAGTTAGGAGAAGGGTACAAAAAAATTTCTACAGCATTGGATATACCATGGAACACAGTGAAGACAGTCATCAAAAAACACAAGACAAAAACTGGTCAGGGAGGCTACCAAGAAACCTACAGCAACATTGAAGGAGCTGCAGGAATTTCTGGCAAGTACTGGTTGTGTACTACATGTGACAACAATCTCCCGTATTCTCCATATCTTTGGGCTATTGGGTAGGGTTGCAAGATGGAAGCCTTTTCTTACACAGGAAAAAACATCCAGGCCCAGCTAAAATTTGCAAAATAATACATCAAGTCTCCCAAAAGCATGTGGAAAATGTGTTATGCTCTGATGAGACCAAGGTTGAACTTTTTGGCCACAATTCCAAAAGGTACGTTTGGCGCAAGAAACAGCACTTCACATCACCAAAAGAACACCATCCCCACGATGAAGCATGATGGTGGCAGTATCATGCTTTGGGGTTGCTTTTCTTCGGTTAGAAATGGGGCTTTAGTCAAGGTGGAGGGAATTATGAACATTTCCAAATATCAGTCACTTTTGGCCCAAAACCTTCAGGTGTCTGCTAGAAAGCTGAAGATGAAAAGGAATTTCACCTTTCAACACGACAATGACCCCAAACATACATCCAAATCAACAAAAGAATGGCTTCAGCAGAAGAAAATTAAAGTTTGGAATGGCCCAGCCAGAGCGCAGACCTAAATACAATAGAAAAATCTTTGGGGTGACATGAAGAGGGCTATGCACAAGAGATGCCCTCGCAATCTGACAGATTTGGAGTGCTTTTGCAAGGAAGAGTGGGCAAACACTGCCAATTCAAGATGTGCTATGCTGATAGACTCCTATTCAAGAAGACGGAATGCTGTAAATAAATCAAAAGGTGCCTCAACAAAGTATTAGTTTAAGGGTGTGTACACTTATACAACCAGCTTATTGTACCTTTTTTTATTTTTTACATGTTGCCCCCTAACATATTTGTTTGTTTTTCAATTGAATTGTACAGGTTATAGGTCACATTAAAAGTGGGAAAAGTTTTGAAATGATTTACTGTGGTCTCATTTTTATATCACAAAAACCTGGCATTTTAACAGGGGTGTGTACACTTTTTATTTCCACTGTATACCAACCTATTTATAGTGGATATTTGTTTCTCATTTAATATTTGTTTTAAGAATATTGCTGCACCTGCTGGTACAAATTTGTTTCTGATTACTGCCTTATGTTATTGCACTGACACCCTATTCACGGACATATTTTATCTTCAGCTGATATTTACTGATGCATACTGCTGCAGCTGTTGATGTTAATTACATATATGTTACTTTCCAGTCTATGTTAAATCCATAATCACTACACTTCAAGTATTGTTGGTACTCACAAAATGTCTGCTATATTTTCTTCGTATGTTTTTCTTTCACTAAATATGTTTATGGAGCTTTTCTCCCCAGGCCTCTGCTGAAATGTAGTCTTGTACAACCCAATCGGACCTTCCTGGTAAAAAATACATATAAATAAATCAATGTTAAATAAATTAATTACTTACTCTACTTGGAAAAATAGCCATTAGGACAAAATTCTAAAATGATCAGACAGTAACAAGAAAGGAAACAAAGTAAAGCAGTGGAAATTAGTTTACCAGTAATGTAACACTACCCATAATGTATGCATTTTTTTCTCTTTTAATGCTAAACACCACAGGGCAAACAAAACAAAAGCAACTAAACATTGCCTACAGAAATGGAAAATCAGAAAGACAGCAGTCAAGTTGAATACATGGAACTTTAACAACCTATTTACCACTGTTGAACTTTGAGCACCAAGAAGAATCAATGAAATAAATAAAATTGATTGAAAGAAGACTGATCACAATGTGGCGTTTATCTGTACTTCTGAGTAGAAAATGAATGCAACTTACAAAAGACTGCACCCTCAGAAGATAAGGTAGTCAATCACATTACTATTGATAATCTGTTGTCCTCTTTAGTAAGCATGACATTAAGAAATATTCCATCATGACGTCATCACATCTGCAGCAGAAGAAACTGAACATAACCACATTACAGTTTACCTTCTTGCCACTGCAAATACAGACAACACTTTTTAAACATTCTGCTATCTCTGCATCTACAAAATAAATACATGACTTTTGTATTATATTTCTTATGGAGGGTTCACATACTCTAACCCAGTATGTTCACAGGTTATTAGGCTAATGGCCCTAGAGCCCTTACAAGCCTAGCCATATTTATCCCACGTTGCCGCAACTGTTGATGGTTATGTGAGTGAAGTCTGCATAGGTCGGAGTCCATGGTAGTTAATACTGACTTCTTCCATCCAGGAAGGACATGGGGCCACCCCAGGAGTGAATCTGTGGTCACCCATTTATTGATCTAGGTTGCGTTAAAGAAGGTCAAGGAGGGCCTCTGTTTCATGTGAACTGGAAGCTTGTTCCAGAGAAGTGGCAATCTCTGGGAGATGTATCTCTCTCTCCACCATGACCTGTTCATGTCTGAGGTTAGCTTAAGATCCCTGGTGCGAGTGACCCTCCTGCAGTTTGATTTATGAATGTGTAGGATTTCCAGCAAAGTTGGGTCAGACACTGCCATGTACGCCAGGCACAGGTCACCCCTTAGCAACATGGAAGAGATCGAATACAGTGACAGGGCTTTCAGACTTTGTGTGTGTAAGACTTGTTTTGTGCACTTTGTAATTTCTTGGTGAGAAATCTCTATGGTCTCTCCAATTGTTGCAGGTGCCTGATGAGATAAATGCAAAAGAGAGCACTGTACTAAATTATCAGTCTGATGAGGGATCAGTATAATGTAATTATAACTTCCTTACATCTAGATGTGATGCATTTATTTACAACACGTGCCACACAGTAATATATCCTTACTACTGTGGATACATGGTGGTCAAAGTTCAGATTGCAATCAACCAGAGTACCTAGATTACGTATAACAGGGTCTACACTTAGAGGGGTGCTGTCTATAATGTTATCAGCAGGGATGCTGGCCTTCCCAAAGGGAATAATGCATTTTTTTGCATTTAGCTTTAATTCATGGCTTTGGCACCAATCATTTGTCTGCAGTATATTCACATTGTTGGGGGACTGGATGGATTGTTACCAATTTGCAGTCGTCAGCAAACGTGGTCAGCCACATGCTGTCCAAGTTTGCCTGGATTTGAGAAATAAATTCCGAACACTAAGGGGCCCAGCACAGAACCCTGTGGTATGCCACTGGTGACTGGTCTTTTGCTAGAGGTGAAGTCACCCACTGAGACAGAATGTGTCCTGTTGGTGAGTCCATTGGCTACCCACCTGGTAATGAGGGGTTGGTTCCCAACTCGGAGAGTTTATCTATAATACATGAGTGAAGGATTGCGTCAAATGCCTTTGCTAGGTCAAAATATGTAGTATGCACTGTCTTTTCCTCATTCAGGGCAATGGTGACTTTCTCGAAGAAGACAACCATGTTTAACTGGCATGATCTATCTTTTAACAAATCTGAACTGGGTTGGATCCAGAGTTGAGGATTACCTATGTCCTTGTTAATCAGATCCATAATGATTCTTTCCATGGACTTGCAGATGAGGCTAGTCAAGCTTATAGGCCTATAATTCCTAGAGTCAGTTGATGGTCCATCTTTGTGCAGCAGGATTACTGCTGTTGTCCTACATTCCACTGGAACATAGCCAGTTCGCAGACTGTGGTTAAACAGGAATCCAAACTGGGTCTGCCAGGTCATATTTTAAGTTGCTTAAAAGATTCCACTGATGCCATAAATAT